>NC_091476.1:5477138-5820055 GCF_036971445.1 Narcine bancroftii
AGGAGTGAGTGTAGAAGAGGAAAAAAAAGCTGAGAAGTAATAATGGAGAGGGTATCTCTGATAGGAGAAGGAAGGGAAAGGGGTGCAGGGACTTGGAGGAAGAGAGGGATAGGGAAACAGGGTGACTCAAAAGGAAGTGATGAACAGATATTGGAAAGTGGACATTACTGCTATCTGGTTGGAGACGGCGAAGGTGGAGTTTGTATCAAACTCTTTGTATTAAATTGTATCAAACTCCAACAGCCATCACAAAACCTCTGTGCAGATCTTTAAGGCGCAACTGTGGCCACTGGAGGCTGCAGGAGTTTGCAGATGGACCTCAAGTAGTTCTACACTGAGAAGGTTTGGCTGTGGAAGGCATCAACTGGGCATAAGTGGATGCACTCTGCGATGGCTTGCTCTCAAACAACAACTAATGGGAAAGGGAGAGAAATGGTCACACGAGAGACTGCAGATGCTGGACTCTGGAGCAAAACAAAACAACCTACTGGAGCAGCTTCAGTGAGGGAAAAGGAATGATGGAAGTCTCAGGTTGAAACCTTGATGAAAAGGGACAGAGACTTTGTGAGGGAGGTTAGCAGGTTCATGCTCCCTGGAGATGCACAGAATAAAGATGCTGGAATCGGAAGCTAAACACAATTTTCTGGAGGATCTCCACGGTCGAGCAGCATCATGGGGAGAAAAAGAATGGATGATGTTTTGAGCTGAAACCCTTTATTAATTCTGAATAAGTGGTTTTGATAGAAGGACTCAGGATGAAATGTCTATTTCTTTTCTCTCACTCAAGCTGCTTGACCAGCTAAGTTGCTCTGGCAGATTGTATTTAGCCCTAATGCTCTCCCTGTAATTACTTTTGCCCTCCCATTTTGGAACTGAGCTGTTGAGAGCGGCTGAGAATCTCTTTGAAACACCGCAACTCTCAGCCCACGATTCCTTGTTGTGGAGCAGTGTTAGCAGACAAACATTTTTAATTTAAATTTAGACATACAGCACGGTTACAGGCCATTTCAGCCCACGAGTCGGTACCACCCAATTGACAACCCATTAACCTATAACCCCGGTACCTTTTGAATGGTGGGTGGAAACCGGAGCCCCAGAGAAAACCCACGCGGACACGGGGAGAACGTACAAACTCCTTATAGACAGCGCGGAATTCAAACCCTGATCTGATCCCGATCACTGACACTTTAAAGGTGTTGAGCTAGCTGCTTATGCAGACTATCCCACCCATAGGTGCACTGTGGTTAGTAAGGGATTACTTAAGGTGATATGTAAGTGGGAAATAAAAGGTTGAGAACCACTGGTGTAGAAGAAGTTAACCGATGCCATGGAGTTCAGTGAATGCCCAATTCTGCACAAAACACAATGGACAACATTGCAATTGGAAGTTGTTGGATTCCTCCCCACTCATTATCAGTGCACACTGCAACTTTCCCTCCAGAAAAGGGATGTCTGAGCTATTCTTTATCTCCCTTCCCCTGGACTTTGAGCTTCATTCCTGGTGTTCCTAGCAGTCCCTTCTCTACTAATAATGGTGTTGATCCCTGAACCGGTGGTGAGCTTATGGAAATGAGTGGTGTTTTGACTTTGCTGTCATTGTTCACTTGTGTTTGCTCACTGCCTGACTGGGATAGAGCACCAAGGTTCACAATGAAATGTGATAAGGTATGTGGAGGAGTGTAAGAAAGAAGATTGCCTGGTTAAACTAGAGAAATATAGAATCTTGAATTAAAAAAAAGAGAGGATCAGGCAGTATCCATGGAGAGAAATGATCAAAGCTTTGGGTCAGAATCCTTGACTGAGATAGATCCCATCAAGAAGGGTCCTGACCAAAAACGTTGGCTGGCTATTTCTATCAACTGCTGCTGCCTGACCCTTCCAGTCTCACCTTGCCTGGTTGAACTGCCTGGTTACACTAGCTCAATGGTTTTCAAACTGCCTCCCTAAACTCACATTCCACCTTAAGTATTCCCTGTGCCATCGGTGCTCTGTGATTAGTAAGGGATTGCTTGTGAGTGGAAAGAAAAAGTTTGAAAATCACTGTTTTCCTTGTACCTCATTGACTCATTATGTTCATGGTTTCATAAATCCAAAGGAAATGAGCCATTGACAATTTTTCTCAAGCAAAATATTTCAGTAACAATTGGTTCTAGAGCAGTGGTTCTCAACCTTCCCTTCCCACCCACATCCCACCTTAAGCAATCCCTTACCAATCACAGAGCACCGATAGCACAGGGATTACTTAAAGTGGGATGTGAATTTAGAGGGCTGTTTGAAAACCACCGCACTAGCAATTCCTTAGAGAGCATGATGGAGCAAATGGAAAGTGGCTATGAAACAGCAGATTAGATGTGGACTTATGACCTTGTTTCAAAGCTTCAATCTCACCTGAGACTGGCCTCAGCAATGTTCATCCTGACACTGGTGTACACTAATGCATCAATGAGGATTAGGACATACAGAAGTGCCTTTATTTTGTGGCCAATGTATTAAGTGAATTAAAGAAGAGAGAGAAATGTAGTTTGCATCATTGTATGGGTTTTATGGTAGAATTGCTGCCTGTTCCAGCTGTCTGAAATGGGGGAGACTTGCATATGAGAGAAATAAATGTACAAGAGAATATATTTTTAGACAGCAAGGTAGATGTAGTCATTTCTTTGGCTTGGCTTCGCGGACGAAGATTTATGGAGGGGGTAAAATGTCCACGTCAGCTGCAAGTTCGATTGTGGCTGACAAGTCCGATGCGGGACAGGCAGACACGGTTGCAGCGGTTGCAGGGGAAAATTGGTTGGTTGGGGTTGGGTGTTGGGTTTTAGTCCAATGCTATTACAGTGCCAGAGACCCCGGTTCAAATCTGGCACTGTCTGTAAGGAGTCTGTACGTTCTCCCCGTGTCTGGTTGGGTTTCCTCTGGGTGCTCCAATATTCTCTCACCCTTCAAAACGTACTGGGGCTTGATGGTTAATTGGGGTATTTGGGTGGCATGGGCTCATGAGCCAGAAGCGTCTGTTCCCATGCTGTACGTGTAGATTTTTTTTAAAAGATGAATCTTAGATCTAAATCTTATTGGTAGAAACTTGTTTAGTTTTGGTCACCTTATCTAAGGAAGGATGTTCTTGCAATGGAGGGAGTGCAGAGGCAATTCACCAGGCTGATACCTGGAATGGCAGGAATGACTTGGGAGGAAGATTGCGCAAATTGGGATTGTACTCGCTGGAGTTTAGAAGATTGAGAGGGGATCTCATAGAGACCTATAAAATTCTGGCAGGACTGGACAGAATGGATGCAGATGGGATGTTTCCAATAATGGGAAAATCCAGAACCCAGGGCCATGGTTTGAGGATAATAGGCAAACCATTTAGGACCGAGATGAGGAGGAATTTCTTGACCCAGAGGGTGGTGAATCTGTGGAATTCATTGCCACAGAGGGCAGTAGAGGCAGGTTCATTAAATATATTGAAGAGGGAATTAGATCTATTTCTTCAGTATTAAAGGTTACGGAGAGAAGGCGGGGACGGAGTACTGAACTTTAAGATCAGCCATGATCTCGTTGAATGGCGGAGCAGGCTCGAAGGGCCGAATGACCTACTCCTGCTCCTATCTTCTATGTTTCTATGAAAGGGTTGCGGTGAATTAATCAGTGACTGAGGCTGGGGCTGCAGTTGCGTCACCGTTGGGAAACTTGCCCACTGTTTTTCTCATGACCCTGGGGTAGAGGGGTGGCATCTAACTAAAGAAAAGAAACCAAAATAGCATTACCTCATTTAACATGACATAGGGAGTGACTGTCTCCTCCATTAACTCTCCAAGGATCAATTTTTATATCACAAACCTACAGAGATTGTATGTGAGATCATTGAGATTCTTGTTACACTGCACCTAGGGCTTGAGTTCCCTTGATACCTTTTTCTTCTGGCTTGTGTTGTTTGCAGAAAGAATGCCTCTTCTCCTTTAACATAAGTTTCTGGAAACCACACCTTCCAGATGAAGGGTCATCCACTTGCAACATCAACCCTCCTTTTCCCTCCACAGATGCTGCCTAACCTGCTGACTAATTGCAGAATGTTCTCTTTTAATTTCATCTGTAGAACACATGGCCATAATGCACCAGCCAGTGCCATCACACCATTGAACGACTTGGCAGCACGGACTTGTGGACCCAAATGATCTGTAACCATGCTCTCTGTCTAAATTTAAATTTAGCTTTCATTAGTGCCAACCACTCATAATACTGTACTGACCCTATGGTGAAGTGTCAATCTAATGAATTGTGTAGGGACTCTATTTAATCCATTATAAAGGATTACAGCACACAGTTGGCCAACCTAGCGCTGGTTTGTTGAACATTGTGACCACAGGACCCAAGGATCAGAGGCTATCCTATTTAGGGTTTTAATTAGTGGAAAACAAACATCTGCACTTTTTGTGTTTCTCTAATACATAACAATTCTTCATTTATGCTTAGGATCCTTAGGTATTGACAAACAGAGTGAGCAATTCCCCTGCTTTCTACAAAGACTGCAAATCCTCTGTGCATGAGCCTTGCAATGGACTCTTAGCCATCTGCTATTCTGAAGGCAGAATATCTCTCCTCTCCTCTTTTAACCACCAATGTAGTTTCTGGAAACCACAGTAGAATACAATGTGTTTGATTGCACTCTCCATATGCAGTATTTGCTTATTGACGTACTCCCCCATTATTGTACACTAAGATGGGTTCTGTAACTAAACAAGTCTCCATTCAAGTTACTTAGCCTCTTTCACTTCCCAGATCCACAAGGTGTCTTTTGGATCCTTGGTTGTGAAAATAAGATAGCAGACAATGTCATGAAAAGAATAACCCATGACTTGGTTTGATATCATATGGGCTAAGCAGGTGTTAACTCTGTATCGGGAAAGTTTAGTTTAAATGGTTAAAAAGGCTCTGATCCTTGGATGTCAAATTTGTAGTCTAAGAAACATTATATTCCATAAATGTACAGTTGGGAATTGGTATTGGCCAGGAATATACCAAACCTGTAACTTGTATGAACTCATACCGCAATGATGAGTCAACCTGACATAAGAGAGATCAGTAATTTAAGAATGCCTGGTTTAAAAATTATTGAATGATTCAAAGGCCACTTTGCTTCCATCCAGCCCCCAGCCAATTTCTTCGTATGGACCTAGACAATGATGTGCAACACATTTTGCAGAACTTAAGAACAAGATAAAATAGGAGCAGGACTAGGCCACTCTTCCCATCAAACTTATCCCACCATTCAATATGATCATGGCTGATTTACTTTGGCCTCAGCTCTTCTTCTTTGGCCATTTCCCACAACCCTCAAGTCCTCAATCGTTTCAAATATTTTATCTATCAAGTGTATCTGATTATCCTGGCCTCCACCATCTTCTGAGATAGAGTGTTCCAGAGAGGAGAGATGTCTATGCACCTCAATTTTGAATGACTGACCTCTTTTCACTGCTATGTCCACAAAATCTATGCCAGATTTGACAAACATAATGCTGAAAATATTTTGATTGACTTTGGGAGCATGTGGCATCAGAGGCCATAGATGCTCTGTGGTTAGTAGGGGATTACTTAAGGTGATATGTGGGTGGAAAGATTAAGATTGAGAACCACTGAAGTAAATAGTCATACTGTTCTTCCCAAGGTAGGGGAATCTAAAAGTAAATGTCTTAGATTTAAGGAGGGAGGGGTAAGATTTAAAAGTGGCTTGTGGGCAACTTTTTCACACATATAGAGATGAGTACACTGAACAAATTGTCAAAGGTTGTGGTGCAATTGTAATGTTTAAAATGCATTTCTTCATGTACATAGATAGGAAAGGTTGGCTGAACACAAGCCCATGGAATAGGATGGACAAATTGCACTGAAGGGCCTGTTTCTGTGCTGTAAAACTCCATGACGCCGAGAGTTTCAGGGAACTTGAATGAATCATATAAGTTCATTGGGATCCGAACAGCGTTGACGTGGCTATGAAATGTGGAATGAAGGGTCACTATTTAAAAATAAGTCAGAAATGCAATAACTTCTCTCTCAGAAGATCATGAATTGTTGGAACTTTCTTAACAATGGAAATAATCTCTGAAAGTCATTAATGCAGTGGTAGATTATTTCTTGATAAGGCAAGGGTGCAAAAGATTGCCTAAGGAGATGAAAGCGTGAACTTTATGTTACAATCATATAACCATATAACCATTTACGGAGCAGAAACAGGCCATGTGATCTCATTGAATGGAGGAGATGGATGGAGGGGCTGAATGGCCTCTTCTAACTCAGTTGTCCAATACTTGATGACATGGATTTAGTAGGTTTTAGGACTTTGGTCAAATTGATCTGGGAAAAGAGACCAGGAAATCTGTTGAACAATATAAATGGATTCAAGAGATAAATAAGTAGCTTTCAGAAAGACAGCATTGATGATTTTGATGGGAAGCAGAGATGAGGCTGATTTTTAAGAAAGCTGACAGAAAATAGCTTGGAGGGGTCTGAGCTTGTTTTGTCCTGTGTGTCTGCAGGTAGATACAGTCTTATTCCCCTGATGCACCCCAGACTTTGCTGCTTCATTCTGACTAATCCTATCCCGGCTGTTTCCAAGTCTACTGTGGCCAAGATAGTGGTGGCAATAATGCCTGGAGCTGGACGGTAGAAAATCTGGTTTTTGGGGGGGAGGTGGGAGCAAGTCTGCACAGGAGCCATGGGATCCCAGAGCAGCTCAGTGACTGAATCACTAACAGGAAACAATACCTGGAATAGAAGGCTGCCCAGCCAGTGGGGGCCGATATCCGATGAGATGAACCAGGCTAGGTTCACATATCATTCTAACTTCATGATCATCTGTCTCTGACTGTAATCATTTGATGAAGTTTCAAATTTTCTTTTCTAATATTCTCATGAAGCATTTTGTGGCATTTTCTTCCACTGAAAATCGGATGTAAATTCAGGTTGAGGCAATACTGAGGAGCGATGGTCATGATTATGCAATCAAATTGATCACTGACTAAGATATTTTAATTGTCATTGCCTGTTTTTGGCTCTGTCAAAGATGAGCAATACCTTTGCTTCTGGGATTTGATTGACCAGGATATGATTGGCCAAAGGAATAAAATGAAAACTCAATTGTCTTAGGGATTGGAAACAACTGAAAATACAGAGGGAAATAACCATGGTTAACTGCAAAACTAGGAAGATTAATGTTGTACTTTTGTTATAATTATGGATGGCAATTAAAAGAATAGATCCCAGCAATGATTTCCACGTTAAATCCAAATGAAGATATTTAGATAGCTTATAAATAGACTTGGGGATGCATGGGAATAACAGGAGACATAAATCTAATTAAAAGTTTTTGATGATGTCTAACCCTCTCTGCTTGATGGCTGCTGGATTAATACCGCTGCTTTTAAACCATCCACATTTTTATTCTATGTATTCTTACACCAACTGTTATTATTTTTTGAAGTGTTTCCACTTTTCATCATTGTGTTGAACCATCTGGGTCACATGAACAACCATTGTGATATTAGTATGAAATAGTTTTCAGTGAATTGGCAGAAAATATTCTTCCAATTATTGCATTGTTATTTCAAATCCCTTACAATGAAGGGCCCTTGTAATATTCACTGGCTAATGCCATTTCAGATCTGCACTGAACAATGATACTTGCAATCAAACGTGCACTGATTATTAGAAACGATTAATAATATGTGGAGTGTGACACAACTTAGTTGGTGGAAAGCCACAGTTGTAAACTTCCAGTCCTTTGCAACAAGGATACCCATTAATAAGAAGGATTAATAAGAAGGATTATCAGTTTTTCTTTCAAAGGTAGAGATAATAAGTTTGCTTCTGTCTTCTCAGTAAAGTTAACTAATAAAATTCCTTTGAAAACAAGAACATTGGTGGAAATATGGGCCTGAGTCATTCGTGCTGTAAGGAAACAGCTCACCACTGCTCCTTTCAAACTATCTTGCTGTCTTTTGTCCAAGATCCTCAGTCTCTTCACCCACTTCTACTTTACGATGCTTTCTCTATGATGTAGCTGGTCTGTTGCTTGTCCAAATATCTTTTTATGTGGCTTGATATCAACATATTGTTTGATAATGTCCCCTCTGAAGTGCTTAACAATTATTTTGTATGAAGTTGTTGTTATTGCCAATATAATTACTTTGTAGATCCAATCAACCAAGGTTCCTTTTTGTTGCAATTAGTTGTAGAATAAGATAAGAATAATTTGAAAATTCAGGAAGTGCTTTGATTTTTTTTTCTTTTTCTCATTTCTCTATATTGCTTTCATTCAGTCATTCTCAACGGGGGCCATCCGCCCCCAACCCCCACCCGGGGCCACACCACATTTAGTAAAAGCCTTGTATTCTTTTCATCTCGTGTAACATGTATGTTTTTTAAGTAGTTGTTAGGAGAAAAGTATGAAAGAAATCAAGACTCAATTGCTTCACAGGGAAGGGAACTCATAAACTTTGGTGGGGGCATAGCCAAAAAATGGTTGAGATTAGCTGCTTTAATGTATCATCTTCTCATATACAGTCTGTCTTAGATCAACTGCATACAATGTTCACTGTAGCACCTAGACACCACTGTACAAGGTCCAAGACATAAGAAATAGGAGCAGGAATAGACCATCTGGCCCATCGAGCCTGCTCTGCCATTCAGTAAGATCATGGCTGAGCTGATTCACTGACTCAACTTCACCTACCTTCCTTTTCCCCATATTCCTTTTTTATATAAAAATCTATCTAACGGGACCTTAAATATGTTTAATGAAGTCGCCTCACTTGCTTCCTGGGTAGAGAATTTTTCAGATTCACTTCTCTCTGGGAGAAAGTTTTTTCCTCATATCCATCTTAAATTGACTGAATTTTGAGCCTGTGTCCCCTAGTTCTGGTCTCACCTACCAGTGAAAACAATTTTCCTACCTCTATCTTATCTATTCTTTTCATAATTTTATATGTTTCTATAAGGTCTCCTCTTATTCTTCTGAATTCAAGTGAGTATAATCCCAGACAATTTAGTCTCTCCTCGTAGGCCAATCCCCTCATCTCTGGGATCAACCTGGTGAACCTCCTCTGGACTGCCTCCAAGGCCAGTATATCCTTCCTCAAATATGGAGACCGGAACTGGACACAGTTCTCCAGGTGCAGCCTCACCAGGATCTTGTGTTGTGTTTTTGCAGGTACAACAGGTCACTCCATCCTGATCATGCGTTGTTCTTTGTACTGCTCAATAATTGTATTGGAGATAGTATCTCAGACATTCCTGGGGTGGAGGATTACTTGCGTCTACTTCAATTCCATGGGTTCTGAAATGACTGATAACAAGCTTGATCTACAGATTCACAGATCATGCACAATGTCTATCAGCCATTGAGTCATGGTTTGGTAAGTGGTGCAATTTTTCCATCCACTTGTTCAGGAATGTCACGGTTCCCCTTGTTGAAATTTGAGGTGCTCAATGTTTCTCATTTTTGTGTGTGTTCCCTGACAATCTATTATGATGAAGCTTGGAGGAGAGTGCCTGTTGCAGACATGACCCATTCATCAGAGTTGGTTAAGAGTAATCGGAGCCTTGTTGCTGGTGGTATTCGCTGACATTGGTTCTCTTATCCTGTCGGTGAATTGAAATGATTTTGAAGTTGCAGAATTAGTGCCACCTATCCTGGGCTATGAGATACCTGCTGCAGAACAGATCAGGAGGCTGTGGATCACTGCTGCCTGGTACATCATGAGCTTCTTGCAGAATTTGATATCTTCATCATCCTCGGATAGACCATAGAATAGCCAAAGGTGTGTTGGTGCAGAAAATGGTGGATTTTGCGATCCAGCTGCCATTGCTGAGAGGTAGTTCCCAAAATGAGAGTAAATGATCCTTTTTTTTCCTGAAGTCTTAATGTTGCCAGCAATGTCAGGGACATCACTTTAACTAGAGTAGATTGGTAAAGCACTTCTGCCTTGAAGCAATGGCCATTCTCTCATACACTTCCATAAATGAGTTGATAGTGATTTGGAGATTGGCCTAAAGTGAGCACGTAGCTATTATCTGTGACTGATTCTGGAATTGAATTGACAAAGGTTGAATTTGACAATTTGCTGGAGGAACTCGATGGGAAAAAAAGAATGGTCGAAAGTTTCGAGCCAAAATTTGTCATCAATACTGGTGATGTGGAAGAGAAAGAATTTCCTGCTTAACTATGTGGAAAATAGCTGTGTGGAGTACTGTACAGTCAATGCAGTTCTAGATATATGGAGCATGCATTGACCATGTGCATGTGATTTTGTACTTGAGCAGTTTCAACCAGGGCAGAACTTACACAGTGAATGGCATTGTTCAGATTTCAGATTTATTGTCAGAGTACATTCATCACATCATATGCCACCCTGGGATCCTTTTTTCCCCTCCAAGCGTAACAGAATTACCACTTATTAGATATGCAAAATAAAAACTGCATACAGCTTATACGTGTAAACAAATAAAGAACTGTAAATCGATAACTGTCCATGGCATTGTTGAGACCACACTTGGAGAATTCAGAATCAGAACCTGATTCCAAATTCTTAATGAATCAATCAATCAGAATTGTGCACTATCCTGGTTTCCCAGTCATAGGGAAGATGTGATGAATTTGAAAAAGGGGCAAAAAAGATTCATGAGAATATTGCCAGGATTTGGGGGAAGAGGGATCTTGAATTATCAGGTTTCAGGCTGTCAGTCCTCTCTTTTCTCCCTGGAGTGCAGGAGGCTTTAGGATGGACTTTGTCCACCCTTTTGGTTCTCTAAAAGTTCTACCCCTTTCCCAAGGTTGGGAAATCTAAAACGAGAGAGCATAGATTTAAGGGGAGAAGGAGGAAGATTTTAAAGGGACCTGAGGGCACCTTCTTCACACAGACGGTGTGGGCACGTGGATTGAGCTGCCAGAGGAAACTGTGGAAGCCGAGAAATGTAGAAGATATTTAGGCAAGTCGGTTGATAAGGAATGACTGGAGGGATATGGGCCAAACACAGGCAAATTAGCTTGATCAGCATGGACAAGTTGCATGGCATTTGGAGAAGATTGAATATCTGAAATAGAATGAAATTGTAGGAAATGCCTAGTAGGTTTGTTGAGGATTTTCAGCGTTTTTTATTCCCATTTCAGATTTTCCCGCATCTGAAGCACTTTCTTTTGTATTATTATTCCATCAATTAGTATTCGAAATCAATTGTGTTTTGATGGATAGGTAGTGTTCTAAATTAGTGTACTATAGATGGATTGTATCTGATTATGCATTTAATTCTTGTGCATTTGTGTTGCCTTTTGTCCTGCCTTCCAGCCCTATAATTCTGTTTGATCATTGTGCAATTCTGTAAAAATAGGAGGAATGTCTTTCACTGTGAGTTTAATAGAAGTACTCTTTCATTCAAAGGAGGAATTCTTTGTGATGATCACCTTAAAGGGTTCAATTTTATTAAAAAGGAATTTCACTCATTAGCCGAAGGCAGTACTTTCACACTTTTACATGATCCTACCCAACTCTTCAAAGTCTGAGTCTCAATTTTTTTTCCCATTAAACCATTCCATTCCCTGCTGTTCCCACCTCTATTGTGTCTTCCCAGAGGTAGACCTGGATTGCACTAGGCCTTGGAAGGGATATCATTATTTCTCATTATGTGACCCTACTTTCCACAAACAGCAGGAACCCATTATGTAGAGAAACGCAAAGCTACTTTCAACCACGTTGTGACACACTCCACTGGACTGCTCAATTACCCAGAGCCTTGCTGATTCGCAGGCTTAGCATAGTCAAAGCGCAAGTTAAAGCAGTGCAGGAGCAGATGACTGGATCTTCTGTTGGTATAATAGACAGGAAGGAGTCTGCAGAAAGGTGCAAATACTGCTGAGACTGCTCTTGGCCAGGCTAATTGTGCAGTAAGTGCATCTGTGAACATGACCAAATGAGGATACATTAGCAACATTGTCAACACTGGACAAATCTGAGGTGTCAATTTTTGCGTCGCACACCACATACTGAAAGTGTCAGAGACATAAATATAAACCGGAAATAAGTAGGCCACAAGGGAGAGTGCCACTTGTATCCTTGGAGTTTCCTTCATTCTTCTTTCTTCATCTTTTATTCTCCGTCTCAATTGCTATTTTTAATATTTCGCTCTCTCACAGCTTTGATTTTTCAACCCTTCTTTTGGGACTGTCAATTGAGGCTAAGGTATTTTTCACTGAATATTAAAACAATAACAGCTGTTGTCACTTTGTAAATTAAAAGTAGCAATTACTCAGATGGAAAAAGAAGATTTAATATCTCAGATTTCAGAGTTATTGTCGGAGTTCATTAAATGACATCACGTACAGCCCTGAGATTCTTTTTTCCTGTGGACAAAACAGAATTACCCCTCATTGGTAGATTTTAAAAAAACTGTACTCAGTAAGATATGCACACAGGTAAACAAAGAAAGAAATGTAAACAAACTGACTGTACAACATAGAAAAAAAATCAATAAGTCCTTAAATGAGTCCCTGATTGAGTTTGTTGTTGAGGAGTCTGATGGTGGAGGGGGAATAGCTGTTCCTGAACCTGCTGGTGCAAGTCTTGTGGCACCGATACCTCTTTCCCGATGGCAGCAGCAAGAATAGAGCATGTGCTGGGAGGTGTGGATCCTTGATGATTGCTGCTGCTCTCCAATGGCAAAGTTCCCCGTAGATGTTCTCAATGGTCGGGAGGAATTTGCTTGTGATGTCCTGGCTACGTCCAGTACCTTTTGCAGGGATTTGTGCTCGTGGTATTGGTGTTCCCATACAACACCATGATACAGCTGGTCAGCACACTTTCCACCACACAACTGTAGAAATTTTCCAGGGTTTCTGTTGTCATATTAAACTCCTGAGGAAGTAGAGGCACTGATGTGCTTTCTTCATGATGCCTTTAGAATGTTGGGTCCAGAAAAGATTCTCCGAGATAGTGACTTGCAAGAACTTAAATTTGCTCTGATTCCTCCAGTGATTTATTGGATCATAAACCTCTGGGTTTCCCTTCCTGAATTCAACAATCAGCTCTTTGGTCTTGGTGACATTGAGTGCAGAGTTGTTGCTGTTGCACCATTCAGCCAAGTTTTCAATCTGACTCAAGTATTCTGACTTATTACCTTTCCTTATACAACCCATGTCAATATGTGGTATTTATGGCAAATTTGTAGATACTGTTAATGTTGTACTGAACCACACAGTTATAGGAGTAAAGTGAGTAGAGCAGGGGTCTAAGAACACAGCCCTGTGGTGCTCTGGTACTGATGGAGATTGTGGAGGAGATGTTCTTACCAATCCTCACTGACTGTGGTCTGTGAGGTAAGGAAATCCATGATCCAATTATACAGTGGGGTGTTAACTCCCAGATCTTGGAGTTTGGAGATCATTTATGAGGGGATAATGGTGTTAAATGCCAAACTGTAGTTGATAAAGAGCATCCTGATGTCTGCATCTTTGCTGTTCAGGTGTTCCAGGGCTTTGTATAGAGCCAGTGAGATGGCATCCGCCGTAGACCTGTTGCTACGATAGGACTCTGGAACATGACCGTGTCACCGCTCAGACAGGAGCTGATCTGCTTCAACACCAGCCTTTCAAAACTCTTCATCACAGTTGATATAATTGGTACTGGTCAATAGTCATTAAGGCAGGTTACTGCACATCTTGGGCACCGATATAATTGACACCTGCTTGAAACAGGTGGGGACCACACCCTGTCAGAGTGAGATGTTCAAGATATCCATGAATACATTGGTAAGTTGGTCAGCACAGATTTTTAATACTTGCACAGATGCTCTGTCCGAACAAATGGTTTCCTCGGATTCACTCTCCGAAGGAAGTGCACGTGTCATCCTCAGATGTGGCAGGATGGGATCATCAGGGGACGTGGGGATGTGGAGGGGTGGTTCTTCACTCTTACTGTCATCAAATTGGGCGTAGAAGGCATTAAGTTCCTCTGAGAATGAAGCTTTGCCATCTGCTACTGCATTGGATTTGGTTTTGCCACAGGTCATGTCATTTAGGCCCTGCCACAGCTGTCGGGTATCCTTTGTTGTTTCCATTTTCATCTGGAATCTCCACTTCACCTGTGAGTAAGCTTTTTGTAGGGCATACCTGCTCCTTCAGTACTGATCTGGATCTCTGGATTTAAATGCCTGTGATCTGGCTCTCAGCAGGCTCCGGATTTTATTGTTCATCCAGGGCTTTTAATTGGGAAAAACCCTGAACAATTGATGGCAAAGCATTCATTCACAGCTGTTTCATAAAGTTTGTGACAGCCCTGGTGTAATCATTCAGATCCTCAGCTGAGTCCTTGAACACCACCCAATCCACTGACTCAAGAAAGTCCAGAAACCATTCTCCAGCCTCCTGCGACCATCTTCTAGCTGTCGTGATGTTTAGAACCTTTCTTTTTTGGCTCTGTCTGTATGAAGGCAGAAGGAGCACAGCCAGGTGATCTCACTTGCCAAAATGCGGGCTCGAGGAAAGAATGATAGGCAATGACCGAGTGTGCTGGGACCTCTGGTGCTATTTGGGCAGGGTTTTCGTGACATATCTCCCCTTAAATGCACATTCAGGTTTATTGAATTGTGTTTCTCTGCTATTTGTCGGTGTCTTCTAGTTTCATATCTCTATCCTTGCTGTAAACCTCAATGGTTATCTTATTGGTAATTGGTACTGTTAATAGTCTGGCTTCTCACCTACCCTCACCTGGAATAAGTTCCTGTTTGAAGCAGTTGACTCATATCACCCTTTTGGGAAGAGGCAGTCAGCTTAATTCATTAACACCAGTGACAATGGAGGGGATTCCTTTAAATAATGTTGAGATGCTTCCTCGTGTTATCCCAGGGGAAAACCAGGTGAGACAAGATAATGAGCCATTGTGTTTCAACACCAAGGCTGTACATTTCCAAAACAGTAGCAGCTCAGCCAAATGTTGCACAAGGAACATCCACCTTTCCTCCCAAGATCGCTTCAAGTAACAGATGCAAATACATTTTAGACCTGCAGAGCGTTTCAGCACTTACTTTTGTCACTTCTCGTAAGCTCTCATCTGCTGGTGCGGACTTTGCATTGAGAGCTGAGCTTTTAAACTGATTTATTGATTCACTTACTGGGGGTTGATAATTTGTAGTTAGTTATATATTTGAGCATTACCTCGGATCTCTGATTGATTGGCAGGCATTTTAATGAGTCCTTTTCCCTGATACTGTCCTTTATTTAGAAATCTAAATTAACTGCAACATTTCCACGTCAGTTTTCATCATTCCCAGCAAAAGACTGAAGATTAAAAATAAGTGTTGAACTGTCAGTCTCTATCTGGCCTGCATCCATTTCATTCATTACCTGCTCCATTATTCCTCCAAATCACTGGTCACACTGAGGTACCCTAAGCTTATCTCTGCCTTCATCTCTTGTCAGGAGGTCGCCTTCATTCTGTGTTCATGGGTTTCTGAGGTTGTTTTGGTGAATTCTGGCTTGTCTGAGGTAATGTGAGCTGGCAAAAGGGAGTTTTATTTATATGTTATTCTGGAAGGTTATAGTGTCCATAAACTCCCATGCTTTCTGAGTGGCGCTGTCAACAATGTCTCCTTTTGCATTCAACAACAATGAACTCAGCAACAGGACCCTAGACAATGCAGTTTACCTTCCATGTAACAGAAATCATCTCCAAGCAAATGCGGACATCGGAAACAAAATTTACCATCCACTTCACTCCATCTATGGCTGTCTGAGGAAAGAAGCTTTTGACAATCAGGACCTCATACTGAGCAAAAAGCTTGTCATCTGCTAGGAGGCTGTGATCCCTGCCCACTCGCATACTTCCGTGATATGAACTGTCTGCAACAGGCACTGGGGAGGTGTTGTCCATAATGACTCTATAAAATCCTTTAAATCTGGTCTAACAAAACCAGAAAATGCAGGAGAGGGTCAAAGGACCCAGCAGCATGTGAAAATGAAAACAGGGTTTATGTTTCAGGTTAAATAGGGAATATGAGAACAAGTTCAGAGGAAGGATTGGAAATGCTAAATCTGCCTAAACCTGCAAAGTAATCCAGCATTTCATCTCTGATGCCAGCATACTGGATAAGTGAATCAATTTCAAAGTTCTCCCCCAGACCAACATCCCTTGCACTAAACACTGTTTAACATCTTCGGGCAAGTCACATCATCACTTGGTCTGAACCAGGCTCCCCAAACAGGCACTTCTTTCAACTCTCTCAGGCAGATTACAAGTGGACACAGAAAATGATTCAAAGATGTCCCTCCTTCAAAAAATTTAACATCTTTGACCACTCATGTTCCCAGGAATCTTTTTGTGGCAATGGCTCTCTTAGGACATTCCCCTAAGGTTATGCTCCCCCCCCCCCCCCCCCCACCCCTCACTTCCTTGCCTGTGAAGCAGTCAAGTTTAGTTGGTTTCTTCCGTACTTCTTTCCCACCAACTACACAAAAAAACATTTAAAATATTTTATGATTTCGGTCTGTGCCCCCCCCCCCCACTCCCTTAAATGTGCCGCGACCCCCATTGAGAATGGCTGTTCCAAGGCAAAAGCAGATAAGAAGCTCTGCATTCCAGGTACATTGTTGAAATAGTGATTGCTCAAGTATGGGCCATATCTGCACAAAATGGAGAAGGAGTAAAACTTGGATTAATTTGCCAAAGCACATAGATGCCAAGCATAAACTCTGGAAGGAGCACACCACCTCCCAAATTACCCCATCTACACACCTCAAGAAGCCCTCCAGGCTAAGGGTTGTACATGGACCTTCTCAGTATCTAAGAATCAGGGTTCTTTTATTGCCATGTAATACAATAGAAAACGCAATATTTTCATGTAAGGCAGACAAAGATTCGCCATCAGCCCCTTACAGTCAAAAAAAGAGAAGCAAAAGAGATTTCCCCCCCCCGAGTCACTGAGCATATGTGGATTCGCCTCCAGTGCTCCTGCAACCTCTGCAGCCGCACAGAGTCGGCGTCAGAAGAGATCTCATCCGGGGGCATTAAGGTATTAAGATAACCTCATTGGGGGGGGGGGGGGGCACAAACTGCAGTTTGAGTACTCGCTCAGTGGGATGGGGAGGGGGGTGTAGTCCGCAGTTGTAACTTAAAACTGCGATCTTCAAATCATCGAGGTTTTCCACCACTGACAAGTGTCCATCAGGGTAATGTAGAACCTGGGTTTCAATTAAATCTGTGTTCGTTTGTTAATTCTTTTAACGTTGCCACTGGTGACCGTCAGTCCCTGAAATTCACAAGAAAATGGTTTCCCATGGGATCCATATGGTTCAAGTAGATCCCAGTAAAGACTGCTGGATCTGTTTCCACACATACAAACACATCCCCCAAACTTTCTCAGTCTTCCCTTGCCCAAACGTGCTGGCTGCTGCTGAGATCAGTTCTCATTTGTCTTTTTTTTTTGGCCCTGTTGATAACCTTCATGAATACATTTGGATAAGGAGTGTCCATCACTCAAGTATCTAGGGGCTCTCAGGCAAGCCCATTCCTGTTGCACTCGGGACAATGCATTCTTTCACAGCTGGATCCAGGCACTGTGGAGCCTCTGAGCCGACTTTTCCCATGGCCCTGCAACCCCCTAGTGACGCTAGTGCTACGAGTAGGTTGGGGGGCAAAATAACTCATGGGGGAGCATGGACTGCAAATGCCCTCCCATGATGCCGAGCCTGTGCACAGACCCCTGTTCTCTCTGTTAGCAACCCAAGCTCCAGATCCAAACAATCAGGAGATCTTCAGTGCCCGAGGCCATTCAGGAGCTCTTGCTCTCAGCACCCTCACGAATTCTGGCTCTGATACCAGTCTCCAGCAGCCCGCAGCCTGTGTGGGTCATTCTGCAGAGCTGGAATGGAATAGGTCACCCTCAATCCCGAGTGATTGTTGAAGAAGAAAGTAGTGGCACTGGAAGCAAAGCCATGAGAATTCTTCAGATTAATATCAGAATTCAGACCACTAATTTAGGTAGATTGTTGGCAAAAATTATCTGACATTTTCTCTTGACGATAAAAGATGGTGGAGTCATTTTGCTGAAGTGCTTGGAATGTCGAACAAATTCTGATGAGAGAAACTATTGATTGGTCCACGGAGCATGGTTCTTCATTCTCCAAAATTTTCCGTGTGGGATTTAAACTGTAGGTGGGGGCAGGAGAATTAAATTTGAATGTAATTTTCAGATTATTCAGCAGTGAATTCCAGATCCACTTCGCTTCACACTGCATGGAACTCCGATAGATAGATCAATTTTTAAGATTTTTATTAAAAAAGGTGTATCAAAGGACATTAAGCTGATGTTGAAACATGACATCAAGTTCATCAAGCTAAGGTTCAATCATGGTACAAGTCAACCACTCTTTTATTGAAAGGGCTTTTTAATCAGTCAAGGGATGTGGACTTCACAGGCTGAACCAGAATTTAAATTGCTCACCCTACTCTCTGTGTTGTCCATCCTTTTGGCAGCATGTTAATTGTACTTATGTGTATAACAATAAACTCATTATTATTAATGTCCTTGAACAGGTGATAGTGAGCTGCCTTCTTGAACCACTGCAGTCCTTGAGTCGTGGTTAAACCCACACGGTTGTATGAATTGCTGCACAATGGGTGATGGAGATGTTTTGGTCTCGTGTGTTTGTAATGCGCGAGTGTCCCTACAACCAATGACTGCAGCTACTCAGAGTTAAACAAGAAAGCCTGCAGGCGCTGGGTTCCAGTGCTCGACGCATACCTGCTGGAGAAGCTCTGCAGGTCACTCGGCATCCACAGGAAGTAAAGGGTGATCGACATTTCAGGCATGGACCCTTTGTAGGTCCTTCATCAGGTAGATACCTGACAAAGGGCCCAGGCCCAAAACGTTGGTTACCCTTTACTTCCTGTGGATGCAGTGACCTGCACTGCACTATAGCAACTCTGTTTCTAAATGGTTTATTTCACTGAGTGGAAGAGAGGCTTCTTTTGTGTTTTTCAAATAGCCGTAAACTCCTTGAAGCAAGTGACGTATTTTAGAATTCTGGTCTCTGTTACATTGTAGGAATCTCAGCAGGCAAATCAGCACATTGTTCACTGCATATGTCAGGTCGCTGTTTAATATCTTCCAAATCCCGCTTTTCCTACTTTTCAATGGAATGGAAATAGTGATAATGGAAGCTGTCTCGACTTGGACTGTGCATGCAGAAGTCGAAAATATATCAAAAAGATAGAAAGTAGTCCAGAACAATACATTTTTTAAAAATAATGGTGCTGTGTAAGTAGCTGCTATCTTAAACATTTCCAGCAGGAGTTACCATGAAGAATTTAATGATAAATGTCAATACAGCTCAAGGCAATCACATTCTTCTTGAAACACAATGGCTCTTATTCCAGGCAACCTTGTAAAAAAATGAGGAAACCCACCTTCCAAGCTGGAGTACCAGGAACACAACCATGGAGAAGCTGCTGCAAGAACACAGCAGGTCGTACAGCAGACAACGTTTCAGGCCAGAGCACTCCATCAGGAATGCTACTCTTGATCTGGCCTACCCGCTGATGGGCTGAGGTTCAAAACACCGACTGCCCATTGTTTTCCCCATGGATGGCCCTGCCGAGTTCCTCCAGCTTCTTTGGACATTGCTGTTTTTCTCCACCATCTGTATACTCCTTGCTTACCTTCACTGTGCTTCCATGGACTTCACTGCCTATTGGGATATGAACTTTTTAAAAATCACACAAAGTTTTTTTGTCAAAATATTCTTTATGGATATATGTTAATTGAAGACCTCTTGACACAAAAGATCCTGCAAAACTTTCTCTAAGCCCAGCAGGGAAAAATTCTCTCCAGTGTGCTGGCCAGCATCTGCATCTCAATTGACTTCATTTATAAATGAACTTGGTGGAAGCTTGGTGTTTCAAAGTTACAGCAATGGTTTTGATATTGCAGCACCAACTGCACTTGGGGAGAAGTATTTCTCGAGGTATCTTGACATTTTGAAAGGTGGCTTACATGTGCAAGCTTTTCTTCTGTTTTGAGTAGGTGAAATTTATTAACAAATCACTTTTTCCATAGAACCCTAGAACGCTACAGAACAGAAACAGGCTATTCAGCCCATCTTGTATGTACCAAACTATTATTCACTATTGAACTCCAGCTGAACATCTCCCTCAATACTACTCCAATCCATGTCCCTATCGAAAATGTCAAAATTGAGCCTACATTCTCCACTTCGGCCGGTAACTCATTCCAGCTTCGTACTTCCTTAAGTACTGAGGAGTCAAGATCTTTTTTTAATCAGAGCTGTTTCATGCAGCTGTGGACTGTGCATGCAGAAGTCTTTTCAATCACCATTAAAACTTCCAAGGTAATCTCAAGTGTACCCCACTTGTACCACGGCCTCTCCCAGAGATCCATCCTCTTAGTGAAATATTTGCATGAGATTATTGGGCAGACTTGTGCAATTTAAATTGAGATGAGTAGATAAATGGAATTAAACAAGAATGTCTGCAGGTGCTGGAGTCGAGCGCAGCCGATGTGCTGGAGAAACTCAAATGGTCATGCAGCATCCAAAGGAAGTAGCAGGTAAGCATTGTTCTGGCCCTGAGCCATTCATTGGGAAGATCCTTCCTGATCCAGGGCCCAGAACTGAAGTCTTGCTCTTCTTTTGTTTCCTCTGGATGCTGCATAGCCTGCTGAGTTTTTCCAGCACGTGTGTGTGTGCATTGCATTCTAGGTTAAACGTTATAAGTACCTGTACCGACATTCCCATCTCAAATGCTATAGTCATTGGCTTGAAAAATCAGCACCCTTGTTCCAGAGGAAAGCATTTTCAGGGCTGCGATCTTACTGGTGCCTGTGTACGTTGTCTGCACATCCGTTGTATTTTCTCTGGAATCAGGAGCTGTCGTGCGGCGAATCTCTGATCCAGACGCATTCTTTTTAGTTGTTTCCCCCCCCCCGGGATATCTGCCTCATCAGGCATTCTATGGGCTGCACATGTATCAGGGAATTGACAGCTGGTGTGTTTGTAAGTGGCAAAACACCTTCGTCGCTTTTCCTGTTGAAAGGAGACATCAAGTGGGCTAGACTAGCAGCTTTCAGCATGTGACAGGATTTCAGCTGATATAAAAGGTGGCATTGACACGAGCAATGTCTGGGCTTTTTGCATCAACTCTTGGCCTTCAGGGGAATGGATTTGCGATTAGATGGTAGCCAATCACAGGGACATACCCTTGTGCGCCAGTGGGCTCATTGTAGAACTGCCCTGATGTTTAGAGGTTGAATGAGTGTGAAGGGGCCATTCTATGTATTCCAATTTGTTTCCAACACTCAGCAATAAACCAGCAATCTCCCTGGCCATCTTGGCATCAGCCTGTTGCTGCTTTGCACCCAATTTCCATCTGATGCCTTGCAGTTTAAGCAGAATGAAACAATGGTGGAAAAACTCAACAGGTCAGTGTACTTTATGTAGCAAAGATAAAGATACACAACCACTGTACTGGGCTTGAGCCCCTCATCATTACCTTGATGAGGGGCTCAAGCTTGAAATGTTGGCTTTGTATCTTTATCTTTGCTACATAAAGCACACAGTTTTGACCTGCCGAGTTTCTCCAGCATTGTGTTTTTACTTTAATCACAGGATCTGGAGACTTTCTTTTTTTACTCCTAGTTACATGGCAGTGGCTTGACTCGCCAGGCTCTGCACTTTTTTTTGCTTTTAACTGATCATTAGTGTGAACTGAATCCATTGTTGTCACAATGAGCACCTGAACATGAAGAAGATGTTTGATAATGATAATTAGTTTATTGTCATATACATTGTCCAATTTATGCCTGCCGCAAAATCCGTGTGTGCTGTAGCTGAATGATGAACTATCACTCCTGTTTCCAGCACAATTCTCATTCCTGATTTGCTGCCAGTCCTTGTCTGGAGTAGACTGGTTGGTAACTCCTCACTCAGGTGGCATACATCCTTTCACAAGCCCATTGTCCCCACTGTCCTTTTCTTTGCCAAGTGCGGTGGGATGTCCATCTCTTGGCAATGCACAGAACCACAAGGGGTCCTTCCCTCTCTCCACTATTTCCGTTCCTTGGGCAAGCAATTGCATTTAGGAGCTGGTCCTTCTATTCAATTTTATGATTCCTGGACAATTTCTTCAGGTAAGTGTTCCCTGTACCTGGAACCTTGTGTCGAACAAAGAAGGAAAGGACATGCTCAACTAAACCCAGCTCAGGCTGCTCACATTGCTAAGTAGAGGTCAGCCTTGTGCCTTCAATTTTGCCTGCTGTGCTCAATCAGGCCCGATGTTCAGTGGTTTCACAAGGAAGGCCAGCAGGATCGCTCTACCCGTTGACACTGGCCCTTTAAGTGAATGTTTGGTGGTTCTGTGAAATCTGTTTGAAGAGCTGCAGCAATAAAACCCATCCAATAACATAATGAGAGGGAGCCCCATGTTTATAAGGCAGCAAAAATCATAACCATGTTACATGGCTTAGCCTGCGTGTATCAAATACAGCAGTAATCCAATGCGATGGACTGCTGTATTAAGAGCTATATACTTTCAAGATGTCGGCTGCACACAATCATTAATAAAGTTTTATTGTCTGTAAGAATTATTATATAATGTGGCATTTATAAGATTTAAGACCTCTGTAAATTTAAGTGTACATTGCAGTTCACAATGTAAATCCTAAATAATCCAAATTATGTACCAACTTTTCAGTTGATCTGCATTTGTAGTTACATTGCAATTCCATGTCCTGTTTCTTCCTTTTAAACTGATCAGTAGTGTGAAATGAATCCAGAATCTTGATGTAGGGCTCAAGCCCGAAACGTCAGTTATATATTTTTATCTTTGCTCAACAAAGGACACTGACACACTGAGTTTCTCCAGCGTCGTGTTTTCGCTTCGATCACAGTGTCTGCAGATTTTCATGTTTTACTAGAGTCTGATTGTTGTTTGTGCCTCTTGGCCAGACTCTGCCTTCTAGATGGAAGTGATTCATTTAATCACCAATTTAATAGGGCAGACAAAAATTACACTCTGAGACCAGTCCCTGTCATGTTTCTCTGTGAGTGTCTGTTTGCCTGACAAACTTTCCCTCTTTCTCATGCTGCAGAACTGTTTCTTTCTTTCCTTCTCTACCTTTACATCTCCTTGTAATATCTATCTTGTGTTTTGGGTTTTTCATCTCCAATTCCAGTCTGTTTCTGCAACATTCTTGCTTCCTTCCTTGCACTGAATTACTGAAGAAGTCATTGTTGGATGCAGGTGGGAGGGGAGAAGCTGAGAAATGATAGGAGGAGACAGCAGAGGGCTGAGAAGGATAGCTCTCTGTTTGGCGAAAGTCTTATTTCCCACCTGTATCCACCTCTGACCCGTTGGCCTTTACACCTCCCCTTCCCCATTCCCCCCCCTTCACCTTTTTAATTAAGGTGTCTGCCCGATTTTTTTGACTCCCATTGAAGGGCTCAGTCCTGAAATGTCAAGTGTCTTTTATTTCCAGTGGGTGCTGTGTGACCTACTGAGTTTCTCCTGCACTTTTGTACGCTGCACGAGGCCCCAGCATCTGCAGGTTTTCTGCAAAAAGTGCTGCAATGTTTTTCAGATGGTGCATTGAAACTGCTCGGATGCTCCCAGGCAGAGATCAAAGGTCTAATGACGGAGAGCAAGAGGGCTCTGACCTGAAACATCAACAATTCCACATTGTTCCTCTGATATTGCTCAACGTTCTTAGATCTATCAACAAATTGTTTTTGCTCTAAACTCCAGAAACTGTAGTCATTTGTGTCTCAAGAAAAGTCTCTTGATCAATATCTAACCTCCGATCAACATAATTTCTGATTCCAAGGAACAACACAATACTCTGTCTGGGCACTCTACAATCAGATGATACGAGCGTCGACCTCTTCAGCTTCAGGTGGTTACCACATGCTTCCTACAGGTGATTACCACATACTTCCTACAGGTGGTTGCCACATGCTTCCTTCAGGTGGTTACCACATGCTTCCTACAGGTGGTTACCACATGCTTCCTTCAGGTGGTTACCACATGCTTCCTTCAGGTGGTTACCACATGCTTCCTACAGGTGGTTACCACATGCTTCCTACAGGTGGTTACCACATGCTTCCTTCAGGTGGTTACCACATGCTTCCTACAGGTGGTTACCACATGCTTCCTTCAGGTGGTTACCACATGCTTCCTACAGGTGATTACCACATGCTTCCTTCAGGTGGTTACCACATGCTTCCTACAGGTGGTTACCACATGCTTCCTTCAGGTGGTTACCACATGCTTCCTACAGGTGGTTACCACATGCTTCCTTCAGGTGGTTACCATATGCTTCCTACAGGTGGTTACCACATGCTTCCTACAGGTGGTTACCACATGCTTCCTTCAGGTACGTCTGGACCTTCTGAGTTTCTTTAGCACTCTTGTGTATTTCCACATATTTCAGATTATATGGCTGTAATTATGCTGCTTTTGAAAGCTTACTATGTGTTAATTAGCTGCCAGGTTTTCCACACCATCAGAGTTCCTATGCTTTAAAAATACTTCAAGTGCTTTGGGGCTGTGTCTCTATATTGGGCACAAGGGACATTTGCATGCCTCTGTAGGCAATGCTGACAGACCGAGAGACTAAGGCATGCTGAAGCATGAGCCAACAGGGCCTCCTTAGAGAGCAGCCACAATGCTGCAAAAGATCTGACAACGTGAGAGTAAACCAACATAGCTTTTTACAGTAGAACGTTTGACCAGCTAAGTTTCTCCAGCATTCTGTTTTTACATCTAGCAACAGGACATGCTTTCTTGTTCAATTCTGCTTCACTGTAAATAAATCCCACCCAACAGGAAGAACTGTGGCTCAAAGAAGTGCAAATCTCACCAAGTAGAGAAGTAAAGGGTCTCAAGGATTGATGGAATGTTGAAAAGTAACTAACTAGAAATATGAATCTGTTAGCATAGCATAATGCCATTACAGCCCAATGACCCGGCACTGTTTGTGCAGTACGTTCTCCCTGTGACTGCATGGATTTCCTTGGGGTGCTTTGGCTTCCTCCCACCGTCCAAAAACACACGAGGTTTGTTGGGTTAATTGGTGTATTTGGGGCAGCATTGGGCTCGTGGCTGGAAGGGCCTGTTATTATGCTGTATGTCTGAATTTAAAGTTTAAACTGAAAATGTTGCAAGTGAGATAGTATCTGAGGAGAGAGAAAAACTGAGTTTATATTTCAGTTCAATATAATCAACATGAAAGCAGAGCCTTTGGCCCATCTTACCCATGCCAGCTAATTTGCCTTTCTAAGCTAGTCCCATTGGCCTTCATTTAGCCTTTATGCCTCTAAATTTTTTCTATCCACAAATTTGTCTCAATGTCTTCCAAATATTTTAATTGCATCCAGCTCTATCCCTTCTACCGACAACTCATTCCTCATAACTCACCACCCTCTGTGAGGAAAATCTGCCCCTCAGGTCCCCTTTCAACCTTTCCATCTCACCTGAATCTATGCCCAGGGTTAGACTCACCTTGACCCTGGAAAAAAAGACTATGTTCACCTTATCTATGCCCCCCCCATAACCTCTGTCAAGCCTTCTACACTTTCTGGAGAAACACCTCAAATTATCCTGTCATCAGATCAATTGAACTGAAAGTGTAACTTGGTTACACTTTATGGGTGCCAAATGTCCTTTGGTGTATTCCCGGCATTTTTTATTTTTATTTCTGTTGAATATTAGCTATTTTCTCAAGCAGGGAAATATGTGTTCAATTGGTCTAACCCAGTGGTGGTCAACCTTTCTTTCCCACCCGCATCCCACCTTACGTAATCCCTCACTAACCACAGACCACCTATGGCATCCTATTCTATGGGTGCTTCGTGGTTAGTAAGAGATTACTTAAAGTGGGATATGATTGGGGGGAAAAAAAGGTTGTGAACCATTGGTCTCACCCTATCTGAACACTGAGTTCAGTTTTAGTCTCTGAACCTACAGAAAAAAGATGCTGGCATTGGAGAGGATTCAGGTACTCTGGAATTATATTACGATTTGGAGTTCAACATTGAGCACTGGTTTTGGAAGATGGTTCATATTCCTGTCAGTGTGAGGGATGGCCTGATCCCTCACACTAACTGCCTACACTAACCATCCAAGACTCTCCTATCCATAAATATGTATGAGTGTATGAATACTTGTCCTGCATCAGTATTGTTCGTTTGCATGTCTGCTTTTGCTCTGCATGTTTTGTACCGAGGACAGGAGAATGCTGTTTCGTCAGATTGTACTTGTGCAAACGGATGACAGTAAATTTGACTTCATTTGAGTGATTGAGATGCTTCAGGAATACATTTAATCTTTTGATGCAAACAGGGGTTCTTGATCGAATTAAATGGAAATGTAGACGCTCAAGGCTGAATGATCTACGCCTCTTTCCTTGCCTCTGACCTTCCCAGTCTATCAGAGTGTAATATAAAAAATATAGAGTAAACTGAAGCAACATTTCTTTCAAAATAGTGATCTCCCAGTTTGTTTTTGTTAAGAGACGGCCAAGCTAAAAACCTCATGTGGACTTATAGACATGTGCAAATTTGTCACAGTTCCATGTACAGATCCTGTCTTTATTGGTGGGATGGTGATGGTTATTATCTTCAAATTCGTTGGCATCCATGCATCAGAGGACCTTTCCTGGAGCCAGTATGTTCAAGCAATCATGAAGAAGCCACACCAATGCCTTTTCTTGGGAATCTGAGGAGATTTGGCATGTCATCAAATACCCTGTTGAACCTCTTTGGGTGCATGGAGGAAGCTCGAGTGCCCAGAAATGCAAAAGGCTGCAGAGAACGGCATCAAGGACGTTGACCTCCTGTCCATCGAAAACATCTGTGTGAAGCGCTGCCTCGAGAGGGAAGCCAACATCGTAAAGGATCTCCATCACCCTGGTCACAGTCTTTTCTCACAGCCACATTCAGGCAGAATGAAATCCATCACCTCTAGGTTCATGTTCTCCAACAACAGTTATGCTCTTCCCCTACAAACATAACCAGACTTTACTCCAGGACCAAGCGGTGAATACTTACCTTTTATGGTTATTATCTTGGTTCTCTCTTGTGTGGTCATTTAATTTCTCTTTAATGTGCAGCAGGAATTGGATGCATCTGTGTAGCTGCACCAAGGAGAAAAAAGATTTTGGGTTCATCTGTACATTGTACTGAAGTGCACAACAAAAACCACTCATCTCAACCATGTCAATAACTGCACTGACTGGGATACAAATGAGCACATTCGGGGAGAACAGGTGCAGCTTCCTCCACAGATGCAATTTTATTTTGAAAGGTGCAACATTAACAGCATGACTCACTCAGTGAACTCCGGATGAAAATAATCAAGCTTGCTGATAATCAGGTCAGTGAGTCAAGCCTTGATCAATACCAACCTGCCGCTACAATCTTCTGCCTGGAGTATCTTCAAGGCAGTTCCCACCCTGCTTTACCTATCAATCATTGCTCTAATGACGTGCCCAAGGAAAAATTGGTGTGTGCATGGTCCTTGACCAACAGGGGGCCTAAAATTTCTCCATGAATATTGTGTGAGCGACTGCAAAATAAACTCTATCCCACATTGTTTCATAATCCTCCTTTACTCAAACTACTCATGTAGAAAGTTCTCATTTTAACTCTTTCCTCTCTGTAGCCTTCTGAAAACTCTGCCTGAAAAATGATACTTTAGGTTTCCTTTGATGTAACATAGAGTAAGACCACTCAGTCTATCTTTGGCTGTGTCTGCTCACCCAGTTCAGCCCTGGCCTTCCCCTCTGGTCTTGTAAAAGTTTCCTTTGCAACTTTTCAGTTTCCTTGAGAGGTATTGCTGAACTCGCTGTCTTTGTATTTACAATAGGAGCCTTAGTTTTTGGTAAGATTACAATAGGACCCTGCCAAGATGAAAATGTCTTAAAAAGCTGTTTGGTTAATAAAAGACAAACATGAATGTGCCTGAGCCTGGAAAGATAAAAAGCTGGGAAATAATTCAAATGCGATTGGTGGGTTGTGCAGCACAAGGCAAGGTGTTGGGTAGGGGGAGGCTGAGCAGAGATGGGGAGAGACTGGGGAGGGGAAGGGAAGGGCCAGGGAGTGGAGGGGGTTGGGCATGGGGAAGGGCCAGGGAGGAGGAGGAATCAGGCATAGGAGGGGCCAAAGGGTTGACACAGACCTGCAAGGAGTACGAACTTCTTAGACAAAGGAAATTGTTCTGATAATCATCAAAACACTAATCATAGCTTCTCAATTTCCTAAACATGTTCTCATGATTTCAAATTTCAATGATGAAACATTCTTGATGAAGGATCCCAATCCAAAATGTTACTGCCCATTTATCTCCATTTTAAAAAATAAATATACAAACTGTATTCAACTATAACATTACAAACACAAAACACACATAGAGCTACAACTAAAACCAAGAACCACCACAACATGTGACCACAAAACCACGAGAAGCAGTAATTATGGCCACCTCTCTGTTACACAGTATACACCAAATTAAAATATGATTTTCATTATCTACCGCACACACAATTCCCTGGGGGGCCCAGCGTTCCAAGAACTTGGCCACTGTCCCCTTGGACACCGCATGTTCCCACTCCAACACTGCACGGGCCCAGTCGTAACCCTGAAAGATGAGCAGGAGTTTAGATCTCCCCACCCGCTCAACCAACCGCCGCCTCGACCTATGAATAGCCAGTCTCACCAACCCCAATAGCAACGCATAAGGAGATCCACCAAGCACCCGGCCCCCTTCTACATTGGGCAGCCGTAGATCAGGAGCGTAGATCAGGAGAAGTGCAAGCAGAATTTGAGGACCAGCCCCTTTGGGTAGTCAAAGAGGGGCTCACACTGTGTGACCTACTGAGACCCTCTAACTTCTCATTGTTGGCTCAAGATTCCAGCATCCACATTTCTTGGTTGCAATGGTGGATGATCAGGGTGTGAATCAACACAACCCATGAGGAAGAGAACACGCCACTCAAAATGGCTTTTTGGCAGCACCCATTGGCCCAGGTAAAGCTGGTACTATCCAGGAAGCTTGCTCTCAGAAACACTTCTAATTATCTGCTGGAACATTGGGAAGGATGTGGTCATCCTCTACACCCACGACACCTCTTGGAAATTGCTGTTTGATGAATTGACAGAAAAGTGAATCCCTCGAATGCATTACCTCACAACTCCACCGAGGGACATCTTCGATGTTCAAATCAGTGCAGCCTTTATGCTTTCATGTAGCTTACCCAGACACTGGTTTCTCAGTAAAGATCCTAACCCCATTTTGCCTGAGTATTCTACTAAGCTTTGCCACAACAGCGTGATGTTGAAATAACTTGAAGGTTGATGAGGAAATATAATTGCCAATGAGCTCTGTTATCTCTCCGCCTCGGAGAATCAATCAGCGCCTTCTTAAACAACTGCATGAACCTCAAACTCGTTAAGTGCTGTTTCTCTTTATGATCCCATAATCAATATGCCTTAGTGCTGGTGTTGAGAGTTGCAATGAATGTCTGCAATAATGCACTTGCTTCCTACTGGCTTTGTGTATTTGTCCATAACCGATGGTGCTGACAGGTACAATCTCATTTGCTGCACGTAAAGGCGTTCTTAAATCAGTGACCTTCTCAAGCAAAGCCGCAGCATCATTAACATCTCACAATGATAGCAGGTCAGTAGCGACCGGGATTACTTTCTCTGATTGAATAAACAGTTGGGAAAATGTTTGTTTCCCTCATTATTATCTTGGTTTTTCAACACATTGGGAGACTGGTTGGAGATTCAGCCAGTACGTGGTGTACGTTCCATTCATTTATCTGCAGGAGGAACCGCAGCGATAAAGATTACCCCACCCATTGATTATTCCCCTTCCTCCGAGGATCCCTCGCCAGCTGCTCTATAGTAAACTGAAGACGGGAAGGAGACCTCAAAGTGGTGCACACAAACGCTATAAATACCCTGTGAAGGAAACCCTACACCACTGTGACATCTTGCCAAGAAAACTAGAAGCTGTGGCTGCTGACAGGTCCCGTTGGTGAGCCTTGTGCGATGAAAACTACACCGGTTTTGAGATAGGCACTGCCAAAAACTGGTGCAAGGCCGTGAGCAGCGTCGCAGAGCAGCAGCCACAGTTATTACAAAAAAGGACCTCCAGTGCCCCCATTGTGTTAGACTCTGCGCTTCCAGACTGGGAATGCAAAGTCACCTCTGTGTCCACAGATGAACTTCACAACAATGTGTCTTCTTCGTACCAAAGGACGACCAGTATGTTTGAAGCACGTTTTTAAAAAATTACAGAAAATCACAAAAATAGGATGTATCTAAAAACTGGTACATGATAGGAAAATTTTAAGGTGATTTTCATGATCAGCTGTTCAAATTCCATTAAATTCTCTCCCAAGTGTTCAGGAAGCAAATTTTTCCTTGTCCAGTGTTATTTATACATAATTAATTTTTATTTTTATGCACATATTATTATAACCATGTAACAATTATAGTATGGAAACAGGCCATCTCGGCCCCTCTAGTCCATACTGAACTTGTGAGCAATCAGTTGTGTGTGTATGTGTGTGTGTCCACCACAGTCTGAAAAATCACTGTTTCATCAGGTTGCACAAGTACACTCAGAGGATTATAAACCTGAACTTGAACATGGCCTTCTTAAGCTAGACCTCTGATTTAGAAGCCTGAATCTTGAAGTTCAGCCCTTTTAGGTTGAAGAGTGGTTCTTTTTTTCCAACAGCTATCAGGCTCTTGAACATCTGTACTACCATGCTCATGATGCTCCTCCAAGACCACCAAAGATCTGTGGGATTACTGACACAGCACATATTTTTATACTACTGGCCAACTGTGACTATTATTTATTTAATTTTTATATTCTTATATTTATTTTTTCTCTTGTGTGTTAATTATACAATATTTTGCTAATGTGTTGAAGTTGTTAGGAAGTTGCAGCAAGGAAGTCTTTATTTGTATCTGCTTATTATACTTATGTAAATGACAATAAATTCATTCAGGTTAGGAATGAAAACCATGAGAGTGATCAAAGCCTCAGGGCTCAGGATGTTGGCCTGTGTGAGAGTACGGACATTAGTTCATCAATCCATGAGGCAGTGAGGGAAATTTGTCTCCAATGCTTTTGGGGGTAACCTGTGACACTGAAGCACCTAGGTAATGAAGAGCGTCGATCGGGAAATTTGTTCCAAACTTTTGTTCTCTCAGTTGACCGAAGGCTCTGCTATTTTTCTGCAGTCCCTGCAGAATCTCATCATTAATGTCTGCCTTTGCTGAGGGGTGACCCCTGGGAGATGGGAAGAGACTTACATTTTCTCGGACCTCGTCATGGATCTTAATCTTTGGGGACAGATTTTTATGTAGTTGTGGGCACATTGATAGAAGACCTTTCCCTGCTGATATATAGTAGAAGCACCATTGGTGAAGGAGATAACAAACAATCAAAGCTCAGAAGCAAGTGCTGGGTAATTTGATGACTGAGATTGGAATGCCCAAGTCTGGAAAGATGATGACTGAGGTGGTACAAAATCCTTTGAATTATCTCCACTCCATTGGGAAGCTAATTGAAGGAGAGGTGCAAGAGTACAGTAGAAAAGACTGAGAAGAACATTGGACGGAATTCACAGTCTTGCTTGATCTAGAATTGGGTCTGTGATGGATCCTTGGGAATGATCAGAGCTTTCATGCCATCATATTGTTGATATAGAGTGGAAACAACTTGCTGGCTTTGTAGAGAATCCATCTGGGGCAATGAAAGCAAGGATTTGTGCGAATTTGAGAAAGGCCAGGTTGTATTGATTGTTGCTGCTTTCTATATCACATGTGGTGGTGAGCTTGTCCATTGTCCATCTTGCTGAAGTGATATCTATCCAGAGACGAGCCATTTGGCCACTAGGAGAAGAGGACTGGTGAGCATCCAGAAGTTAATGAACAACACTATCAGTCACGAACACAGAAATGTTAACTACACTTTTGAAATTCATTATCACTTTTCTTTATTGTTGGGTATAATTTTGTTCCCATTGAGGTTTTAGTTTCCAAAGAATTTTTGTGCCAATTGGTGCTAAAACTCCTCAAGCACCTCTTCTAGGTATCACTGTGTGATCTCTTCTTGAAGGTCCTGTCATTGGGCCTCTTGGCTGTGAGGGAAAGATACTGTGATTATCTTCAAAAGTAGGGAGTTTATGCTTCAGTTATGTCCGATGATCATTAAATTTCATCCAATCTTTTCAGTAAAGTACAGTTGTCCTTTTGTAAAGAAAGATGTACAATAAAACTCCTGGAATCTGGCATCTAAGGGATTTGTAGATGTAGTGTATTTTCTGTAGTTTGAGACTTACTCTTAAAATGCCTAACAAATAAATCTGTATTAAGAATAAACAGTTTAAAAACTGTTACGAGCCCAAAGGACCCCAAAACCCAGTAGAAATAGACATTCACCAAGACGAGTGATTTTTAAAACAAAGTTATTTTTAATCAACTTCAAACATGAAAATAGAATCAAACTTTAACTTATCTCTATACTTGTACTAACCCAAATTAACCCCCTTCTCATTCTAAGCACATGTGTATGCAATGTGTGTGTAAATTCAAGAAAAGTTTTTTTGGTTCACAGTTCAATCTTACTTTTCCTTCTTCCAAGTTCTCTGGATGCAGGCAATTTTTATACCATGCACAGAATTTAACATGTATAAAGTTCACCAGGCTTTGGTGCTTGAAAGGTAAATGTTTACCTCTCAGGAAGGTTCTTGTACGGTTTGCAGAGAGAAATATTTGTTGTTCCAGGATTTCCACAACTAAGGTACCACCATTAGTCACCTCAAGGTCTCGCTGATGAAACTTGCCCCATTAGTATTTTCCAGTTGGTAACCTCTTCTTCTAGCCCCCACAAAGCTCCACTCTGTTCCTCTTATTCCAAGAGAAACATCAGTCAGATAGCACTTCCAGCCATCCACTGCTTTGGAACTTTTCAACATTTCTTCCTGGATTGCTGTTCGGTGTCCAACACACACTGACTGAGAGAGCTGGTTAACTTGTCTTATCTCTTTCTCTCTCTCTCCACCTGAAACTCCTGTGAAAAGCATGTGACTCATGTGACTTGCAAAATCCCCACCTTCTCCAGCAAACAACAGGAGTTCTTCCTTCTGCTCAAGTTGTTAGATAAACAAAACCCAGGAGTGACCTTTCTGTGAGCACTTTGCAGAAAGGGTACTTGTAGTCAGCCTAACTCCAGCAAGACAATGGTCAAGTATTTTATGAGGCCATTAGCACCTACTTGTGAAATGTGCATAACATTTTCCAGAGATGCTGCAATGGGAATTCTTCAATCATTGAAATAAGATCTCTTTTAAAATGTGTATATGTATGTAACAAATTCCCCAAAATATTATAATCATTACAAGAGAAAAATACCATACTCTACTTAAACTGAACAAACTTCACTTCCATAAATATTTTAACCTCAAACCATTTTACTTTATTTTCAGTCACATTCTTTGAAAACATTTAACTATTGCTGCATCTGTAGGTTCCTCCCCCTCCACGGAACCACCAAAAGACGAGAAATAACATCATAGATGATTAATCTCCCCTCCTCCAAGTTTACAGATAAAGCCTCTGACCAGGACAACTGTTACTAAGCAAGGATAAGGAGACATTTTAAGAGACTCACCTCAATGGTGAGCAGCATGAACCATCTCTTCATTCTGGGCGACGCCATTACTATTTCACACAACTTTATTCAAACAGCTACTATGAGCAAAGCCCGACCAAAGCCTTCCCTCCACTGGCTGAATATTCGCTTCTGTCTTCACCAAAGGTTTACAATTTTAAATGAGTATTTTTATATATTATTTTCTTCTTATTTATTTTAATTTGCTTAAATGTAATTTCCTCAATAATTTTGCTGGTTGCTTGAATTCTGGATACCTAGGGTTTTACTGCAAATGCACTGGGAGCTATTCAAAGCTTTGCCAGACTGATACCTGGAATAGGGAGATTGGCTAGTGAGGAAAGATTTCTCAGGTTGGAATTGTTCCTGCTCGAGTTTAGAAAGCTGACAATTGATAGGAGGCTATGCTTTTGTTAATTTTCACACCGGGATGGCAGTAATGGCTTTTGAAGAGAAATTGGGTCAATTTGGTATATTCACCAATTTAGAAGAATGAGAAAGGATCTCATAAAAATCTACCACATTCTAGCATGAAGGACAGATTAAATGCAGGAAGGATTTTCTCAATTATGAGGCATCCATGACCATGGCTGCAATCTAAGGATAAGGTTTAAGCTAGTTAAGACTGAGGAAAGGAGGAATATCTTCTCCCAGCCTTTGATCTATCAAAAGGAGTAGTTCAAGACAAGTCATGACAGCCTTGTGTGTACGTTTGTCACCCCTCGACAGTATCATCCGGAAAATCTCAAACATGGCTTGAGTGCTGTTGGCTAAGAAAGAGTGTCAACAGTTATGTCTGGAGCAGACGTAACTAAAAGGAGATGGATAAAATATAAAAATGCTCAAGACAATTGGGAGAGAAAAATCAGCTGAATGCTGGAAGTGTGAGATACTCAAGTAATTATTGAATTGACTGCTAAATCATGGGGGGCTTGGCTCATAGATGGGTTACTGCTCTTCAATATTATGTTGAACTCATAAAGATATTGAAGTCAGGGTGGGATAAAGAATTAAAGTTGGAAATTCAAGGTTACCCTTACCGACTGAAGGATGGTGTCCTGAACATGGGTCCACCATTCTACATTTGGTTTCTCATTGCAGGAGACACCATATCACGAACACAGAATGCACTAAAATTTACAGTGAGTGCTTTATCCCTTTCAACTCAATAGCTTCCTACATTTTCAGCATATTATCTACTTCCAAAAAAACACAAGAACTGCATATTCTGGAGTGAAAAAAAGAAGCTGGAGGGATCAGCAGATCTGGCAGCATCCATGGAGACAGATGCTCAATCAATGTTTTTCATTGGGACACTTTAAAGAGACAATTTAGACATACAGCATGTTAACAGGCCTTTTTGTGTCACCCAATTGACATACAGTCCCCGGTACATTTTTTGAACAATGGGAGCAAATCAGAGCCCTTGGGGAAAACCCATGCAGACATGGGGAGAGTGTACTGCAGCATGGGATTTAAACCCCAGTCCCGATTACTGGCACAGTAACAGTGTTGTGCAAACCCTTTTGCTAACCGTGCTACCCAAATCTCAATAAAGGGTCCTGACCTTTGCTGGCCTACATGGAAGGACTGCGTCCTTAATCCACTTGTGGGCAAGGAATCATTCCCAACAATTCCAGTGGTGTTAGAGGCAGCCAGCTTTATCCCTGGTAAGGTGATGGCTTATCAGTGGAGAACTTCCAGCATTTATCTTCTGAAATGCTCCTTGAACTATAATATAATTTCTGGATACATCAGAATCTATGAATGATATTGTCCTTTCTGTGGAACAGGAGACTTTGTTTCTGTTATTATTCCTTTTGATCTGAGGGTCTGGTTTGAAACAGAATTGGGTTCTGTTCCACACACCAGAATGTTGGAGGAACTCAGCTAGTCTTTCCAGTGTCCAACCTGGATCAGTAATTCGGTGACGTTCCTTGCTGAGGTTGTTTCAGGACAGATATAAGCAAGAGAAAGAAAGATGGAGAAAATATTTTGGAGAAAGTGGGATTATTTTATACACAGCAAGTGGAATATACTCCCCTAAGTAGCAACATTTAGTTTAGGATATTGTCGAGAACTCAACATCATTTTTCAAGTAATGTCATGGGATATATATTGGAGACACAAGAGGGAGCAGATGCTGAAATCTAGAGCAAAAACATAATGTGAGAGGAACTCTCAGATGTCGTCCAATCCAATGACTTCCTCCAGCAGTTTGTTATTTTCTCCAAGCGATATTTTATATGTCCAAATGAGAACATTCTTGACTTTCTGAAGAGAAATTCTCAGATAGTTTTTGCGGAAAGTAAATGCTTAATGCTCCACTCAAATAGAGCCTAGATATAGAATGCTGCCTCTGGGGTTGGGAGGTCATTGACTGTTAAGGTGAGGGAATAGCCAAGTTCTTGGATTTTGCTTGCAATCCCTTTGAACTTTATATTATACCAGTCTGCAGTTCAGGGGATGGGGAAGGTCGAGTGGCATTCAGTTTCTGGGTGGCTTCAAAATGCCCATCCCTAGAAGTCTGTACCATCTGTCTTTGATTCTCTTGAGGAAGAGGTTTGAGGTTGGAATCAATGAGGGCCTGGCTTGGTGCCATGCTCTGTGGCCCTCTGGACAGATGGTGTCTGCTTAGTTATAACACTGTATAAGTATAATCAAAAATTATTGCTGCACCACAGTGAAATTATTGGAGAGCGAAGTGGAATAGACAGAACAACTCCTCCACCATCCATTCACCCTCCAGTCCACTGACAGTCTGTATTTGGAATTTTATATTTTTAAAGGCTCCACAGATATTTTCAGGAGGCCTAATCTACTTTCATCAGCGTTGTAAAGGTTTTTATTCCAGAACTCACGCTAACAAGAGGAAGAAAGTCCACCGACTTGGTCTGTAGGCAGCCATGTGAAGAAAAGGACAATATCAAACAAAGGTTCTTTTACTGATATTCCAGCCCCATAATTCTAGGAACGTATAGTAAAATAGTTGTTTCATTTCCTCTGCTTCCTTGCCTCTGGGAAGTCCAATTAAGATGAATGCTTTCTTAGAAATTCAATCTTTTTTATCCTCTCCCTTTTAGAACTAAGATAACTAGCTCTTTCCTTGACTTTTTTTAACCGAGATTCTGATTTGAACAGCCGTGTTTGCGTCCTTCATGCTAGTTACTGGGGGGGATAATTCAGATTAAATCCTAGCAGTCCACTATTAACAACCAAGACAATCTCGTGCCATCTGTTTAAGTTCTTCCACTCTCCGGACAGTGAACAGATGCAACACTTGCTAGGACATTGCATGCGGTGACAGAGGTATTATCTACCTCTGACCAGGATGGAAGCATCTTCCAAAGATTTAGCAGGTTTAATGTTGCTGATTGCACCTAATTTTGACACACTATCACAGAAAGATATAGCACAGAAACAGACCCTTCTGTTGATGGAGACCATCAAACACTCTACAATTGAGGAGTGCAGTAGAACAAAGGGATTTAGGAATTCTGGTACATAATTCCTTGAAAGTGGAGTCACATGTAGATAGGGCGGTGAAGAAAGCATTTGGTATGTCAGCCCTCATAAATCGGAGTATTGAGTACAGGAGTTGGGATGTCACGTTGAGGTTGTATAAGGCATTGATGAGGCCAACTTTGGAATATCGTGTGCCGTTTTGGTCACCGAATTACAGGAAGGATGTACAGAATAGAGAGAGTGCAGAGGAGATTTACAAGAATGTTGCCTGGGTTTCAGAGTTTGAGTTACAAAGGTTAAAGAGGCTATGACTTTATTCCCTGGAATGTAGAAGATTGAGGGGTGATTAGATAATGGGGGACAGATTGAGTCAATGTGGACAGGCTTTTTCCATTGAAAGTGGGAGAGTTTGAAATAAGAGGACATGAATTGAGATTAGAGGGGGAAAAGTTTAGGGGAAACATGAGGGAGAATTTCTTCACTCAGAGGGTGGTGTGAGTGTGGAATGAGGTTCCTGCCGAAGTGGTAGACATGGGTTCGATTTTAATATTTAAGGAAAAGTTGGATAGGTATATGGACGGAGAGAGGTGTGGAGGGTTATGGGCCAGGTGCAGGCAATGGGACTCAGTGGGAGAAGGTGCTTGGCATGGACTAGAAGAGTCGAATTGGAATGTTTCCGAGGTGTAATTGTTATGTGGTTACAATCCTAATTTAATCCCATTTTTAAAATTCTCTAAGCATTATTCAAGATTGAAGATTATGTTATTGGTATGTAATAAAACAGATGTAATATTACATGAAATTGAATTTAGTTTGGAGTAAGGCAAAGATTCGCCATCAACAAAAATTGCTCTTCAGAGTGACTGAGTGTCTGTAGATTCGCCTCCCAATGCTTGCACAGCCTCTGCTGCCCACACTAACCAGTGGCAACCTGAGATCCAGTTCCAAACCTCTGACACAGTCAGCATTCCTTCAGCACTTCCCAGATTATTACCACTCAGCTCCACAACAGGACCAATACACAGTAGCCATTAAACTGACAAAACGCACCAATCATTGGGAAGTGAGAGGAAACCCACACAGGTCAATGGGAGATTGTGCAAACACTACATGGGCAGCACCTGATGTTAAGATTGAATCCAGGTCTCTGTCACGGAGAGGCAGCAGCTTTGCTTGCTGCCGCTCAGTGCTGCCCACCATTTTGAAAACTGCCCAAACGATAGTTTCGAGGGATGACATACATAATGTGTGCACAATGGCTGCAATGTTCAATTAGCATCGTAAAGGAACTTCTTTGCTTTCATGTTTAAAATAATTTTAAAAGTTGATTATAATGCAGACATTCCATGGCGTGTTTTTGAGACACTTTAATCTGAATAGCTGTAGGTTTGTTCCTTTACTCCTAGAGTCTATATCATTCGTCCAACCATAAGGGCTCACATTAACAGACCTCAAGGGAGACACAGAGATATTAATCTATAGCCTCAGGAAGCAAAGAAATTATTAAGTAGGTGAAACAACCAATCGCGTTTAAAAAAAAAAATCACAGTGATATCAAACGGGGGTTTGCCAGGATTACAAGGGAGTTTTTAATAATTTTACATGACGGAGTAAAGTTTTGCCAAATTATCTAATTTTTTGCTCTTTTTGCTTGTTATAAATCAAAAGACAATTATGAAGTGAAAGCCATGACCACTCCACACATAAAATAATGTATTCAGGGGTTTGAAGGATGTTCCCTCTAACTATGACTAATCACACCATTAAAAGCTATTTAACATAATGAACTAGTGATGCAGAATATGCTCGACTCTTGCAGGCACAATTACAAAGTCATTAACGTTCGACGCAGACACCAAAATACTCCGAACAACTATCTGTGCTGTAGGTAAATTGTGGATATACACAAGATAGATGATCAACCAGTACCTACATAACATCACATACAACCCTGAGATTCTTTGTCCTGTGACCCAGGCAGAATTTCTACCTATTGGTAGTCCAAAACATGGCACTGAAGAAAAGATTATGCTAGGTCATTAAAACTTCACAGTCCTTTAATTGCATATCATGTACATACAAAAGAGAGAAATGTAAACAAACTGCAATATAGAAAATAAATATTCAATAATAAATAATGTGTGTCCTTGAATGAGTCTCCGGAATGAATGTTGTTTAGAAGTCTGAAGGTGGAGGGGTAGCAACTGTTCCTGAACTTGGTCATATGAGAATTATGGCATATATACCTCTATTTTGATGGCAGCAGCTGGAACTGAGGACGTCTTGCGTGGTGCGGATCCTTGATGATTGCTGCTGCTCTCTGACGGCAGCCTTCCATGTAGATTTTCTCAATGGTGGGGAGAGTTTTCCCTGTGATATCCTGGGCTATGTCCACTACCTTTTTGCAGGTCTTTGCACACAGAGGTATTGGTGTCCCCATATCAGGCTGTGATGCAGCCCGTCACCACTTGTGCTCACGAAATTACAAGAACGATTGTGAGATTTGGGATGAGCTGGATGTTAACATCTTCAAAAGCTGGAGGCATTTCCTGGATAAAGAGAAGAGTGAAAGTCCTATGACTTTTCTGCCAAAGGTAGATCAGGTGAGATCTCCATAGCACCAGTCCCACTCCTCAACTTTCAATACCATCTTCATGTCCACCCGGTTTTAAATGAGAAGCTGACGAGCTTTCTACGCACCACATCTAGCAGGCACCATTTACTCGGAAGAAACACCAGTTCAGCATCACTGCAGTTGGTCTCCTGTCAGCCTATTTCATATTTACGTTGGACTTTGCCATCACAGCTTTACAGTCTATTAACTGCATATCACACATGTACATAAGTCAGGAAGAATATCAAGCAAGGAACAGAGAGCATGAGAAATCCAATTGTGCCTTGTATTGTGGAAAGCCATACTTCCACCATCCTACGACCAAGCATACACCACATCCTGACAAGGATTATGCAGCAAGAAAAATGTTATAAAAAGAAGTTCTTTTAAATTGGGTAGAATCAATTTTCCGCCTTACAATTGTGTGTTGGTGTCTGTAAGCTAGTTCATTCAAAACTTAGCTCTTGTAAAGAACAGCACCTCAGGGAATTTCCTGGGACAATGGACTAGAACTGAGTGGAAACTCTGAAATTATAGTCATTTAAAATCTTTGCAGGAATGACCCTTCAAAAATAGTTTGGAATGCAGAATTCAGAGTTTTGAGACCACAGTAGGAGCACAGTTCTGGGTAATTTTTATTTAAGACAAGGCCACATGAACATATTCTGCATCTGGCACATTCTGCTAAGTTCCAAAATGTTTGATGATTTTTGTTTCTCCTGGTTAATGAGTCCATTTAATTGATTTCCATCCATATCTGTAAATCCTTTAAGAAAAGCTGGATTGATGCTCGGTTATCAACAAGAATGACTAATAATGGATGGAAAATATCAAATGCAAACGGACAAAGTGATGGCTTAAAAACTGCTGCAACCAGGAGTCTGTCAAATCAACAATGGGCCAATGGAGAAATGGATTCGCCCTCTATTTTGAGTTGTGTTCAATTTATTATGATGGGGAGCAGGAACAGGATTAAACTCCCTCTCATTCATTCCTCACAACTCAGACTGTTTAGCTGATGAACAGTAGGCACAGAGACTTCAGGACTATGTCCTACTCATCAACAAAAGGCAATGGATTTTAGGAGCTTATATATTCTGCAGGCAAGTTACTGAAGGGGTGGCTTGCATTCCCTTGCAATTTCTGATGTGTCTCACTCCATTTAGCTGTGACCGCACTCTCTAACCATCTGATCCACTCTCTTTTATCAACTTTGAAGAAGACCTCTTCAGTTTTAGCATTGGATCTCGGCTCTTTGCCTTGCTTGGCTCGGCTCGGCTCTTTGCCTCTTGGCTCTTTGTCTTGCACATTACATTGCCCGCTCCGTTTGAAGCGTCAGATTCTGCAGTATTGAAGGGTATTTAAAATGTGTAGGAATGTTTTCAAGACAGAGATCAAGTGTTTCCTCAGATGGAATAATAACAAAAGAATTCAGTTTAATCTCCCCACGAGTGAAATGAGGAAGGGCAAATGATGCGCTCAGCAATATTCATCCTTGGTTTAATGTGTCTCGGTCTGAGCAGCTAATGAGCCATCATGCAGTGCATATGGGGGAAAAAAGGTGTTCGATATTAGGAATTCACTGCTCCAAAGGACTGTTCACAATTGGAGATTTCAGAATCGCTTAATTATTTTCAGGAAAAATGTCAAAGCATAGTGAACTGTGTTGGGTAAATGGAGTCAGAGCACTACTTAAATCATGGGGTATTCGAATAGCAAAGCTGACAAGGAGGGCCAGATTGCTTTTCGGTAGGTTTGTCAGTACACATCATAAACTGGAGTACCCTGAAAGGCAAGTAGGACAGTAATGAACTTCTTTAGTTAGTGGTGAGGTTGACATAATGTGAGGATGTTTAAAATATCTTAAGATACAATCCTAAAACTAAATCTCTACCTGAATTGACACCAATCCTATGCTGTATCGCTATGTGGCACTGGGATATATTACTTGTGCTGAGTAATTGATCCCACAGCTTTGTAATTAGTCTCGGCTCCCCAGAGGTAAAGGAAGCTCGCCAAAGATTCCATTTTTATTGCCATCCTGTGGAGCACGCAGGTGTGCATATATTGGAGAAGGGTAAAGATTGGGCACAGATGAGATCATAAGATTGTCACAACATAGAAAGAAGCCATTCCACACATCAAAACCAAATTTGTCCCAATCTAGATCTATACAGGCCAAGTTATTGCCTCCTGAGTTAAATTAGAAAGTCTGTAGGCATTGTGATTGCAGTTAAATACACAAACATGCTGGAGAAACTCAGCAGGTCATGCCACTTTCATTGTGGCTCTATTTCGGGCCTGAGTCCTTCGTCAGGTATGAGCAAAGAGCAGGCAGCATCCTGAATCAAGCGGTGGGTGTGGTGCGCTGTAGGTCAAAAGCAAACACACCAAAACCTAAAGTCTGTACAACAGGCTTTATTCAACATAAACTTCCACAGAGCCAGCTGTAAACTCTGAGAGTGTCTCTGAAGGGCGGCTCAGGCCTATATCCCAGAGGGAGATTGACGCCCAACCGGGTGGGGCTTGGTCTATTCAGGTTGGCTAATTGACAGTCAGCCAGGTGTTGTCTTGTCCCCATGCTCTTCTGCAGGTACAGAGGTTGCCCCCTGCAGTAGGCCAGTGGTGGACCACCACAGTGGGTGGAGGGACAGGGGGAGGAGTACAGGCCCACAGGCAAGAGGCGGATATGGGTGGGAGAGCAGGAGAAAACTGCTGAGAAGTGATGGTATTTTCTTACCAGCTCCTATCCAATAATCAAAAGCCTTTTGATAGCTAAACACAATCTGCTGGAGAAACTAGTCTTAGTGAAGGGATTTGGCTCAAAATATTATCTGATCTTTTTCCTCCCACTGATGCTGCTCGGGCCATTGCCTTCCACCAGTAGAGTATGTGGAGCTTCAGATTCCAGCATCCTACAGCCTCCCATGTGTCTCCAACTTCTTTGATAGTATCAATTGACTATTTCCACCACCACCCTGTATGCACAGTAAGTTCCTGATCATAAATACCCTGAGCAATGCAGTGCTGGTTCTACAAAACACCCCCTCCACATATTGCTCCACATTTTATTCCTTGTTCTTGAACAAGCTCTGATGTGAGCAGCTGCTGTTGGTTTGGCCCACCTGTGCCACTGACAATCCTGATCCTTGGAATTCTTTCAGTAAATCTTTCCTGCCCCCTCTCTATCACTTTACATTTGCCTTAAAGTGTAATTGTCTAGAATTGGATTGAAATCTCCAACTGCATCTGACCCCAGTTCATTGTAAGCTTCCTGGTTTTGTATTCCATTTATGAAGCCCAGGACCCTTATTGACCATTCAAGCTCTACAAGCCCATCTCCAGCAGCAGGTGGCTGGTCCACAGATATGGTTCTCCTACCTGTCAGGTCCTCTCCCAGGCTTCTAATTCTCAACAGGATGGTGTGTGTTCTCCTACTCTGTTGCCCTACGCTAATCTGCTACTCCCCCGGGCCCTGCAACCTTTGTTGTCTGCACTACCAAGCAAGGGCACCTTGGGCACAAAACCCTGTGGGTGCTTTAAGTAAAAAAATTGCACCAGCCCTGTTTCAGCAGGAGTTTAAACCTACCCTTGGCCCTCAGCTGTAGGACACCATGGAGGAGTGCTGAAAGCTGCCTCTCCACTCCCCTGCTCCACCTGCCTTTATAGTGGCTGCAGCAGCCCTGCCAACCTTCAAGTAACTGGCATTTCAGAGGTACTGAATTGATCACCAAGTTCTCCAAACAGCAGGGATGAGGTGAGAGGAAGGTAAACAGAAAGATTCAACTGGTCAGGAAGCATTTGTGGAAAGAAAAATCACCTGTAAATTGTTCTGAAAAAGGTCGTTGATCGGACAAGTTAACTTTTTTTAATGATACCGCATGGTAGAAGACCATTCCAGCCCATAAACCTCATGCTGCACAATTAAACCCAATTAACCAATCAACGCTCTACATTTTTGGAGAGTGGAAGGGAACTGGAGAACCCAGAGAAAACCCTCTTGGGCACAGGGGGAACATGCAAACTCCTCACACACAGCACTGGATTCAAACCTGGGATGCTGGAGTTGCAACTGCTTTGCACTAACTGCTACTTTAACAGCACTGTCCTTGTGAAGCACACAGATGTTGCCCGATCTGCTAAGTGTTTCTAATATCTTGTTTGAAATGGAAGCAAGGTCAGAGCAAGGTCAGACACTGGCCAAGTGATTGCTGCAGGAAGTATTAGTGAAACAAACAGCATTTTCAGTTTTTGGTTCAGATTCCCACAACTATGGCTCTTTTTGATTTTTGTTTAGTGTTGAAAATAGGGGAGATTTCATGGAATGTTCAAAACGATGCAGGATTTTGACAGGATGAAATAAGATCAACTATTTTTACAGCCCCAGTGCATAACGGTGCTGGAGAAACTCAGCAGGTCATGCTGTGTAAAACAAAGTTGACATTTCAGGCCTGAGCCCCTCCTCAGGTGTGCCAAAGATCGGGCAGACATATACCAAGTTACAGATGGCCTCTGGTACTGTACTGCCAAATTCAGGAGACCCACAAATTGGAAGTACAACACATAGTCCATCTTAGTGGACTCCCAACTAGACGGCATCAATATCAATTCCTCCAATTTCCATTAACCACCCCCCCCCCCCCCCCCACCCTGGTCTATCTCTCTCTCTCATCCCTCTGTCTCCCTTTCTCCGGCTCTCCAACCTTTTCCCTTCTCCAATCAGGGAGCTTTCTTTCTTATCTCAGCTTATTGCTCTTTTACATTCCTGCCTACAACCTCTTCCTTATTAGCCTGTGCCACTCTCTCTTCCCCTCATCAGCTCCTCCAACATTTTTATTCAGACGATTTTTTTCGACACTTCCGATAAAGGGTTCAGGCCCAAAATGCTGACTACCATTTACATCCCACGCATGACCTGTTGAGTTTCTCTCGGACTTTAATGTTCTGCACTAGACCCCAGCATCTGCAGATTTTCTTGTTTTTTCCTGATATTTTTCCTGGCAAGTGGGTCATTAACCAGAGAGCGAGGATGTAAGACAACTCACCAGAAAACCCTGGGGAACAAAGTGAGGGACAATAGTTTTATGTAGTGAGAATCTCTGAACTGGAATACACAAAGGGGGTAAAAGCAGATTCAATGGTAACTTGAAGAAGTGACGAATTTGCATGTTTTTGCACAGTGCAGTTGAATTGGTGCTTGCAAACCGAGGTTTTGGGTTGACTGGACCATTGACAAGAGTCTCTCTCAATTGGGCTCAGGGAGCTGACCAGCCCAAGGGGATCTTAAATGAATTCCTTCAAATAGTCCCCACCTCCTGTGCTTCTGAAAGGAAGAAAAACTGCTCACCGAGAGAATAAAAATAAGGTCATCTGATAATCTACAGAGGAATGCATTTGCGTCTGCAGGAAATTATGTCCTATTAACAGGTTCGTAGTCTTGTTAAAAATGGAACTGCCACAGAGTGTGTGCAACAGGATATGTAAATCCCTCAGGATGGTAATGTAACCAGGCAACACCAATCAGTGGTGTTAATGCATGAGGCCCAGTATGGAAGTACACTTGTGTGTTAATGAGATCCACCAACTCCAGTCAGCTGCATCAGATGTAGCAAACAAAGCAAGTCTGATTGTTCTCACTGCAATCATCGGGGTCTTCAGGGAAAGGTGGAGTACAAGCATCAAGGGAATTTTATTCATAGGTTTGGAATGACAAATATTAGAGAGCAAAATGCATCTTACACAGTCGGGACCAGATTGTCATACTGTCTTTCTGTCCCTCATCGCCACGGCGATTTATTTCAAAGATATTTTCATCAGCTGTAAAACACCTTGCTCCTGATTGCAGATGCAATTAAAAGGTTAACATTGTCATGGTGGACGTGCTTGGCCTACCATTCTGTAACTTGCATGCGATCAGAATAAGTTCCATCATAAACACCGAGCTAAGTGTGACATTACTGTGACAAAAGCCTTGTCTTATTTTTCTCTCACCTCATATCAAAACTGATTGCCCAGTATCATTCTGCAGCTATCTTACCTCCTTGGGAAGAGGAAAAGGCAAAATGGCCAAAACCTGTAATAATCCACGTTTTGCACAGAGTAAGAAAAATGTGAGAGGTTAAAAGATAGTTTGTTAATGAAACTCACTATCGAGTTTTCTTTCGTATGTACCAATTGAGTGCAACACACACACAGACTTCAATAACGTGATTGACGAGGTGAAGTTTTAAGTAGAGTTTGCGTGGAATCATCTAGCAATAACAGTAATCTATTGATTTAACCAGTCCATGTTGCTTTGTATGCTCAACGAGGGAAATAGTTTTGATCCAGATTGTTTAGTTTACAAATCTTTTTAAGCTGATTTCCTTCAATCTTTTTTAAATATTGGCAGGGCCTGTGTTTTAGTCATTAACGAGTTCCATTGCCTGAAAAATGTTCACATGAAAAAAATCTTTTTTCCTCCCACCTGTCCTAAATCTCTCTATTTAATCTTCTGTCCACAACTCAATTCTTGACTCGTGGAATAGATTCACCAGTGATCTGCACAGCTCTGCTCCCAACAAGTCATCATCATACATCTGGCAGATGAAGAGTGAAAACCCCCGATGCAGTGGCACTTCTGTTAGGTTGCCAAAGTTGTGGTAACTGAGTGTAAAAGAAATCTATATGTCTTCTTCCATTTACGCTATCCCATTTCCTCATGATTTGAAACAAACTTTAGCAAGCTGTCTTGTAAAGTCTTGTTCCAATGAAAAGTGAAGCAATTGTTCCAATCATCCCTCTTTCCTGTCAGAATCTGTCCTTGACCCAGGTGCTGGTACGTGTCACATCCATCAGTTAGCATTCTCGTCTCTACTGTTTTATCAGGATTTGGAGAGTAAAATCGTAGACCGTTTGAAATTGCTTTTTCTCTAAGCATCACCAGAAGCTGTCTCTGTTTACGTCACAACCTCTTGTATTTATCTTTTCTTTTCTAACTCTCCCCTCCCTTGAAGGCATTGGCATAGAATTCAGCTTCCCCCTTTATATCCTCCACCTTTTCCTTTTGGTACGTTTGTATCAACTATACGTTACCTGTGTTACGTCGTAGTCCAGCAACAATAGAAATTCACCAAGAGACTGTTATGGTTTTTCTTTTAAAATAATATGTTTATTAATAACTACTAATAATATAACAACTTACCACAACTTCACCACAACTATGTGCGAATATACTTGTGTGTGTGTGAGATACCCAAACCATTACAGTTGAGGCACAATTCTGGAAAGTCATTCCAAATTTCAGTGTTCGAAGTCTATAATTGAAATGCAAACTTTTAAACTGATGTACATAAGTAATTATGAACGAGGTGGGAGAGACTGAGTGAGTGGACTGTTGAAAACTCTCGAATCCTTGTCGAGTTTCCTTTCATACAAATGGTTATCATAACTCACCTTTTCTATGCGTAGGGGAAACTAAACGTGTGACTTCCACGATGCTTCCAAAACCCAGCCATGGATCAGTCAAAATATCTATCACATGGTCACGATCCCATGCAGGATTTGCTTGCTTCCTTTACCCAGGTACGAGTCAATCAAAGTGACCATTCCTTTGGTCAAGATGGTTCAATAATTCCCCTGACAGGGAGAATCATCCAAATTGTTCATTTCATTCAAAGCCACTCCACCAATGTGTTCATTCGATGGCGTATGGTCAATTAATGAATCCTGTTTCTTTAAGTATCCCAAACACGTGACTCTCTGAAAGTGTCCCACCTGGATAAACAACCATTGTTCTTTTGTCTTCTTCCAGAGCACCAACCCTGCTCAATGACTGTTTAATGGTGCCATTCAATCACACTACAAGCTGTAAATATTTGTAGCCTGTATTATCCATTAATGTGATAGTCACTAAATGAATCAGGAGCTTAAAATACCCAGCATACACACAATTAAAAGAACACACTCATTTGTTCTTCAGTACAAAATGGAGTTGACCATCTTTATTCTTCTTAGCCACCGCAACTCTTTCTTCAACACATCAAACACCACCCAGCCAAGCCCCTCTCCTGCCACACGGGTGATCTTGACACTCTTAATCTCCTTCTCCTGCGTCCATGATCCATCACAGTGTACGCAACTCCCGTTCCAAACTGCGCACTCATGCTAGTAATCTTACACTTCGCCCCCAGATATGTCACCAGCAGGCAGCGGCGACTGGCACTACTCCTCTCGCAGGTAAGAACACCACTGCAAAAGCTCCTCCCCCCCCCCACCCCCCACAGGACAGAATAGAGCCTGATCCTGTTCTCACTCAAGATTACAGGTTTACTTTCCACTCTTGCTTAACATGTGTGAGAGGATAGCATCTTGTCTTTGCTCTTCGCACTTGAATACATACGTAAATTATTTTGGAGCTCAAGATACCATTTTGGATTAGAGCTTTTCCCATCGACTAAATCTAGGATTTCCTCATGATATACCTAAGTGCAACCATTTTCAATGGGGGTCTGGAGGCCACAGGACACTTAAGAGGTGGGGGGGGGGGCACAGATTGAAATCATAAAATACTTTTTATGCAGTTGGTAGAAAGAAGTACTGAAGAAATCACCCCCTTCACAGGGAAGGGGGGGCCCCATGAACTTTGGGCAGAGTCTTAAGGGGGCCATAGCCAGAAAGAAGGTTGAGAATGACTGATCTAGAGTTCAGTGTATTTACTAAATAAGTAATTGAACAGACTGATTAAAATCTTGGTTAAATTTTCATGACAGAACATAGGGAAAAGTGAATTGAATTGTTTATTTCAAACGTACTGAGATGCAGTGAAAAACTTTGATTTCCATGCTTCCCAGGCAAGTCTATCTATACATTGTATAATAGGTCATATGAGAATTAAAAACAAAAGTTCAGGAGATAGTGTTATATAAAACAAAAGTTATTGGGTTTAGTCTTAAAGATAAAAGTACAGTTAGGCTGTGCACGTTTTCTTATTCTAATAATAGCTCCAATCGAGGGTCTGATAACAGCAAGAAAGAATCCGCCTTGAAATCTACACGTGCATGTCTTCAAACTCGTGTATCTATTGCTCATTGAAAGGGTGCGGGGGGGGGGGGTGGAAGAAGAGCTCGAGACCAGGGTTGAATGAGTCCTTTAATATTTCCAATGCTTTCTTGAGGCACGGGACATTAAGATAGAGTTGACGGTGGGGAGATTGGCTGTGCGATGGACTGAGCTGCATTCACAGTTTCTTGCAGTCTTGGCCAGACCAGTTCCTGCACCAAGCTGGTGTAGAGTGTTATCAACTTGTGTTTAGAGTTCCAGGGGACAGGAGGGGATGTGCCTCCTGAATTGAGTATAAGTCACCAATTAATTTTGTCTCTGTTGTTTTGAACAACTTGTAGCTTAAAAACATGCTTTTTTTCTTCAATTCATTTCAATAATATGAACACCTCCATCAAACCTTCATAAGAACTCCTCCTCCACAATCTCCATCTATACCAGCGGACTACAGGGCTGTGTTCATAGACCCCTGCTCTACTCACTTTACACCTATGACTGTGTGGCTTGGAACAACAATAACACCATTCACTAATTTGCTGATGTAGTGGGTTGTATAAAGGGAGTGGATGAGTCAACATACAGGAGGGAGATTGAAAACATGGCTGAATGGTGCACCAACAACAACCTCGCACTCAATGTCATCAAAACTAAGGAGCTGACTGTTGACTTTAGGAAAGGAAAGCCAGAGGTGTACAATCCAGATCATTGGGGGATCAGGTGTGGAGAGGGTGAGCAAATTTAAGTTCTTGGGAGTCACTATCTCGGAAGATACTTCCTGGGCCCAACACACCAATGGTATCATGAAGAAAGCACGTCAGTACCTCTACTTCCACAAGAGTTTGCAGAGATTTGGTATGATATCAGAAAGCCTGGCAAATTTTCACAGAGGTGCAGTGGAAAGGGTGCTGACCTGCTGCATCATGGTCTGGTATGGGACCACCAATACCCCTGAGTGTAAAGCCCTCCAAAAGGTAGTGGACACAGCCCAGGACATCACAGGAAAACTCTCCCCACTACTGAGTACATCTACAGGGAACACTGCTGTTGGAGGGCAGCAGCGATCATCAAAGACCCACACCACCCAGCACACACTCTGTTCTCACTGCTGCCATCAGAAAAGAGGTACAAGTGTTACAAGATTTGCACCACCAGGTTCAGGAACAACTGCTGCCCCTCCACCATCAGACTCCTCAACAACAAACTCAATCAGGGACTCATTTAAGGACTCGTACTTTTTTGATTGATTTTCTTTGTTCTCTCTATTGCACAGTCAATTTGTTTATATTTGTTATCTGTTTACAATTATCTTTACGTTGTGTACAGTTTTTTTTCTGAACTGCCAATTAGTGGTAATTCTGCCGTGCCCATAGGAAAAAGGAATCACAGGGTTGAATGTGATGTCATATATGTACTCTGACAATAAATCGTAAATCTAATACCCAGAGTTATCTCCCATCAACATGTTATATGTAGTAACAGTGGGTTTACAAAAGTAGATATATACAAAACCACAAAGATCTCCTGAAAGAACATTGGATTATTGTGTGTTGTTGACTACAATAAGTTGAGGATCAAATGTTGGCTCAAAACAGCCAATATTTTGCACCACAAAATCTGAAAGAATGGTGAAATAGAAATTTAATTTAACTTTTCCCAGTCATAACAGGATAATTTATCCAGAAAAAAATTATGTAATTTTGTGCATGAAATTAATCTTGGGCAGGCAGGCACCACCACGATAGGGAAATTCCCCAATCATCTTCAATTTGGCTCTAAATTGCATTTTCACAATATTCAACGGTGAGATGATTTGATTTTAACTGCTTTTATTCAGAGAGATAGCCAGCTCAGCAACCGCATTTTAAGGCATCACAAAGGGATTCACTTCCTGATTTGGCCAGGGTTTTAATGAAATTGACGTGAAAATTGGCAGACAGGCCATTTGCAAAAGGATGATATAGCTTAAGAGCCGATTACAGCAACACAGGGATAATGTGTTTTTTTTTAAGTGCAAAAGACTGTTAAAATGATGGATTTAAAATCTTTATCTCTTAACCCCTTACATAACACGTGTGTGAGATTAGATGGCTCAGGCACTGAGTGCTGGTGGCTTGATTGCCAAGAATCTGTGAATTTACATATAGACTTTTGGTGCTGGGATTCCAGGGTGGGGCATTCTATAGGATTTTTTAATCTCTCTAAATCAGTGGTTCTGAACCTTTTTCTTTCCACTCACATACCACTTTATTCCCTATGCCATCGATGCTCTGTGATTAGTAAGGGATTGCTTCAGGTGGTATGTGAGTGGGATGGGAAGGTTGAGAATAACTGCTCTAAACCTAATTGTTACTGAAATATTTTGCTTGAGAAAAATTGTCATTGGCCCATTTCCTTTGGAGTTGTGACACCATGCACATAACGAGTCAAATAGGTACAATTAAAACAGGGGTTTTCAAACTTTTTCTTTCCACCCACATCCAACCTTAAGCAATCCCTTACTAATTACAGAGCACCGATGGCTTAGGGAATACTTAAAGTGGTATGTGAGCGGAAAGAAAAAGGTTGAGAAACACTGCTCTAAGTCTAAGGTTGCCTAAGTTGAATATGTTCCACTGAAATCTTAAAATCTCAAAGCAAGAAATATATTAATATTGAGATTATTCAATAATCCTTATCAATGTGATGGGTGTATGAATGGATAAGTGTTTATTGTCATATATATGTACAATGTACAGATGCACTGAGATTCTTGCTTGCTGCAGTGAAACAGGGACATAAATATATAAACAATAAGTATAAATGAAACTACCAAACAAGCAAAAAAAGCAAATCAATATGGATGGATGGATAAATATATAAATAGGGTAGTTGCAAAAAATGGAAAAAAATTGTGATGCTTCAATTGTGCAGACAGATGTCCTGGAATAATGGTCTGTTTGGGTTAGTGTGGGGATAGATATACAGTCTGATTGCTACAGGGAAACAGGAACTATTCCTGAACCCAGAGAGATGCCAGACTTTCGGCTTCTATATCTTTTGCTTAAAGATTGTAGTGAGAAGAGAGAGTTTCCAGGGTGATGTGGGTCCTTTGCGATGCCGGCTGCCATCTTGATACAGTGCCTCAATGGGCAGGAGATCAGTGCCTAAGACAGGTTTCTTTATTTTTTTATTTGGTAATTTCTTTACCTAGATCGTTGAAAAAGGAGATATCAGGGTTCAACTGGATTATCCTATTAGCGCAAAGGTTTAGAGGACAATTGGTAGATGTCTACAACAGTGCTGGAGACCTAGTTCAATCCTCACTTTAGATTCATTCACTCTGCATTGAGTTTGCACATTCGCCCTATGACTGTGTTTCCTCTGGGTGTTCTGGTTTCCTCCCGCATACCGAAGACATCCAGGTCAGTGTGTTGATTAGCCACCATAAATTGCTTCTAGGGCATTGATAATTGATATAATCTGGTGAGAATAAAGATTAGGATTAATGTAAGTAAGTGGTTGATGATTGGTCCAGACTTGATGGGCTGAATGGCCTGTTTCCTCTGTATCCCTCGAGGATTATGACTGTTTAGACGGGGAAAATAGAGAGAAGTTGTTCCCATCATCATATTGTTCAAGAAGCAGGGGCACAGTTCTACAACTTTTGCCAAAATCTGCAGGGAAATGTGAGAACTTTGTTTAACGCAGTGAGAGTGATGAATGGGGCTCACGACATGTACAGGCGGTGGAAGCAGTTAATTCTAGCTTTCTGAAGGGAATTCAATAGCTGTTCAAGGAAAAGTGACATAGAACTATGGAGATGAAGTGAGAGAATGGAACTACTCTGCTAGAAGCCTGCAGTAATATTTTTCATATCACATATTGTTTTTAGGGCATTTCAGCCCATCCAGTCTATGCCAACTCACAGAGTAATCCTAGTTCCTCTAATTTATTCTCTCGACACTTCCATCAGTCCGCTTGACATTTTACATGGTGCACATGGTAGTGAAGAAGTTTATTTGATGTAGTAGGCTTCATAGGTCAAGGCATTGAGCACCATCATGTTTGTAAAGCCACATAAAGTCATAAAAACATGCGGCAGGTAGTTTGGCCTATCCCATTCGTGCTAATCATTTGAGCTAGGTCTGGGCTAGTCCATTTGCCACCATTTGACTTATATCCATCAAAACCCTTCCTATTCATATATCCGTTCCAATGTCTTTTGAACATCAGTTCATTACATTCATAGAACATTGACCATTACAGCCCTTCAGCCCTCGATGTTGTGACAACCTATTCAATAAAATTTCCCTAATTCACACCCATAATACTACATTTTTCCAGGATCCATGTGCCTGTCATTAGTGTCTTTTAAATGTTCCGATTGTACAAACCACTAATCATGACCTTTAGCAATGCACTATTCGTGTAAAAAAAAACTTACCCCTGATGTGTCCCCTGAACTTTCGTCACCTAACCATATACTCTGAGCCCAGGAAAAAAGATAATGGCTGTTCACCTTATCTCTGCCTCTCATAATCTAATAAACATCTATTAAGTCCCCTCTCATCCTTCTTTGCTCCAAAGAGAAAAGCCTCATAAGATGCGTTCTCCAATCCAGGCAGCATCTGGTTGATCTCCTCCGCCTTCTCCAGAACATCCACATCCTTCCTGCAATGAGGTGACCAGAACTGAAATGAGTTTCCTATGGAAAAGCTCAGCAGGTCAGAGTGTCCTTTATGTAGCAAAGATACATTCTTTGCTTTTTCTACATAAGGGGACCCTGTTGGACCTGCTGAGCTCAGCATTTTTGTGTTTTTACTTCAACCACAATGCCTTCAGAATGTTGTGATTTACTTTAGTTTCCTTTAGGAGCTCATTCCACATTTCTACTACCCTCTGAGTTTAAACATTGCTCTTTCAGTCCCTCTTAGATCTCTCTCCCTCAACTTAAACCTCAATTCTTAGAATTATCTACCATGGGAAATAGATTGTGTACATTCACTTTATCCTTCCACCTCTAATAGGGGAGCCTCAGGCTTCTAAACTCCAGGGAAACAAAGACCAATCAAACCCAACCTCTCTCCTCCTAACTCCATTCCTCCAGAGCTTTCAATATCATAGTGAATCTGTTTTATACCCATTCCAGCTTATTAATATTCCTCTCTTAGCTGGGCAAAACTGCCCACAATACTCCAAATGCAATCTTACCAACTGTGTTGCGAGGTCCTAGCTTTTGTGCTTAATATCTCACCCAAAGAAGGCAAGTATGCCAAATGTCTTCTTTGCCACCCTGTTGATCTGAGGCGCCATTTTCAAGGAACCATGCCCCTCTCTTTTATAACACTCTCTAGAGCCTTATCATTTACTGCATAAGCTCTACCGTGGTCTGACTTACCAAAATGCATCACCTCACACCTGTCAAAGTTAAACTCCATTTGCCATTCCTTGGCATACCTTCCCAACTCGTCTATATCTTAATGTAAACTTAGATATCTGTTCTCACTATCCACTGCACCACCATCTACAACATTTCTAACCATGTCAACTACATTGTCATTAAAATAGATAACAAACAGCTATGGACACAGCACCGACCCCTGTAGCACACCACTGGTAACTGCTCTCCGATCAGAAAAGCAACCTTCCATAACTACCCTCTGCCTCCTTCCACTAAGCCAATTCTAAATCCAATGGGCCAAACTCTCAATCTGATCTAACTTTCCAGATGAACCTGCCAAATACCTTGCTAAGGTTCATATGTCCAATGGCCTGTCCTTATCAAACCTCTTTGTCACCTCTTCAAGAAACTCTTTCAGATTCGTGTCACACAATCTCCCACACAAAGTCATGCCAACTGCCTCTAATAATTTCCTGCTTATCCAAACGCAGTCATTTCTATCCCTTAGAATCCCCTCCAGCAACTTCATCGATCTCAGGCTCACTGGCCTATACTTGCCAGAACTTACCACATCTTTAAAATAATGACACAACATTAGCCACCATCCAGTCTTCCAGCACTTTACCCAAGTCCAAAGATGATGTAAATATCTCTACAAGGAACTCCACAATTTCTCCACTATCCTTCCACAGGGTCTAAATATGCCCAGTCCCTAGGGATATATCTACTTTCATGATCTATGACATCCCATCTAATTAAGATTCCATCATCTTCTCCATATTAAACATTGGCAAGAACTATTCATTTAAAATTTTACCTGTATCCACACAAAGATGATCCAATTAAGGATCATCCTTTTACTTTTCATATACCTGCAGATTCCTGAGGATTTTCTTTCATCATACACTCCAGAACCATCTCATCCTCATTTTTTTTCCTTCTGAATTTCCTTTTAAGTGTTTTCCTACATCTCATCCTCACTGAGAGATTTGCTTGACCTGAACTCATATCTGACATATGCATGTCATATGGTGGTAAAACACAGGATTCTATTGACACTGTGGTGAAGTGAAAAAAAACTCACAAATGCTGGAGAAAGTCAGCAGGTAAAACAGTGGCTTTATGTAGCAAAGTTGACATATGCATTCTTTTTCCTGACCAGACCTCAATATCCCTCATCAATTGGTGTTCCTTAAACTTATCAGCCCTTCTCCCTAACTAGGACATGCTATCCCTGAACTCCTGAAAAAGTCTAGACATTCAGAAATAAAAAGCAGAAAATGCTGGAAATATTCAGCAAGTCAAGGAAGTCTGCAGAGAGAAATGAATATATTAGCCCTGCAACCATATCAGGACCGAACAAGTGGACCAGCAGGTGAATGGTGAGGGGTGAAATAAACTGCAAGCATATGGTAAAAGCAAATTGTTAAAGAAACAAGATAGGCCTCGAGAAAGTAATGACTGGTAATCAACCTGAAATTTGGACAACAGACGTTGTCTGGTTCCCTGTGTAATTCTGATGTTACAGTTTAAATGCACCTGAAACACTTTGGAGTTGCATAAATGAAAATGGTAGAACCATCACCAACATAAAAAGAAACAATGGTTATGATCTGATATTGAAGACTCTTCCAGGAGCCACCACACATTCGGTGAGCTTGATGATGTCCTTTGGTGTTTAATTCTATGATGTCACTGTTGGCCTCAAGTGAGCTGAGATAGTCCAATAGTCCATTGTACCTTACGATGAAAGATGATCAAACAGCAGTTATCAATGAATTTTTTTAGCCAGCAACCATCAGAAATTGTGCCAAGAAGCTATGTTGTTGTAGCTCTACCTTTGCGACCTGTCACATCTTGCTGAAAGATCCTGCTTTACCCATCTGCTTATTTGCTATTTGAAGCCAGAATTTATTAACATCTAAAGGATTGGAAGAGTTAATAGCTATGGCAGACATAAATAAGCAGCGGATATCTGCTACTGAAAGCATAGTTTCAAATTCCTTTAGGTGGCTGCTAAAGTCTGCCAATCAATGACTGCTGCAGTCAGGCTGCAGGAATATCAATGAGATACGTAGTTGCACCATCCAACACTCCAGAGGGCTCAGTAACCCCACATTGCTGCCCACTACCTTCATTGGTCCAAGGTGCGCTTGTCACAGACCAGTCAGCAGCTCTGCATTGGATGCAGGGCTTTTGTTTGGCTGGCAGGGTTGACATTCACAATGATTTAAGCTGCAGCTGTTACTGCAGTTGTGTGATGTCAAGTTACTGAGCAGGGTTCAACGGCTATTTGAAGGGCAGTGACTTGGAGAAAGGTGTCTTATTACAACAAGACAATCTTCAACTGCAATGCCTAATCACAATAAATAGCTGTAACCAGTTGATTTATCCTTTCAAAAGTCAACCTTTATTTAAAACTCCTATGTCTAATTAACGAATTACAACTGTATCACTGTTGATGGTCATTTTGGAAGTAAGCGTGTTACTGTGACTGAATGTTGCAGGTGGAGACTTTCTGAAAGGTATCACATTTTTTTTTCCATTTAATTGAGGGCTAAGTCACGCAGTTTAAACCTGTGAAAATTGCTTATTAAAACTGCTTGGGGAGAATCAGATTTCCCCCATTGACACACCTTCCAGAAGATCAGAAAATGTTAACATATTAAAAAAGCATTTTGAAGGGGAACTTCAAAACTCTCACCTTAAAGGAATACTGCTTTTATTTATGACCTTATTTGATAAAGATCCACCATATATTTTCAGAATCAGGATGAATTTATTGTCCTGAATAAGTCATGAAATTTGTTGTTTTGCAACAGTGTCACTTTTATATCAACCAGTGTACAAAATTAAATAAAAATAGGATATATTCTTGGAGATGTCGACACCCAAGAGTTTGAAGTTCTTGATCCTCTCCACCCACTGAGCCCTCGATGAGGACTGAGTCGTGTTCTCCCAATTTCCTCCTGAAGTCCACAATCATCTCCTTGGTTTTGCTAACATTAAGTGCAAGTGTATTGATGTGACACCATTCAACGAGCGGATCTATCTCCCTCCTGTACGTTTCCTCATTGCCGTTTGTGATTCTGCCAACAACTGTGTTGTCATCAGAAAATTTGTAGATACCATTGTCCCTTTGCCAGACATTTGCCAGTATGATGATGCAAAATACAATTAAATAAATACCTATCTGAATTTGGTAAATGTTACCATCACAAATTAATTGTGGGCATTCCAAGCAGCCATATAAGCAGGATCTCTTTTGTAATGACATTTTAACACACAGAGGAAAAAGTGTACTTTGACCCTATTTGCCATCATACAGATAAGAACGCAAAAAGTGTTCTTTCCGCTGGATAATTTAATTGTCTTTATGACATTTGTATAGACTTCTGAGAAAGCTAGTCTTTATAAACAGGCCCGGGATGATCTTTTCCCCCCCCCCATTTTTTCTGTCATCCCTCTGCCACATTCTGGTCTTCATTTGGATCTGTGTTGGAATGAACTTGTCCAGACTTCACGGCACATGAAAAATTGGCAACAGTGCAGAGTATCATAATGTTCCAGGATACCGGTTCTTTTACAGCTTGTTCCACTTATCAAGTGAAATTGGAATGTTTTTTCTTTCACGAACCTTTGAGCAACTGATGTTCCATCTGCAATAATTCAATCTTCTTCTTCTGGCTATCCAGAACCATGATAATGGTTCCTTTCTTAGCTTTGGAACCCCTAACAATAGCACTTCAGGATTTCAGTGATGTTCGGGGAATTAATAGAGAAGATGGAATTCACTAAGTATCTTTACATGCAGATAATCTTTTAGTATATATTTCAGATCATGAGAAATCTATTCCTTCAATGTCATCTTTATTTTCCCAATTTGGTAGCTTCTCTGGATATAAATTGAATCTTTATAACAATGAATTATTCCCAATAAACATGCTTATACTTGTTTATAATCACACAACTTTTAGAGTGGTTAAAGATCATTTACTCATCTTGGAGTTAAAATTAACAAAACATTTGAAGATTTTATATAAATTTAACTTTCTTCTTTTGATAAATTATGTGAAACAATCTCTTTCTAAATGGTCTCCATTGGCTTTATCTTTAATAGGTTGTATTAATGCTGTTAAAATGATACTCCTACCTAAACTTTTGTATTTATTTCAAGCAGTCCCAGTTTTTATTCCAAAATCTTTTTTTGATAATATTGACTCTAAAATATATTTGGAATAAAAAGAATGCCAGATTGAGTAAATTAAATCTGCAGAAATTAAAGAAAGATAGTGGTCTGGCTTTACCTAATCTTTGACTCTCTTGTTGGGCAGTTGGATCTACTATTCTAATCATTTTGAACACCCTTATTGGGTAGATTTGGAATTGAATTCCGTGCAGAGGTATCAGTAGCCTCTTTACAGGGAGCGGTTCTTCCTTTTACACTTTCTACCTTCAATTCAAATCTTAAACATATATTACAGATTTGATTTTAATTTTCAAAGTCATTTGATTTGAAAATTTTTATTTTATCTAGCACCATTCTCTTAATAATATTTTTCAACCATCTAAAATTGATCAAGCAAAGTCTTCTCTTTTTGGAAAGTTAAAGGAATCGTCTTGTTTATAGATGGTAGCTTAATGTCTTTTTTATATTCCATTATTTTGAATGATATTCAATAAATATCATATGCCTAAGTCATATTTTTTAGATACTTTACTGCCTAACTTTCCAACATTATACCAATCAGATTTGGTTGATACTTCTTTTCATTTGAAACCCTTCTCATAAGGGTTTAATAGGTAACATTTATAATGTTACTAAGATTGCAATCAAATTCTAATGACAAAATTAAAAGAGCCTGTGAAGAGGAACTTCAGTTGCATCTTCCAGAGGAATCCTGGGAGAAGATTTTTGGATTGGTTAATATCTCTTCAATATGTGCTCATCATTCTTTGATTCAGTTTAAAGTGGTACATTGGGTACATATGTTGAAAGACAAATTAGCCCATATTTTTTCCTACATTAGTCCTGTTTGTGATAGATATAAATCGGAAGTGGCTTCTCTAACTCATATGTTTTGGTCATGTCCCATGATGGAGAGGTATGGATTGATACTTTTAAGACTTTTTCAGCTATATTGGACATTAGTTTGCAACCTAACCCAATGACTGCTCTCTTTTGGAATTACAGTTCCAGAAATGGGATGAATTCCCACTTCCACATATTAAGTTGTAGCCTTTTCTACATTGTTGGCTTGAAGAGTGGTCTTATTTAAATGAAAAGATTCTAATTCACCTACTTCAATTCAGTTGTTCTCTCAAATTATGTCATGTTTAAGTTTAGAGAAAGTTAAGACTCATGCATTTGATACTTCTGTTAAATTTGAAGAGACTTGGTCCCTTTAATAAATTATTTCCACATGACTTAGTTAGTAGAATTATGTTCCCTTTCAGACAATATTTAATTTTATTTATTTATTTTTTGTTGGTTAAGACCAGATGATTAATTTTTTTTTCTTAGATTAGGTGGGGGTTTATATAATTTAAAAAATTCTTTTTTTGAATATTTCCATTTGAGGAGATGAGAACATATTTGTTAATTGTGGTTTAGTGCAAGATGTTATATCATAGAGATTTTTTTTTCCTTTATGATGAGCTATTTCTATTCTCCTCATGTATTGTTTACCTATAATATGATTAATAAAAACATTGAAAAAGAAAGAAAGGCTCCTTTCAGTGAGTTTGTGGGGTTTGATATGTGTGTCCTGGAGTGGCTGTAGAGTCTGGTCCTTAACAGGCACTGCTTGCCACGTACTTTGCAGGTGAGGCCTGAAGGGGAAACAGGGACAGAAGTTCTGTTGTAATGCTTCTTGTGCCTTTCCTCTGTTGCCTTTTTGAGCTTCTTTTCAGCAGCGTCCACACCTTTTCTGATGGTGTCCTTCCACTCTGAGCGATCTTGAGCCAGATCCTCCCTTGTTGATGGGGCAATGTCAACTTTTTTGAGACTTTGTGCAGAACATCCTTGTACTATAGTCGCTGGCCTCCTCGTTTTTGGGTACCACTGGACAGTTGGCCATAGAAAATGTCCTTGGGCAGTCTTCATCAAGCATTCTGACAACATGTATTGCCCAGCACAGTTGGGCTGACATCACCAAGGTTGAAACTGCTGGTATTCCAGCTCGAGAAAGGACCTTGATATTGGAGACCTTGTCTCGCCAGGTGATCTTCATCAGAGAACGTTGGTGACGCTGCTGCAGTTGGTCAAGCTGATGCAACTTGATATGGACACCATGCCTCACATCCATATAGCAAGGCTGATATGACAACTTGCACTTGGTGGCCAACTGATGCTCTGTATCCAAACTCAATCTTTCTGCTGATCAAAAGCAAAGCAGGCCTTTCTGGTTCTTGACTCAATCTCTACATCTAGAGAAGCTGAGGATGTTATGGTTCTGCCCAGGTAGCAAAACTTGTTGGCAGCATTGAGACGAGTGTCATCATTGAGGACAGTTGGTTCTTGGTAGCTTGAACCAGGGGGCGGTTAGTACAGAACTTCTGTCTGTTTTCAGACTGATTGTCAATCCATAGCTCTTGGCAGCACTGGCAATGCTACTGGTGATCTCCTGTAAATCTTCGAGAGAGTAGACAACCAGTGGACAGTCATCAGCCAACTGTAGTTCGTGCAGCACAATGTCCCTGAATTTTGTTCTCATTCTTATGACGTTAAAGAGGCCACCACCAGCCCTCATTTGTAGGAAGACCCCTAACTCCAGGTCTGATGTGGCATCCTGAAGAATAGAAGCATAGTCCAAACAGAATAGGAGCCAAAACACAACCCTGTTTTACAGATGGTAAATGGGTCTGACATCTCACCACACATTTTGATGTGGCCTTCCATACCTTCATGGAACTGATGGTTGATATTGGTTAGGCATGGGGGACTACCAAATGTTGGTAAGAGATTCCACAGGCCAGAAAAAAGTGTGATTGCATTGGAGAAACTGAAAAAGAGGCTGATCAGAATGATGCTGGCTTTGGGAAACTGCAACTTTGCCAAAGACAAGAATATTGGGAATAGTAGTTATCCAGAGAGAGGAAATAGATCATATCTGTCTTCCTGAGCAGAGAGCTAAAAAAAGGAGACAAAAATAATTGGTCGAAACATTGGAGACCCAGAAATCCCTGCTGAAAGGATGTTATAGGCGGAAACTCTCATAACAGTTGGAAAGTATAGTAAGCCAACCCCCCTCCCCCTCCCCCACCCCAGTATCGGACACCTATGGGGATTGTTCGATGCTGGATAAGAGAATTTGTGTTGCAGGGACTAGCCACTAGGGGGTGCCAAATTTAAACTTTCGTATATTTTACCTATTTATTTTCAAAAAAATTGTTTTGTCAGTTGTTCGAGGCTGCCGGCTGCTTGAATTCCAGATAATGGGGATCTTACTTGGATATTTTCTTGAAGAAATGTGCTCTGTAAGCCTGGAAGGTGGAATTAGACTGGATAGTACAACCAGCACAGACACAATGGGCTGAAAGGGCATGGATCAAATTTCTCTGGCTCTGTGATTCCCTGGGGTTTGGAAAGCACTAGATATTTGCAAACAGGGAATAAAAGCAATAATCCCTAGAAGTAAGCAGAAGGTCAGGCAGTATCTATCGAGAGAGGGAATCTCTTCACATTTATTGCCAAATATGATGACTCTTTCCAGAATTGTTGTTTGTCTTCCAGGTATACAGTGGCTGCACATTTTCATGGCTATCTAATCCACCCAGAGTTTGCTATTAAACAGGAAATTCTGTAGTGGAAAACACAAACATGCTGGAGAAACTCAGCAGGTCACCAGCATCTATAGGAAGTAAACCAATGTGGCAGACGTGAGCCCTTCATTGAGATCTGTGTAAAAAACTGGAGAGAGGGAAGAAGAGGAAGGAAGAAGGGGAGGTGGAGGAATACAGTCTAAGGTGAGAAGTTGTAGGTGGGTATGTTGGATGCAGAAGCTGGTGGGGTGTTCAAGAATCAGTTCAACGGGAATCAAGGCTGGACACATATTATGAACAAAGATGTCTTAATTTACACAAAGGAGAATTACCAAAAAAGGGCACACACTGACAGACTATACACAGAAACAATATGCAAATAACTACAAAATGGGTGCAAATAAATCACTGATAAATATTCTCAACTCCTGATTGGGAATGCAAAGTTTAAACACACAATGCCCATCCACCCACAGGCACAGCACACTAATGAACAGTAAATTAATTACAGGTAACAAGTATATCAAATGAACTTGGTTTCCAGCATCGACCACGGCTTGAGATCTGGGATGAGCCCATCGCAGTTGGCCCTCCAGTGCAGCCCGTGGCTGGCAGCCTGGATTTCAGTGATGGCCTCGAGGCAGCAGCAAAAGAGCACGAGCAGGATCCACATGTAGCTTTTTCAATTCAGGGCCTGTACCTGTGACCTGCAGCCTCACCGGTGGGCAGATCTAACAATCGATTGACACCCAGAGGACCAATCATATATCAGCTGCCAAGGTCGAACCAGACCTCAGCCTCACAGGTGGGCAGATCTAACCCTTGACTGGCAGGTGAGGTCACTTTTGATCTCAGGCTCACCAGAGAGGTCACATGACCCATCACAATTCACACTACAGGCTGGTAGTTAAGGACAGGGGGAATCCTGTCCTTGTTCTGTCTCATTGCAGAGGGACCCAGAACAGATATAGGTAATGGCTGAGTTGATAGGAGTAGAGGGAAAGCCACATTCTTTTGAAGAAGGAGGACATCTTGGATGTTCTGAAATGGAAGATGTCACCTTGGGAGCAAATGCAGCAAGGTGGAGGAATAGATCTTTACGGGGACAGGGTTTGAAGAGAGATAGTCGAGGTATCTGTGGGAATTGGTCTACCAAGATAGAGACAGAGAGATCAAGAAAGGGGAGAGTGTTGTCAGAGATGGACCAGGTGAATTTGAGATCAGGGCAAAAGTTATCAGCAACACGGATAAAGTTGATGAGCTCATCACGGGTGCATGAGGCAGCTCCATCATAGACGTTAGCCCCTTTTACACAGCCACTTCAAGGTGGGAATATTGCAGCACGCCTTCTATGTAAAAGGTCCGAACACAGAATGGGGGGGAGGGAAGGGAGGTGTTATTCGAGTCTTTAAGCCGGCAGTGAATGTAGTCACAGTGCCAAATCGAAGTCAGTTTAAAAAAAGGTGAGCCAGCAGGCTGGGACCAGGATGAGAAAGGATGTATATGTGTACCATATTTGATGGCATATAAGACCACCCCCCCCATCCCCACCCCCCATTTCAGCAGGAAATATTAAGAATATTTTTTAGTGAATTTATGGGTCAGAATTTAAAACTTGGACAAAACATGCAACTTGGACAACAGGAAATGTCATTTTAATAATAATATTGCTGTAATTTACAAGAGAAAACAAAAGTAGCTTTGCTAGAGCAGAAAATGTTTTATATAAACAAACTGCTGCTGTCAATCCCAGTGCTGGACCCACTGTCACACTCCCACCCATCGGCCCACTGTCCCGCTCTCTTCTATCGGCCCGCTGCCCCGCTCTCTCCTATCGGCCCACTGCCCCGCTCTCTTCTATCGGCCCGCTGCCCCGCTCTCTTCTATCGGCCCACTGCCCCGCTCTCTCCTATCGGCCCGCTGCCCCGCTCTCTCCTATCGGCCCGCTGTCCCGCTCTCTTCTATCGGCCCGCTGCCCCGCTCTCTCCTATCGGCCCACTGCCCCGCTCTCTTCTATCGGCCCGCTGCCCCGCTCTCTTCTATCGGCCCACTGCCCCGCTCTCTCCTATCGGCCCGCTGCCCCGCTCTCTCCTATCGGCCCGCTGTCCCGCTCTCTCCTATCGGCCCGCTGCCCCGCTCTCTCCTATCGGCCCGCTGCCCCGCTCTCTCCTATCGGCCCGCTGCCCCGCTCTCTCCTATCGGCCCGCTGTCCCGCTCTCTTCTATCGGCCCGCTGCCCCGCTCTCTCCTATCGGCCCGCTGTCCCGCTCTCTTCTATCGGCCCGCTGCCCCGCTCTCTCCTATCGGCCCGCTGCCCCGCTCTCTCCTATCGGCCCGCTGCTCCGCTCTCTCCTATCGGCCCGCTGCTCCGCTCTCTCCTATCGGCCCGCTGTCCCGCCCTCTCCTATCGGCCCGCTGTCCCGCCCTCTCCTATCGGCCCGCTGTCCCGCCCTCTTCTATCGGCCCGCTGCCCCGCTCTCTCCTATCGGCCCGCTGTCCCGCTCTCTCCTATCGGCCCGCTGCTCCGCTCTCTCCTATCGGCCCGCTGCTCCGCTCTCTCCTATCGGCCCGCTGTCCCGCCCTCTCCTATCGGCCCGCTGTCCCGCTCTCTTCTATCGGCCCGCTGCCCCGCTCTCTCCTATCGGCCCGCTGCTCCGCTCTCTCCTATCGGCCCGCTGTCCCGCCCTCTCCTATCGGCCCGCTGTCCCGCCCTCTCCTATCGGCCCGCTGGCCCGCCCTCTCCTATCGGCCCGCTGGCCCGCCCTCTCCTATCGGGCTGCTGGCCCGCTCTCTCCTATCGGGCTGCTGGCCCACTCTCTCCCATTGGCCCAATGTCCCGCTCTCTGGCCCTCTGTCCCGCTCTCTCCTATTGGTCCACTGTCCTGCTCTCTCTCCCAGCTGCCCGCTGTCCCGCTCTCTCCCATCGGCCCGCTGTCTCGCTCTCTCCCATCGGCCTGCTGTCCTGCTCTCTTCCATCGGCCCATTGTCCTGCTCACCCCCATCGGCCCACTGTCCCACTCTCTCCCAGTGACCTGCTGTTGGTCCCTGCATTGATCTCACTGTCCTTCTCTTTCCTGGGGAGAGCGGAGTGGGTGGGACCAGTGAGGGGACCAACAGCGGGCCACTAGGAGAGTCTCCTGACAGCCTACCACCAGCCACTACACTGATCCCACCGCCTCACTCCTGCCTACAACCTGTCACTAGCCCCCAGCCATAGATGGTGGTGATGCTCGTGAGCCAAGCAGCAACGATGTTCTCTATCGGCGTTTCTCACCATTATCACCTTAATTTCAACTTCACATCTAAGACCCGGGGGATATTTCTAAGCCATTTTTGGGGGGAAAAAGTAAGTATTATACCGTCAAATACAATGTGTTATACATCACACTAGACAAAATTTCAACCCCCAGCATGTGAAATATTTTGGAATATAGGGGTATGAGGTACAGGAATCAACCCATTCAATGCGAATCTCATTCACTTTCATGTCTATTCTTCATATTAATTCATTCCCATATTGTTCAGCGTTACGTCATGCTTAGCCTTGAGTAAACATCGTGACTGAGCATTTGAAGTCCTCTGTGTAGAGAATTACAAAGATTCACCAAGATCGAAGTAAAAATATTTCTCCTCATGGTGCAAATTGACCAACCCCTTTTCTAATCTGTGGCCCAGTGGCAACAGCTTCTCCGCTCTGGCCATGTGGATCCACCTCAAATTCATGAAGACTAAAAATTCACCCCTGGCATAATATTGTTCACTCTTTCTGCTTCCAAGACACTTCCGTGAACCTCCAGGGAATTAAGTTCCTGTAGTAATGTAGTAATTCATAGCTTTCACTCTAAATAATGTTTGCCAACACCAACCAAGGATAAATTTCCAGTTATAGATGTTCCAGTGAGAGTGCCTTTCATCTTTATAAACCAGAAGTGTAAATCTGCCCTCCTTAATCTCTCATTGTGCAAGTCATTGATCAGCAACCATGATGAGTTGCATTACAGAGAAGAGGTGAAATGGCGCGAGAGTGTCTCAACGTGGATAAGATGAAGGAGATGATCGTGGACTTCAGCTGGACCAGGAATGACACCCCTCCACTAAACATCAACAAATCTGTCGTGCAGTTACTTGGAGTTCACTTAACTAGTGTCCTTTCATGGACATTCAATATGTCCTCATTTGTCAGGAAGGTGCAACTGCGACTGCACTTCCTGAGAAGACAGAAAAGGGCAAAGCTACTAGCCACTATTATGCCATCCTTCCATAGGAGCTCCATCAAGAGCGTTCTGGCTGGCTGCTTCACAGTGGGGTACAGTTGCTGCATAGAAAAGGATCAGAGGTCAATTCTCAGGTCCATAAGAGTGGCAGAGAGGATCACTGACGTCTCCCTGCCACCCATCGACATGATCTATCGGGATTGTTGTCTGAAGAGGGTGGGCAAAATCATTGAAGACCCCTTCCACCCTGCACTCAGCATCTTTCCAGCTGCTCCAGTCAGGGAAGAGATACAGGAGTATCAGAGCCAGCACCTCCAGACTGAGGAACAGCTTCTTCCCACAGGCAGTGAGAATGATGAACGACCAAAGGATCTGCTCCCACTGAACATCTGAGACTTTAATTTGTTCAAAACAATATTTATTTTATCGATATAATACTTGTCCTCTACATGTATTATTTGTCTGTATGTGTGTTATGTCTGGTTGTTTGTCTGCATATTTTTGCACCGAGGACCAGAGAACGCTGCTTTGTCAGGTTGGACTTGTACAATCAAATGACAATAAACTTGATGTGATTTGACTTGAAGACCCCCATCCCAGAAATCAATTTACTGAATTTACTTTACATCAAGAGTGGCCAAACTTTTTTGTTGTGGGCTACATACAGAAAATGTAAGGAGTTACAGGCCAAACAATATTAAGCCTGGCAGTTTTCAACAAGTTACCCTGCAAAAAAAACAATGTTTTTAGACCAGAAAACCCTGTGCTGTCAAAAATTAATTTTCTATCAGAATAACTGTGCAACGCTACTGAACAGTTTAACTCCTTATATTTTGTTAGTTTATCGATGTGCTCACATATTACAGTCAGCATTTCTGCATTTGCTGCTCTTATATTTAATTTAAATGAATACAATGAAACTCTTTAAAATTCTCATTCAAAAAGCAGTGCAAAGTAAAAAGCTGGATGTAAAATAGGAACATCTCCAACGTTCCTCCACAACTCTCAGTGAATACAGCTCATTGCCCAAGTGTCCACCTTAATGATAATGAAGCGATGTGTATAGGTTATTAAAGTTAACAGATCCCTTACAAATGAAGCAAACACACTTCCCCTTGATTTCTGTGAAAAAGTTTCATTTTTCTACTGTGTCTGAAATTTTCAACACTTACTATTTTCCATCTTTTCAGTTCTGCCATGTTTAATCAACTGAGGTTTTTAAAAAAAAATTAACCAAGGTAAACTTTTTAACAGAAGTATACTTTTTATCAATGGAACAGTCAGTTGTTGTTCAAAATGATCTAGTGTTGAAACTAAGAAATGCTCAAACAAGACGTAACACTTTGTATCAAACGCATTTGTGTCGGTGGTAGATGATCTTTCCATTTCATTAAAATTGCTTGACTGGCTATCAATGAGGTAAAAGTTAGAACTCTTCTCTGAGTTAGGTTCAAGGAACTATTTTCGTGTTGAGAATAGCCAAAATAGCCAGATTATACTATTAAAGAAACTCTGATTGACTTTGAAAAATGATGGGGCCCCATTCATGGATTACTATCACAATTCGATGACATAGGCTTGAGTTCTCTGAGTGCTATTCGTTCGATGTGCGGAGGTCGAAGTTCGATCCCTGGCTTATTTTTCCTCCTTTGTGGTTGACCGTGCTTAGTGGGTGGTTAGGTTTTTTTCTTTCCTTTTTTTTTACATTTTTCTTTTCTTTCTGCTTTTTTATATACATAGAAGAAATTATTTGGGCATCAGAAGAATCCTACGCCCATAATTGAGTATGAGCAAGCTCCTAATTAGTTTTTGTAAATTAATATGGTTAATGTAAATATTCTGCACTATTAGCTGATGCATTAACATATTCCGTATGTTAATGCATTAAGATTTATGACTATTTCCTGTTCTGCCTTATGATATGTAATATTACTCTCTCTCTCTCAATTTAAAAAGAAAAGAAACTAAGAAATGCAATGAACATACAATGCAATTTGTTGTAAGAGTTCTATGTTCTATCAGGCTATATTCCATTTTGCTTTTATAATTACCCTAGGCCGCTTAAAAATGGTCAATGGGCCGCAGGTGACCTGGGAGGGGGCCATAGTTTAGCCACCCTGTCCTACATTGTAAGGATCACTACAGAGATCAATAGGTCAAGTGTCACCAAAGCTCTCTATAGTTGCTTAACTTGAACCCTACCCTTTTGCTTTAAAAACTAACATAGGATTTGGCTTCCTAATTGCAAGCTTTGCCGAAAATTAACCTTCTGCATCTTGCGCACCAGCACTGAGAATCTTTAATGGATTTTATCAATTCTGTTTGAGTTATTTTTTTTTCCTCTTGGTTCCCTCCTGTGGTTATGACTGTATTTACAATGAAGCTAGCTCTTCAAAGCACTGAACACCAGTTGTACTTTGGTCTCCATGCTACCCTTGTTTCTTGGCACGATTGAGTCGTCCGGCTGTAACTTTGTGTACTCTGCACTTAAAGAGTGAAGATGTTGATAACATACAATAGCAGCACTCTTTGTCTGTTGATACACTAACAAGGAAATATTAACCTGCGACGGAAGTCTCCTGTTTCCCAGTACTATTCATATTTTGAACAACACAGAATATATCTAAGAAGTCCACTGACAATGTTGATGGAAAGATTGTGACCGCGATCTCTCCACACCTACAACATAAACATTAATTATAACTTCTTTGATTTGGAAAGCAGATTATTCAATGGTAAAAGTAAGGGAGAGGTAAAAGTAAAAGAATGGGAGAGGGACTTGGATTTATTTTGTTACATTCACAATCTCGAGTTGTTTCAGCACGCGATAGTTGAAGTTCTTTTCGAAGTACTTTCATGGGGAATGCTACTGTAATCTGTTCACAGCAAGCTTCCATAAACAGCTATGTGTCAGTGACTGGATCATCAGTTATAGCAATTTTGGTTGGAGGATATACAGTATATCAGCCAGAGGAAACTCCAGTGTGTGATCCAGTATTGGCACGGTGTCCCAAGGTGGTCTTTTTTTAAGAGGAGGCAAACAAGAGAGACTGTGATTGCTGGGAAACGCAAAATCAGAAATCAGAATTAGAATTTATTTTCATGAATGTGCCACAAAGTGTGTTGTTTTGTTCCAGCATCACATGGTTATATAAACCACCTTACAAAATAAATAAATATATTGCAAGCGAAAGAAAAAGACAAAGTAAAGCAGTGTCTTTGGTTCATTGATCATTCAGGAATCTGATGGCAGAGGGGAAGAAGCCGTCCTTGTGCCACTGAGTGCTCATCTTCAGATTCCTGTACCTTTTCCTCAATGGTAGCAGAGTGAAGCGGGTATATCCTGCATGTTGGGGATCATTGAGGACAGAGGCTGCTTTCTAAGAAACCACTTCATGCAGATGTCCTTGATGGAATGGACTGATGCCCGTGATGTCTCAGGCTGAATTAATGATGTAGAGTTTTTTTCCTGCCCTGAGCATCAGTGCCTCCATACCAGGCAGTGATGCAACTAGACAGAATGGCTGGCACAGCACACAAAATGCTGGAAGAACTCAGTGGGTCAGTCAACATCCATGGAGGGCAATAGACAGTCAATATTTTCAGCCAATAACCGTCCATCAGTACTAGGAAGGAAGAGGAGAGAAGCCAGAGTAAAAATGGTGGGGAGAGGGGGAGGAACATGAGGTGCAGGTGATGTGAATACAGGTGGAAGGGCAAAGAAGGTGAAAGTTTCAGACTGTATAGTTCAATCTTTTGTTTGCTCCTTGATCTATGCCTGTGTGGGGAGATGTCAGGGATCGGTACTGGTCAAAGAATCAGAGTTGGAGTTCATCTGGTTTCAGAAGAGGAAAATCAAGCCATCGTTGATTCCTCTTGTACATCAATAATTCTACATTTAAATACATGAGTCTCTTGTGCAGATTCCAACAGACATACTACCACCAGATTTATCTCTGGTTCAGAAAAATTAGTAGCAATTTCACTGAATTATGTTATATTCCAATGAGGCTTGACAAGACAAATGCATGGGTGATGTTTCCCTGACTGGTACATTAGGTTTCCGATTAACTGAAAACTGATCAACCGAAATTCTTTTTCAGGTGAGACAATTTGAAAAACAGTTGAAAACAAATACCCACTCAAGTGTACAATATATACACACAGGCAAACAATACATATATAGGACAATTATTTGTATAAACAAACAAATTAATAAATATTGTTTGGAAATATAAGATGTTATAAGATGTGTGTGGATGGAATGGGTATTCAACAATTTTGCATGCCTCTTCAAGCAATGATCCCGGTAGATCACATCAGGGGGGTTGTGGGAGATGGCAGTGATCCTCTCTGACACTCTTATGAGCAACTGACAGGAATATCAGAGGGACATCAATTTAGGCTTGTCTGGTTTGATTCTCAGGTGGGCCTTTAACAGAAGGCAATCACTCTCTCTCCCGTGGAACACTATTTATATCATAATTTAGAACTAGATTTTTCAGGTGTGGAGTGATCCTAGCATTTGGAATTTTCAAGAAAGTGCAAGAGGTTTGTTGGGCCTTGAGCAAACTAGTTAAGTGAAGCTTGTGTGAGTTTCAGCCATACCAACCTTAAAGTTTAAATATTGCCAAAATCTGACAAAGGTTTGGACCTCCTATCCTTATGAATTAGGAGAACAAACGCATAAGGTTTTGTTTTGGCAAGTGAAGTCAGAGGAGTCATCGAGGATGATAAATGCAATTAAAACAGAAGCTGATACTCTAACATACAATCAAAAGGAAATTAATGATGTTTTTAAAATTATTAGGAGATGACAATGAGGGTGACAAATTCCTAGCAAATGTTGAGCTTCCAAAATTAGAGGTGAGAGAACAGATAGAGTTAGGTGCCCCTTTCACAAGAGAAGAAATCGAGAAGGCTCTCAACACTCTGCAGGCCAATAAATCTCTGGGGGAGGATGGGTTCCCTCCTGAGTTCTATAGACAATTTAAGGATCTGTAGATGCCTCTTATAATTGATGTGTTAGACCGGACAGTGGAGACTCAGGCTCTCCCAAACTCTTTTTCAACACTTATTATTAAGGTGTTGCCGAAAAAAATACAAGGACCCATTAAAAACCTCATCATGTAGATCTATCTCGATTTTGATGCTGTTTATAAGATATTGACAAAGGCATTAGGTTACAGACTGGGACAATATTTGCCTAAAGTGATATGTACAGATCAGATGGGATTTGTTAAAGGAAAATACTCTTCAAATAGTCTGGGTAGGCTATTTAATATAATATATGGCTAAATCAAAATTGAATTCCAGTATAACAGTCTCCCTCAATGTGGAAAAAGCATTTGACTGCTTAGAATGTCCTTTTTTATTTAAAATACTGGAGAAATTTGGAATAGGTAGAACATTCTTAAATTGGATAAAAACTCTCTATCATAAATCACAAGCCAAAATAATAACTAATAGTCAAATGTCAGCGGTTTTCCCTCTGAGTAGATCGAGTAGACAGGGGTGCCCTCTGTCCCAAGTGGTTTTCATTCTTGCGATTGAACCATTGGCAGAGATTATAAGGAGAGATCTGGATATTAAAGCTTCAAAGTTGGATAAGAACAACATAAAATAAGCCTATTGGCTGATTATGTGCTATTATATTTATCTGAGTCTCTGGAGAAATTACAAACAACACTAGAAAAATATGGAAGAGTTTCAGGTTATAAAATTAATATGGATAAAAGTGAGATAATGCCATTGACGAACTTTGATATCAAAAGGAATCAAAAAGGATGTCGATTTAAATGGAAAGTAGATGGAATTAAATATTTAGGAATAATGACTTACAATAACCTACAGAATTTGTAAAAATTAAATTATACTCCCCTGTTAGGGAAGATAGAGAAGGATTTGCAGGAATGGAAAGACTTGCTGATTACTTTGACAGGAAGGGTTAACTGTGTTAAAATGTAAGTGAAGTCAGGATTACAATATCTTTTCCAATCGCTGCCTATTTCTTTGCTGCAAAGATTCTTTAAATTATTAAATATTGAATTAGAAAATTCCTGTGGAACAATAAGGTGCTGAGAATTTCACTGGAAAAATAAACTAGGAGGATTTGGACTACTGGCATTTAGGAGGTATCATTTGTCAGCACAAGCCAGATTTCTTTCATCTTTTTTTGAGGAAGGCAGCACCCCTCTTGGATTCGAATAGGGTTATACTCAATGAAAGAGGGGGCAATGAAGGATTTTATCGAAAGTGAAGTGTTGTCAATAACAAAAAAGATGGATAATCCTGTATTAATACATGTGATTAGAGTATGGCAAGAAATCAATGAGTGTATTGGGAAAAAAGCAGGGATGTCTCTCAGAGCACTAATTATGGAAGAAAGTGTTATTGTCTCTGAATATAGATACCAGAATATTAAAGTCCTGGTATGACAAAAGAATAACACACATTGAAGACTGCTATGCAGAGGAGATTCTTATGTCTTTTGATCAACTAAAATAGAAATTTGGAGTAGCTAATGGACTTTCTTCTGTTTTCTCCAGCTAAGATCATTCTTGAGAGAAAGATGGGGGCCAACGTTGGTCCCCTCTAAAATCAGTGAAATGGAGCGAGCAGTCTGGCTGGGGAATGCACCCAAATTCATAACAAAAATGTACTATGCTTTCCAGAGTGAAAGTGAAAACCAGGTTTACAGAGGGTGAGAGAGCGATGGGGGTTGGACTTGGGTGTTGTAATACCAGAAAGTTGCTGGTCTGATTGGTGTTTGGATAGACATCAATTAACAATATAAGATAACGAACTGGTTCAGTGTAACTTCGTACACCAACTCTGTCTTACACTGACTCTCCCTTAGTCATACCTATGGAGAACAATATATGCAATCCAAAAAATAAGTATGATCTATCTGTCGAGATATTGCAGCCGTATTTGGATCACATAGGGGCCCAATTCTAAAGATGATGATAACAGATGTGGTTACAATATATTTCCCCCACATTGACTTTATATAGATTTTTATACGGATAACATGTGTGAGCTCTGACAGAGTGTGGATTTATATTTTGTAGAGGGGGGGCAGGTGTTTTTCTTTGCCTTTTGTATGAAAAAGTTTAATATATTGTGATACTGAAGATTTTACTATGTATATTTATAAAAATGAAAAGGAAAATATTAAAGAAAAGGATTCACACCTCCTAGCACATGCTCTGTTCTTGCTGCTGCCATCAGGAAAGAGGTATCGGTGCCACAAGACCCACACCATCAGGTTCAGGAACAGCTGCTACCCCTCCACCATCAGACTTCTCAACAACAAATCAATCAGGGACTCATTTAAGGACACTTACTTTTGCATGTTATTGATTTTTTTTTCTCTGTGTTGCACAGTTTGTTTACATTTCTTTGTTTACTTGTGTATGTATCTTCTTGAATACACTTTTTTTCACTATCAGTAAATAGTGATTCTGCCTCGCCCACAGGAAAAAGAATCTCAGGGTTGTATGTGATGTCTACTCTATTCACGCGTTGAAATTTGCAATGGTCTATTTTCTGTTGAGGTGAGATAAAGTCATATGTTATGGAAACAGGCCCTTAAGCCCAAGTCTGCTCCAACCATACACATTAATCCTGCTACATCCCATTTCATTTTCCTCACATTTCAATCAATCTATTATAGATTTCAACAAACACTGACACAAAAGGAGCAAAGTACAATGGCTAATTAACCTCCTAACCTCTTTGAGATGTGGGAACAAACCAGAGTACGCTGGGGAAACCCACACAGTCATAGAGAAAACATGGAAATTTCACGCTGAAGGTACTCGAGGTCAGGGTTCAACCCAGACGGCCGTAGCTATGAGACAGCAGCTCTACGAGCTGAATCAGAATTTAGCTAATCATGTTCACTTTGTCATAAGAGTGACTGCTCTTCATCTCTGAATGTGAAGTGTTTTTAAATAATGGGAGGCACAGATGGCGTAGTGGTTAGTGTAACGCCTTTACAGTGCCAGCAATCGGGACCAGACCAGAGTTCGAATCCCGCACTGTCTTTAAAGAGTTTGTACGTTCTCCCCGTGTCTGCGTAGGTTTTCTCTGGGGGCTCCAGTTTCCTTCCACCCTTCAAGATGTACCGGGGGGTGGGTATAAATTGGGTGGCACTGACTTGTGGGCTTGAGCCGAAATGGCCTGTTACCGTTCAGTATGTCTAATTTAAATTTAATAACCCAGTATAGTAAAAGAGACTTTGAAAATACCTTTGATATATGTTCCATTAAATCCAATGTGTTAGTTGTTGGTTTAATACTAGAGGAAGCATCTTAGGGGTTAAATCTGCTACCTTCATCTATCCCTGAACTCACCTTTTCCTTTTGGCTTCTTCTGAAATTGTGAAACATAATACGAACTAGGTGACTCATTGTGGACAAAAAGCCCTCACTTAGGTGAAACGCCAAAATAATTCACTCATGAATGCAGTGCTCATAAATTATGAGTCGTCCCTGCTTGTAAAAGATGCCTATAACTTAATATAACAAGTGTGATATTACTGCTTCGTACTTTATAATTGGTGCGGAGAAGCAAAGCTTAAAAGGTATTCACGTGAACTTGTCATAGACAATTTGCACAAATCATGATGTGGACATTAACTTTGTTTTTATTCATGATCTCTGGGGATATGCTGATGGATCATGGGTGATCTTTTGAATTGATAATACATCCTCTCTGACAGTGTATTCAAAACGTCCATTACATACCTGTTGTATGGGCTATTGCCAGCAGGATGTAATCACAGCCTAAACCTTCTCATTGCTACTCATGCCATAGTAGTCAATCTATCCTAGACTTACTCAGGCCCTCTGGTGCAGAACAGGCCACTTCTGCAAACCAGTTCAAGATCTGCCACCTCTCTCCCCTGTAACACTTAGGAAGGGAAGCATAAAAAGGGGAGGGGGGGGGGAAACAAATATGGGGAGGAAAATGGAGTGAAAAGGTAGGCAAATTGACAAAGAGCTGCAGATCCCAACTTGCAAGTTGAGAATAAAGCAGACATTTGTGCATAATGGGAAAGGTAGACTGCAATAAGCAAAGAGAGAGGTGAGGATAACGCTGATGTGAGAGAGGCCACGGTTCGTGTAGAAATCAGCACAGCATGATTGCAGAACTATCGACCCAGCTTCGAATCAGCCACTGCCTGGAGGGGTTTGTATGTTCTTCCTGTGCTGGTCTTGGTTTCCACCAGGTGCTGCAGTTTCCAGCCAGGTTCCAAAGACGTCAGAGGTTTGGGAGGTTAATTAGTTACATGGATGCAATTTGGCTCATGGGCCAGAAAAGCCTGCTACTTTGCTGCATCCATAAGTTAAATTTAAAATTAATATATTCAGAGAGAGGGAATGGGCAGCTCAGAGGGAGTAGTACACAAGTAGTAAAAGATAGATGGGCCATCTTGCAAGTGGACATAGATGTCAGCTAACTCTCACCTGCCATAACCCATCCACTGCCTCTGAGGTATCCAACTGCTCATTACAATCAAATAATTGATACTTATGACACATGCCAAGGCTCTTCAGCATGTTTGTCCAAAATTCACTTTAAATTATTCCGACTTCCCAGCTCAATATCCCCAGCCCTGCAGTTTATGTTTCTTTGTGTGTTCATTCAGGTACCTTTATAAAGTATGGGGAGGATCTTTACCTCTGGCATCAGTTCAGGCCAACTGTTCCAGACTTACAGTATTTTGTTTTCTCAATTGACAGGAAAGCTTTGGAAGGATATGGGGCAAATGCAAAGAAGTGGAACTTGTGCAGAATGCCAATTTGGTTAACATGCTCAGGCTGGGCTGAACAAGCCTGTTTAATGCATATCTATGACTCAATAGTTCAGTCTCCCTCTAAACCAGTGGTTCTCAACCTTTTTCTTTCCACTCACATACCACTTTAAGTATTCCCTATGCCATAGGTGCTCTGTGATTGGTAAGGGATTGCTTAAGGTGGTATGTGAGTTGGAAGGGAACAATCACTGCTCTAGACCCAAATGTTACTGTCATTGGCCCATTTCCTTTGGAGTTATGAAACCATGCACATAATGAGTCAATGAGGTACCATTAAAACAGTGGTTTTGAAACATTTTTTCCCACTCAAATACCACCATAAGTAATCCCTTACTATTCACAGAGCACCTATGGCATAGGGATTGCTTAAGGTGGTATATGAGGGGAAAGAAAAAGTTTGAAAACCACTGCTCTAAATTTTCTACCAATTAATTTAAAGCATAATGCCCCAACTGTATGAGGATTCTATTTCAGATGATGCTTGGTTTCTCCAAGTAACCATTTGGAAGATTAAACAATTGCCTTCAGACCCCAGCCAAACATTTCACCAATGCTGCTTGGTAGCAGTGCATCCTTAAAAACCTGAACAAAACCATTTTGCATGTTGTACCCAAAGTTCTGTGTCTCATTTTAACAATGACCCATTACATTCCGTCAAATTCCTCAACCACGCTCTATCTGTACTGTCAACTTTTCCAGTGTTTTCCTGATTAGCTTTGCAGTTTATAAATCTGCCCATCGAAATCTAGTTTGCAGCACTCCAGGAAACTTTTGATCTAACTTGCATGTGTCAGCCGTGCAATAAAGCTTCACAACTAATTTCTCTATGAGCATAGGAGAAGGCAATTCAGGCTTTTGTTACATACTCAGACAGCAGCAATAGAAATTCACCAAGAGAGTGTTATATTTAAAATAATATTTTTATCATGAATTACTACAGTACAACTCCAATTATCCAAAATGGTCGGGACCGGACCCATTTCGGATAAACGTTTTTTTTGGAGAACTGGTTATTTTTTTAAAAAAACAGCCCAGCAGCAACAGTAAAATCACTTGTAACAACAACAAACAACAAGTTAAGACATTTTAAGCATTAAAATAATGTTTAATTCTCACCCAGAAAATGCTGGCCACTTGCTGATCACCGAGGTCCGCTGCTGCCGCCGCCTGGAGCATGACATCCCAGGTCAGTTCGGCTCTGAAAAAATTTCAGATAAATGAGGATATTGGAGAATCCGATTTTGGATAACTGGAGCTGTACTGTAATTATATAACACCTTATCTAACTTATCTAAACTCATCCCCAACTATGCATGAATAGTTTTGTGTGTGTGTGTTTGTGTGTGTGTGTGTGTGTGTGTGTGTGTGTGTGTGTGTGTGTGTGTGTGTGTGTGTGTGTGTGTGTGTGTGTGTGATTCCTCCAAGCCATTACAGCTTAGACCCAATTCTGGAATGTCAGTTCAAAATACAATCTCAGAAATTCAGTGTTGATGCATAGGCTTTAAATTAATGCAAAGAAGTGATCATGAAGTAGGTAGGAGAGACCAAGTGACAGACTGTTGTAAACTCATGAAATCCTTGTCGAGTTGCTTCCAGAGAAAATGTCCTTTCAGACAAGTGGTAGTCGTAACAGCATTTTTCTTGGCGTAGGGGAAATGAAGCAAGTGGCCGAACCCTTTCGTGGGTCATCCGAAATGCCTGTCACAATAGTCACAGTATGGTACACTAATTCTCCATACAGAGAGAAAACCAACAATTCATTTCCACATGAGGCTACTTCAGCACAGTATTCCTCCAAAGAGCTGCTTCTCCAAGTGCTCCTTCCTTAAAAATGACCCTGATCAAACAATGTGCTGGTTCTTTAATATGTTGGTCACATGACTCTGCACCTCAAGTCAAGTCATGTTCAAGTCATGTTCAACCTGTGTTCCAGGAACACTTCCTCTCTCTTCAGAAGTAGTGAAATGAGTACATGCTGTCCCAGTCTGCAGTTCAATCACAGTGATCTCCAAGCTTGCAGCTTGATTTGTTAACTCTTAAAATGACAGTCCTACTAAAATGGAAGCACATAATACTATATAAGCCAGCTGTTAGAGCACTCCCATCAATCCCATTTCCCATTTATTCTCTACCCCATATTCATAAAGTTCCCTTCGATTGAAATGTCATTCATTTATGCAAGGCAATTAACCTACATTCCTGGACTGGTTCCCAACCTGAAGCATGGACTGCCCATTTCTCTCTTTAATTCTGCCTGATCCATTGAGTTCCTCCATCCTCTGTCTGTTTGATCAGGATTCCAGCATCTTTAGCTCTTTAACGACCAGCTTGTCTTTAGGATGTGGTAGGAAACAAAAACACATGGATAAAATCTGTCACACACAAAGCACCGGAGGCAACTATCGAAGAGGCTACTGGAATCGTGTGGCAGCAACTCTACCTCCTGTACCAATATGTTCTGCACTTCCTCTAAACCCTGGAACATCTCACCTGTGAGGTAGATGCCAATATAACTATTTTAGTAATTTCTTTCAATAACACTGAACATCAATTTTTTTCAAACAGTTTGCTTCCTGAAAAAACAATTGGGGATTATGATAGACAACTTCAAGCTGAACACAAAGATAATTTCAGATTTGCTGTCTCACAAAGGAAGTTGGAAAAACATTAAATTAACTTTTATTAAATATAGCACTTTTAATCGTATAATGATGTTGACACATAGCATTAGTTCAACTGACCTAAAAATGCATTACCACTGATTTTCATTTTGTACTCTGCATCTGATGCCTCTCATGTCAGGGTCCAACAATAGTCGGCCAGCATTGATGAATTCCAGTTGCCATGATACAGCTTTTCCATGGTGCAATACCCTGGTGAAACCTTTCACCATGTTCGTCACTGACTACACCAAGATCAGCAGGGAAGACGTCCAAGTGTGAAGGCTGAAAATGAACTTTCAACGACACGTTGCGCTTCATGGTTTTGTCTGCTTGAAGTGGACTTAAAATAGAACAAGGAATCACAAAAATTGGTTATATCTTAAAAATAGTATTTAATAGGAAAATTTAAGGGTTTCTTTTTGTAAAATACACCCAAAAGTGTTACTGATGAATGGCGACACTGCAGGAGTTGCTGCAACGGCAGCCCTGCTGCTGGTCCAGAGATGAAGTGCTCCACCGCAGGGTTCCTCCGCCCAGGCCAACCACCAACAGCTCCCTACAGGCTTTAAATGACCTGTTAAAGGATCGAACAGTGTTTTATCTTAAAATCCAGCGACCATGGGGCCTAGGTCCAAGATGGCAGTGCCTGTGCTGACAGTGGCCTCAAGTGGCTATGGACTCCAGGGAAGCAGAGGACTGGTGCAGGGCACCAGAAAACAGGGAGACCACCCCCATTTGAGAAGAAGCATTGAGATGACCTTATGGGACGGTGACTATGCCGGCAAACCAGAGAGGTGCTCTGTGGCTGAAGAGCACCCAGGGGGTGGAGCTTGGCGACTCCAGGCGAGGAACCCACACAGTCTGCTGGCTGCTCATGTCTTGCGATCGAAGGACTTGGATCAGGCTGCGGACTGCTGGAAACTGCCTCGAGACTGGCTGAAGGGGTATCAGGTATCGAACCAGGATATGAGAGGGTGCCAAGGGGACACCCAAGGGGACTTCAGCGCTGAGAGCTTCCTGATGGTGCTGGAGGTTTGGATCTGAAGTTCGGGTCACCGATGGTTTGGACTGAAGTCTCTGAGGCTGCGGGAGCACTGGAGTCGACTCCACGGACATTCAGAGCCCCTAGGGGGATCTCTCTTTTGCTTCTATTTCTCTGTCTCTAAAGGGTGCTGGGCAATTTCTACAGATTGCAAATCTTTGTCTGGCTTTCGGCAGGATAAATACAATTTCAAGCAATATCTCATCTGTTTTATTATATGATATTAAAAATATTTGAATCTTGAATGAAGCTCTGTTTGAGCTAAGGGCTGGCAGATTAAAAGTAGGGAGCCCATTTGGATGGGCCCCTTTTACAAAAAAGATAAAAATGAATGGCTACACAATAAGAACAAATGGCTACTTGATTTCTTATATGGTTCTTTGTTGTATTTTGGCAAATGATCCTGACCTGGAGTCATTTTTATTCTAGTTGACGAATGTTAAAGTCATTGCCACTGAAATTAGCTGATGGCATACCCAAAGATCTCCCCTCGTGCGGAGTCAATCTGGGAACAGTCTTTGATTCGTATGGGCACAAGCTTGGGGATCGGGCCTCAGGTCATGTATCCAGTGAAATCACCTTCTACTCCATTCAGAATTGATGTAATTTTCAACTTCAAAGTCTCTCAAGTTACAGCAGAATAATTTCAAATTCCAGAAATGTTAGATTAAAGTGTTCCACAGGCAATGCTATCTCTGTACACAAGATCAATAGAATACCAGCTAAGCTGCTTTGAAGTCTCCTCCATGTTGCAAGAATCCAGCAATGAAGACATATAATAGAACTAATCCTACAATAACCTACAATAAATTGATGGAATAATTTTCTTATCAATACATGCAGTCAGGTTCCAAAAAATGACTTCACCTTCACATTTCTATCAAGTAAATATTTTTGTTGAAATCTTTTTGTAATTTAGTTTCTGTTGGGTTGAAAGGCTATGGAAGAAGAGGCGAGGGAATGTTGGAAGGGGCCACATTTAATGAGGGTGCATCTAACTAATCTTAAGCTAATGGAGTCCTTTTGCAATGCAGTCAGTGCCATAATGGAGGAAGTGTGGGAGTTAATTTGTAAAGAGCAAGCATCGTCAAGCAGTAATTGATATTGACGAGATAACCTTGCCAATTATTTGGCCTTAACCTACATTAGAAATTTGTTATCTTAGCGTTAGCAACAAAAAAAAACCCCAAAATCCTCAAGTTGGCTGAAGTTCAGTATGAACGAGTATTTGGATGACTTTTACCCAGATGCAAGGACTAAACTGGCAGCGCCACACACGCATGGTGCTGGACAAGCTCAGCAGATCAAGCAAAAGGTAGGCGGCATTTTGGGCCTGGGCATTCAACATGCATGAAGAAGAGTGCAATTTGCCTTTTGGCTCCTGTGGATGCTGCGCAACCTGCTGAGTTTCGCTAACACTTGTGTGTACTACACACCTGCAGATTTTTTTTCTTTACTTCTAAAATAGCCCCCCAGTTGATTCTGCACATTGCCCAGTAGTTTCCTACACAGCATTCGGAGAAAGTCATCAGCTCATCAAGACATACCCTCAGCAGCAGCCAACTAGCAGGAACACACATGGCAGAAGCCCTAGGAAGGCTATAGAGAAGAAAATAACCAAGAGATTCATTCAAAGGGAGAAGAAAGTCTTAATCAATGAATTTAGGACAGGACTGTTCTTGAATGCCAGGAAGCCAGCAGATCTGTCAGGCACGCCATAGGAAGATGCTGACAAGAGGTTATTTCTTTCATCAAATGCATCATTTTACATTTTCTCATTTCAAGTGCATTTTTCTGTTGCTGTGATCTTTTGAAATAAACAACTCTATTATAGTCTTTTGCCAGATGTTGAAACTGATCATAATCTGAAAGAGAAACCTCGATCAAAGTTGCAATCCCTTCATCATTTGGAATATCCTTCTAAGTTATTGAATGGTATCACATTTCCAATTAAGAATAAACCCATGAAAATTAATGGGCATAGAAAGAGTCCAATTGTAAAGTGCTACAGATTCTGGAAGTTTAAAGCAATTCAGCGCAGAGTGAATCATACCAATCCCATGAGCAAGTCAACAGGATTAAATAATATTCCTAATTTACTCTCAGAATGGACTGTCCATTCACTTTTTCTTTCTTTTTATTAGTTAGAGGGGATCTTGCAATAAAAATAAATTTTTTCTCTCTTTTCTTCCTTTCGGTTTTACAAGAGGAGAAGAAACTTATGGTTAATATATATTTGTTAAATACTAATATGTTCTTTTTCTTACACGCTTGTAAATACATGAATGTAATGTAACTCTCCTCTTGTATATATGTTCAATACAACTCAATAACCAGGAAAAAGATGGAAAGGTCAAGCACATTTCACTTAAGTTTCCTTCTAATGGATATTGTCTGCCCAGTGAGTTCTCCACACCTTCTGCTTCTTCTATATAAAGAAGGCCTTTGGCATAATGTGCCTCTGTTACCTCACTGAAATAGCCAACCATTTAGTCTCATCCTTTTGTTTGATTCTCGTAAACAGACACATTTATTTCTTTTTTTTATATATGTGTACCTTTTCAATGTGGACTTATGATACAATATGAAGCAGGTTATTTCAGATTGAAGTGATATCTATATGTGCCTGGCCAGCAATGCTGACAAAACCAAGTCCCTGAGATGCCAGCATTGCTCATTGAAACAACGTGATTGAAATGATCTCTTACTGCCTGGTAACTGGGAGACATGAAGGAGACTTTCTTGAAGAGAGCAATCCAGGCACAAGAGCATAGAATATGAAATACCACAGTAATGGTAATCTTGGAAAACCTAATGCATTGTTCATCAGAGAGATCCATGTAGGAGCTTGTGCCCTTGAAATCTGTGGAAGCAGATAATTGCCTTTGGTCTCATTTTTGCTCCCGAACCTCAGGTCTCTATTACACCCTGGGTGCCAGCTTACACCAAGACAATGCCTACATTCATGACCTGCTCCCAGTAATATCACTATTGAGGTCAGAGGACTATGACCCTTCAAATTGGAAGAAATGTCACAAAGTATCTGGCTTCACTCTGGACATATTGTGGAGTTGTGAGATCTGAATTCTTTTGGAACTGCTGGAATTGTACAGTGCAAATCCAGCAAAATTAGTTGGTATTCACCTTCCACAAGGAAAAAACTCCAATGTGCTAACATAGAACACTACAGCACAGTGCAGGCCCTCGTGGCAAGTAAATGGTGTCTTTTCAAATGTAGACCATAAGGCCATAAAACATAGGAGCAGAAATAGGCTATTCAGCCCATTGAGTGTGCCCTGCAATTTAATCATGATTCATTTTCCCACTCAACTACACTACCCAGCCTTCTCCCCATAACCCTTGATGCCTTGGCTAATCAAAAAACTATCAATCTTTGCCTTAAATACATCCAATAACTTGACCTCAAATTCCATAAGTTCACCAGCCTTTGGCTAAAGAAATTCCTCCACATCTCTGTTCTAGGCGTTTGTTCTCTTTCAATCCTGAAGTTGTACCCTCTTGTCCTGAACTCTCCCACCATTGGAAACAACATTTCTACATCTATTCTGTCCATGTCTTGACACAATTTGATGTGGAAATGAGGGTTTGTGTGAGCTGATCCAGGTAACGTCACATCTAGCTGACTTGACAGCACTTAAAGATAGGGCATTCCCCAATCCTGTTTCTGGATTTCAACAACATGGATTCCTGATTAACATTAATCCTATGATCAATAGTTAATTCCCATTAGAATATTAAAAAATAGAGGATCACAGCACAGAAGCAGCCCTTCATCCCACAATATCTATGCTGAACAATATCCATGAGAACTAATTAAATCTTTTCTTCATTCAAGTGCCTTAGGATAGTTTACATCCACCTGAGTTTGACGAACTATTCAAATGCAATGGCATAGAAGTTGAATAACATAATTTAGGGCAGTACATTTAGTGTAGCGGTTAAAATCGTGGTTCAAATCCGGCGCTGTCTGTAAGGCTTAGGGTTAGGGTTAGGGTTCTCCCCCTGGCTGCATGGGTTTCCTCCAGGTGCTTTGATTTCTTCCCAGCCTTCAGAAATGTATGAGGATTTTAGATTAATTGAGGTATTTAGTGATATGGGCTTGTGGGCTGGAAGGGCCTGTTATCGTGCTGTATGTCTAATTTTAAAATTTATATGATACTCTTTCCAGTGTTTATGACTGAATTGATAGTCTGGATTGAAATGAAAATATTTACATATATCTTAATTTTATATTAGATCTTAATATGTTCATATTTTATTATGTGTGTAAATTTTGTCCAAGAGAAACACTGTTTCATTAGGTTGTGTACGTACAGCCAGATGATAATAAATTTGAACTTGAATGTTCATTTTTGGGTTCTGTTCACATTTTGAGTTTGCCTGGGAGTTTCATAGGAGCCGATCGACCATTGCATATGCACCCAAGCACTCATACCGAGGTAGCAAACCCCACTACCCTCTGATCCATTCATTCTACCTCCATTCACTATCATAAAGTTGGTTCCTCCTCCCAGTCCCAGATCTTTTCAAAGTCCACTGTTACAGCCACTTATCCACCTCACCGACCAAGCTCTGATTCTTGGCTATGATCTTCAGAGTGCCCTTCTTCCCAAATCCATGAGCTCAGCCTGGATCCTGGGCAGAGCATTTTTCAAGACCTTTGGTCACAAATGACAATGTAGTATTTTCAGGCTCACCCCTCCAATAGCACAACCACCACCCTCCTCCGTTTCCAGTAGAGTGACATTCCATATATTAGGGTTAACTTTCTCGAATGAAAGTTGTATCTACAACTTCTGATACAGAAGAGAGAGTATAATCCATTGGGCCACAACTGGCACACACTAGACCTGCTAAGAAGCAATCTTTTAGTTCCACCAAACTTTCCCATTACTGAATCTCAAGCTCAAGTTGATTGTACCAAAGTACACTGAGAAAATTTGCTTTGAGAGCTGTCCAGTTAGACATCCCATGCACAGTATAGCAGTAAAATACAGTCCAGAAACACAGATATCCAGAGAAAGATCCATTAATAAAGAGCAAAGACAATATATCTTACTTCTTCAAGTTCAAGTTTGTTATCATCTGATTGTACAAGTACATCCCGATTAAACAGCGTTCTCTGGCCCTTGGTGCAAAGTCATGCAGACACACATACAGACAAATGCAGGACAAATATATAAAAAAATGTTTAGTAAAGAGTAGAGTCTCAGATGGACAGTCTGAGCAGTTCATATGGTCATTCAGCATTCTCACTACCCACAGGAAGTATGGTCAAAGGGTATGTGTGCTCGAATCTAATTTGTACAGGTAATAGAGAGACAAGTTGGAATTACAGCAGTGGGGGAGAGGCAGGGAGTCTTTGTCTTCCAATCACCCACTCCATATTATATGACTCATCTTCCTGCACCCAACCAGTTTGCTTCGCTTGCCCCTCCCCCCCACCCCACACCCCCCTTTCTCTCTCTCGCTCTCTAGCATCTGCCCTTCCTCTGTCCATCATATTTCAACTCTGCCTCGTTTAGTTGATCCCATGTAGCGCCCCTGCCTCATCCCTCCCATCCTGCCCTCTGAACGCTGCCTCTGTACCTGTACTAATCGCCCTCAAGCCTGACAGTGTTTTGGCTGAAAATGTTGATCTGTGTATTCTCCCACTGATGCTGTTTGACCCACAGAGTTCCTCCAGCGTTGGCTTCAGATTCCAACGCATCTACATTTCCACTGCTGATGCTTTAACTGAAATTAGAGAGATTTTGAGAAGGTTATTTGCTATTGAGACGGCTTTGCTTCTCTTTATCCTTGAGGATGTTCTCCGAGTGACTGGAAGATTTCTCCATGTAAAACACAAGCAGAACAGAGCACACAGATTTCATTGCCCATTAGCACGGATATTTAGAGAACAAGAAAACCCTCTTGTGTTATTTGTAATTATTTTGCCAACATTAATAAAAAGGATTAGTACTTAGTAGTGATGTATATTTTGCTTAAAGGTGAAATTAAAACATAATTATGGGGGCATGCAGCAATTTTGTCAGACTCTGAATATAGATCAGACATTAACATTCCAGGGCAAGTCCTTGTCAAAATTTCCATCTTGTTTCAAACAAAATATCATCTCATTGTGGTTTTTATTCAGATAGTGATGATCTGCTGTGGTTAATTTTTATTTTATAATTTGCTTAGTGTAGGGGTTGGCATAACCGGTAACTTGGGTTCGAATCTGGCACTGTCTGTAAGGAGTTTGTCCTTTTCCCCTGTGTCTGCGTGAGTTTTCCCTGGATGCTCCAGTTTTCTCCCACCCTTTACTATCAAACAGCGTTTGTAGGTTAATAGGAGTATTTGTGGGTGGCATAGGCTTGTGGGCCAGATGGGCCTGTTACCATGCTGTATGTCTAAATTAAATTAGTTAAATTAAAATTTAAAATTAAATTAACTTCAGGTCTACGCCAATGAAGTGTGCAGCCTTTTTCAGCAGAAAACTCCTTTCATACAATTCCCTGATGCTTGATTAAAACAAACAGTTCCTTGGCCTTGCTTATATGACAATGTGAGTTTTAGCAGTATCTTTAAGAGGTATGATTGATTGATCACTTCTCTGCTGTATGCAAACGACCAAAAAGATAGCCTTTTGAATTGGCACAGCCAGTTAAAGGCACTTGGACAGAGTTCTTCCCTTGGATGGAGAACTATTTTTGGTGGCTTTCTTTCCATTACAGAAATCATTGATAGAATACTTAAATATCACATTGGAGAACCTGCACTGGAGATACTGGGGGCAAATTATTAACTCTGCGAGGTACTAAGAAGGAGCAGTTTTCTCATAATGACCTTACCATTCGATTATCTTTTCCTCAGATGTTAAACTGATTGGTTGATAAATTTAATGAGAATTCTGCTTATATCAGCTGTATACAGTTGTGAGAAAATATTTCATAGTACTCTAATAAAACCACATGCAATGCTGATATCATTCTGTACTTGGACACACTCACCCTCTCTCCCTTACTGTATGATCACCACCTTCCACACATCTATTATGGTCGTGTTGCACTCCAATTGGCTCAGTTCTGCCTTCTAACAAGATGTGACACCATTGCAGTGATGTCCATTAACAGCAATGGCATAATATTCATATTATCTATTTTTTTGATAATATTGTTGAGGAACTTGAACTTCAAATTCCTTGATTTTCCCTCAGTGAAACATTTAACATTTTTCTGGAGCTTGACAGGGTCAGAAGCGGAATTGATGGACCTTCTGGGTGGGATGTCTGGACCAGGGATTAAAGTGTTGTTTACATTTCTCTCTGGAGCTTTAATTTTTTTTCCACATCCCAGAGATGTGTGGCACCTAGTGTGTAGGCAAAAGGAGGGAGACAGGGAACAATTGGGGAGAACAAAATAGGTGTTTGATGATCAAAATGGGCTTGATGGGCTAAGAGTCTGTTTCTAATTCTGTAACGGAGGTCTGGGAGAATATGTGCAGAGATTCATTGAAGGTGGTCAGGCAACTTGAGAAAGTGATGAACAAAAACAGGCCTTATATACAGAGACATAGATTACAAGAGCAACATAGCCATGATGAAGCTTTTCCAATCGAAGTCCTATGCCCAGTTTAGGAAAGTTGTGAAGCCTTCTGAAAAGATGCAGAAGAGATTTACCTAAACCATTTCAGCAATGAGAGGCGTTAGTTCTCTTGATACAATGGAGAAGCTGAAACAAATGAGATTACAAGTAGATCTCATTTAAAACCATAATGGAAATTAACACAGTAGATGGTGAAAAACTGGATGTAAGGTACATGGAAAAATTGAAATCAGTAAAAGAATTGCAACTAACATTGCAGAGTAACTGGTTAGAATTTAGACTGCAGGGCAAGAATAATGAGCCACACTCAAAATGGGGTCCAAAAGAGAACTGGATAAGTATTCAAAATAAAAGAATCATTAGACCTATGGGACTAGAAAGACATCCATTACAAGGACCTGACATCAAATTGGTGGCCCGAAGGATTTTCCTCCCAACCATCCCTCGATTCTGCCATTTGTTTCAATGGAAAATAAATTAGGGCAGGAATTAGATCCAATGAAGCAGAATCACCTGAAACTGATTCACCCAGTTCAACCTAGTTTACAGAAGTAAAACACAAAAGTCTGCAGACACCATTAATTGAAGTAAAAACACAAAGTTGGAGAAACTCAGCAGGGTACTTTATATTGATGAAGTTCTCCATCAATCCGTTCCAAACACCAACATTATAGAACCAAAATCACTGTTGACGACACCCAGCTGAAAAATGTAAACAGGTTAAAACACTTGGGGAGCATCATCTCAGTGGGTCTTTGGACAAAGAAATTGACTCTAGGATCAGCAAGGCCAGCCAGGCTCTGGGGAGACTGCGAACCAGAGTGCTCAATGTCCACATCTCCACCAAGCTGAAAGTCGACAGAGCTGTGGTCATCTCTTCTCTCCTAAATGAATGCGAGACGGGGACTCTGTATGGACATCACATCAAACAACTGGAGAAATTCCACATGCGCGGTCTCCATTCTATCCTTGACATCCATTAGCAAGACCATGTCTCCAACCTGGAGGTCTTGGGTCGCGCAAAGTCCATCAGCATTGAGTCCCTGATCATTAGAGCCCAGATGTGGTGGGTGGGACACATCATCGGAATGGATGCCTCACCAGCAGCTCTATAGTGAATTGAAGACCAGAAGGAGACCCCCCCCAAGGTCGTCCATACAAGTGTTATAAATACGCTGGAAGGAAACCTAGCAAAGAGAACTAGAAGCTGTGGCTGCTGACAGATCCCGTTGGTGAGCCCTGTGCTATGAAGCCTACACCAATTTCGAAGAAAGGTGCTGCCAAAAACTGGTGGAAAGCTATGAATGGCGTCGCAGAGCAGCAGCCACAGTTATTAAAACAATGGACCTCCAGAGCCCCCATTGTGCTAGACTTTGTGCTTCCAGATGAACAGCACAACAACGTGTCTTCTTCGAACCAAAAGACGACCAATATAATATAATATACTTTATATTGCAAAGATAAAGATACATAACCAATGTTTCAGGCACCTGTCCATATTTTGCTCATACCTGGATGAGGGGCTCAAGCCCAAAATGTTGATTATGTATCTTTATCTTTGATATATAAAAGTCACTGTTTGCCCAGCTAAGTTTCTCCAGCATTGTGTTTCAACCTAGCTTATGCCATATCAAATGAACAGATTGGGGTATATCTGCAAACCCAAGCCTTGGAGACAACAAATTACTAAATTCCCTTTCTTATGATGGCTGCCTACCATAGGCTTGGATTTAAACACCCGGCGAGTCTCTAGATTCATCGTAGCCCAAACTAGAATGGCCTAGTAGTTAGTAGAATGTTATTACAGCACCAGTGACCCAAGTTCAAATCTGCGCTGTTTATAAGGAGTTTGTATGTTCTCCCCGTGTCTGCCTAGTCTTCTTCTGGATGCTCCAGTTTCCTCCCATGTTCCAAAGGCGTACAGGGTTAGAAGGTTAATTGGTCACGTGGATGTATCTGGGAGGTGCTAGATCATGGGCCAAATGAGCCTGTTACCGGGCTGTATCTCTAAATTAAATGAATAAATCCAGGGGACCCCTCTGCCTCATACCCCTCCCAACATTCACTGGGTGTTTCAGATGCCCATTCAAAACAGCAGAACAAAATTACAACACATTTGTTTCATCCACTACAGCTTCCTATTTATCCACACAACTGGCAAGACTTGCTTAAAATTAACCCTTTCCTTTGCACAGACCACTTCAGCCAGAAATACAGCTACTTTCTGTTTCACCTGTTAATAGAGTGAGGTTCTGTGATGTCATAGAATCTTAGAATGATATAGCATTTTGTAGAAACTGTGTCAGCTCTTTAGTAGAGCTATCAAATTAGTCTTGCTCTGCTGCACTTTCCCATAACACTGATTGTTTTCCTTCAAGAATTTATGTTGTTTCCATTAAGGAAAGGTTTAGTTGTGAAGTTCGTTGCTCGCCTTAAGGCAATGTCAGCAAGGTACATCTTTACATCTAATGCATTATTCCTCATCTCTTAGATCATCCAAGGTCAGCAGACTGCCTTTGACCTTTGCCGAGTAAAAAACGCACAACGAGTGCTTCTGTTCATATTCAAATGAATCTTTTGTTTGTATTTTGTGATAAAAGGGCACATACTGCATCAAAATCACACCTTCACCACACAAGCAAATAACTGGCTTCTGCAAATCAAATACAGGATTATTCTTCCCCTTAGCTTGCATCCATACTCATGGAAATATGTGGTGAATGACCGGACTACTACCAATGAGAAGGAACAGAGGGTCGTGGGGTCCAGGATATTGGGGTCCAGGAGATGTTGTCTGAGAGAGAATTCTGTTATTGGTTCACTTTATCATCCCAGTAGATCTCCATGAATTTGTGGAGATTGAATTAGAGCTATCTCTTCAGTGTATCAAGATACCTGCAATTGGTAATCCAAGTCTTCAGAGCACCTAGATAGCATGCTATGATTGCTGTTACCTGGGAAACAACGAGTTATATGATGCCCTTGACCTGTAAATTGCTTTCTCCTCAGATGGCTAAGGCTGTGTCAGCTTTGATGAATGAATTTCATTTGAGCTCTTTGGATGAAAGATTAATTCAGTTTCACTCTCCATGGATGCTGTCCGGCCTGCTGAATATTTCCAGCATTTTCTGGGGTTTTTCCTCATTATTTCCGATTTCCAGCATCTGCAGTTGTTGCTTTTCAGTGAAACAGTTAGTAAAGCCACTGCCTCGAAGCTTCAGTAATCCATGTTCAATCCTGACCTCGGGACCTGTATGTGCAGAGTTGGCACTCATTCCCTGTGACCAGGTGGATTTCCCCCAAGTGCTCCACTTTCCTCCCTTAACCCAAACACATTCAGTTTGGTCGGTTCATTGACCTCAGCAAGATGCCCCTATTGTGTTTCTGACGGGAATGCCGGGACAATATATCAATAGATTCTTGTGAGATTAGTGTAAATGGCAGCTTGATGAACAGAAGGACCTGCTTCCATGCTGGGTGATTCTATGGTTCTCGTTTTAAACAATCTTGCCACCAGCGATTGCTTTATGTACATTCCTGGCATGCTATCAGAGTATTGGAGGTGAAGCTTGGCATTAAATTGGTCCCCAGCCTGCTGTAATGTACTTTGCCTTGTGGGGAATTATCACAGCCATACATATAGAAGACAGGAAGGACCGTATAAACTGATGCCACAGATTAAGGGAAAAAGATGATACCTTCAAATCTGGACAGATTCCTCCAGTTTGTGACTGGCAATTGTGCTTTTAGTTGCCTAATTGCTTTGAATTTTCTTGTGAATAACTGAAAAATGATGGTACAGCTGTTACGCCTAATACCTCACAGCTCCCGAGACCTGCATTCAATCCTAACTTTGTGCCGCCCGTCGGTCCATGACTGGATTTACTTTCCTCTGACTCCCTTTCCTTCCCAAGGATATGCTGGTAGATCCGTTGGCCACCGTAAATTGCCCCTTTATGGAGTTCAGTGGCAAAAAACGAAAAGCGCACTTGATGAGTTTGTGTAAGAGAGAAGTTGTTGCAGGGGTACAAGGAACTAGGAGAAGGAAAATGGACTAATGGCATAGCTTGAAACATGAAAGTCTGCAGACGCTGTGATTGTAGTAAAGACACAGAAGTGCTGGAGTTCAGCAGTTTTCACAGTGTTTATAGGAGTGACGTTTCACGCCTAGAGCCTTTCTTCAAGGAATGAGCCCTTAAAGAAGGGCTCAGACCCAAAATGTTGGTTACCTGTTTTTACCTTTGATGAATGCTGCAAGTCCTGCTGAGTTCTTCCAGAACTTCTGGGTTATTCCTTTTAATGGTATTGCTCCCCTGGTGGCTGGCATGTGTTTTCTTGTCAATAGTGGATTCCTTCTGTATCATAACAAGTTATTATAAAAAGTAAGAAATCAGTTAATACTGTTCAAATATAAGACAAAGAGAAGAAATGGGTTAACATTATTCCCCATGGAAAAGAAGAGAATATAATCATCCATGGTTCAGTTAAAGGAGGCATTTTCTAGAGAGAATATGTCCATGGGCTCCAGGTCGTAGAGTTCAATCCTTGATAAATCTTGAGCTAGCTGTTATTCAATTGGAAAAGTCAAATAGGTTAATATCCTCAGCAGACAACATGGAAAGGGAGGAGGGAGCAAAATGATCTAAATCCTTCAATGGTTGTTGCAGAGGTAAAATGTTGTTGTGGAAACATTGGGTTAGGCCTTAGTTCAATGTATATGTAAGCTCTCATAATGTATATCGATGCTTACCCATGAATCCATTACTGGGAGGTCTCTCTCCTTTGGTTCAAAGGCTGACTGAAGTGAGCTCCAGCGTTATTGAGGGCTCTCCTGTTCAAAATAGCTCTCCAGAAGCTTGATTACAAAATTTGAAACAGACACACAGTAAGACAATGCTGTTTGAGGTGTTAAACCAAGGTGCTTTCAGAAAGATATTTTGGCACTTGCATGTAGAAGAGCAAGGAGATCCTGGCAATATTAATCCACTGTCCATGTGACATAAAATAAGCAATCAGATCATTATGACTTTCCAGTTGTCAGAGCTTGCCATCTTCAAAGTGACAGCTGCATTTCCAGTAATAAAACAGTAATCCAATCAGGATCAACTCTGAAGCATCCCGGGTTCAATACTCGATTGACATGCACAATATTTGTTCAAGCGATCAAAGGAATCCTCAGAGCAGAGTAGTAAAGAAAAATTACAATTAACCTGCTGTATCTCAGCAGGATACAGCCTTCAAAAAGATGAAGGAAAAAAAACCAGAAAGCAATTTTGAATTCCTAGTTCAGTGAGGTTATTATAAAAGATTAGGGAAAACATTCTTCTGTAAGGCATTTCACACATAGGATAAAGTGATTGGAAATCCAGCATGGAATGTACTTTCTGACAACTGTCAATGCTACTGTCTCCTGCACCAGTTTCTTCTGCGGAAAATCAGTGAGATGTGTGATCCCAGTTCATGTGTTGTACCTTTCGTTTCAATGCATCGTCTAGAAATTGCACAGGCAAAAATGGATTTAATTCTATGATGACCAACTCAGAATCAATGCCAGTTAACAGTGAGATAAAGACTTCTGGTTTAAGGATCTCCTGTATCCTAGTGTTGTTTCTTCATAGGCTCGATAGGCTCGTGAAGCAATGTTCAAACTTCATTTCAAATTAAATGTTTAATTTGACCGGTCTGAATCACAAGAAGAGCGGTGAATGAGGTGGGAGCGATGTTTCTCCTTCAGTCAGAGGGACTGTGCTGCCAACCGTCCACTGAAATAACCTTCTATTTGATTGCTTCAAACTGGGATTGCCCTCCCCTCACCACAGGTAGTACCAGCAGATTCTCCTCAAAATCACTCATCTGGAAAATCCAAAAGAAATTGTACAAATACACATCTATCAGTTCATAATTGAGTAAAGAAACAACCATCCGCATCACTCTCAGAAATCTTGCTGCAGGGTCCTCACAAGCTGATTCCGTTGTGGTATATCATGGTACTGCTGCAAAGGGGGCAAGTCCTTCCTGGGACTCAACACCCCTCTCTGTAACTGGATTCTGGACTTCCTGTTTGGATCAGGAGTGGAACATCGAACACTGTTACGCTGAGCGCTGGCACACCTCAGGGTTATGTGCACAGCCCACTCCTGTTCATGATACCGACCCAAAAGTGTCATCAAGTTTGCTTGTAGTTGGCTTCATTAGCAACATTAGAGAAAAGGCAGAAAATCTCGTGAAATGGTGCATGAATAACAACCTGAGTCTCAACTTGGACAAGATGAAGGAGATGATCGTGGACTTCAGGAGCACCAGGAATGATCCCCCTCCCCTACACATCGACAACCCTGTAGTAGAGAGAGTGGACAACACCAGATTCCTTGGAGTTCACTTAACCAGTGACCTATCGTGGACACACATCTCTTCACTTGTCAGGAAGGCATCAAGTGACTGCACTTCTTGAGAAGACTGAACTGGGCAAGGCTACCAGCCACCATCATACCAACCTTGATTAGGAGCTCTATCGAAAGTGTCCTGGGTGGCTGCATCACCGTGTGGTACAGTTACTGCAGAGAAATGGATCAGAGGTCAATCCACAGGACCATAAGAGTGGCAGAGTGGCTCACTGAAATCTCACTGCCTCCCCCCCCCCCACCCCCCCCATCGATGTGATCTGCCAGGATCGTTGTCTGAAGAGAGGACGCAAAATCATTGGGGATCCCTTTCACTCTGCACACTGCTTCTTTCAGCTGTTCCCGTCAGGGAAGAGATACAGGAGTATCAGAACCAGCACCAACAAGCTGAGAATCTGTTTCTTCCCACGGGCAGTGAGAATGCTGAATGACCAAAGGAACTGCTCACACTGATCATCCAAGACTCTCACATTCATGAAACAAAACATTTATTTATGCTGTTTCATCAGGTTGTACCTGTACTTGTGCAATCATATGTCACTTGACTTGCAATGTAGAAATCCAATAGAGCTCTGTTGGCCAAGTGGGGACCCATTGGCCACAGGTGAATGGGACTTTCCTATTCGCTTGTCACAGGGTCATTTGATTACACTGTCAGCCTCTCAATCATTCCTATTGACTACTGACATAAAAACATATTGGAAATACTCAGCAGACAGGTAGCATCTGTGGAGCAAGAAGCAGAAATAACGTTTCTTATCAATGACTCTTAATTGGAACTGAGAAATGTTGGGAGCAAGCATGTTTTAAGGTGCAGAGAAGGGCAGAGATGAATAAGGGAAAATGTCTTTGCTTGAGTGGAGAGACTCAGTCGGTGCCAGTGGCAGGTGAGATGAAATGAAATTTTGTTAATTGCAGATGTAAGAAAAAAAATTGATGATGAAAATGAAAACTAACTCGAGTAATCAAGTCGCGCAGCATAGAACAGGTCATTCCCCCCATCTTATCAATGTTGACCAAGTTGGCATTCTGGGTTAGTCCCATTTGCTTTCATAGAGCATTACATTACACAGTGCAGAAAATAGGCTCTTTGGCCCTTTGAGTCTGTGCTGAACTATTAATCTGTTTAGTCCCACTAACCTGCATCCAGTCCATACCCCTCACAACCACGTACCTGTCCAAATATTTATTAAATGTTAAAATCGAGCCAGCATTCACCAATTCAGTTGGCAGCTCATTCCACATTCACACTACTCTCTGTGTGAAGAAATTCCCCCTCATGTTCCCCCAAACCAGTGGTTCTCATCCTTTTTTTTCTAATCCTTTACTAACTACAGAGCACGAAAGGCATAATATCCCTCTGCAAGCTTTGAAAGCCTTCTTCACTCGACACACCTCCTACCTTTGTGTCATTTGCTGACACCATTTGCTACATTATCACCAAGATCATTGATATAGATGACATCAACAGTAGGCCCAACACTGATTCTTGAGGCACATCACTAGTCACAGGTCTCCATTCTGAGAAGCATCATCCACTACCACTCTCTGGCTTCTACCATATAGCCAATGTCAAACCTAGTGTACTACTGCACCATGTTTACCAAGCGTCTGAAACTTTCCTGACTAACTTCCTATGTGGGACCTTGCCAAAGGCCTTACTAAAGTCCATGTAGCCAACATCCACAGGCTTTCCTTGGTAACCTCTTAAAAATACTCTATAAGATTGGTTAAACACAATTTACCACTCACAAAGTCATGTTGACAATTCAAATACTTGTACATCTGATCTCTTAGAACACCTTCCAGTTAATTTACCTACTACTGACATCGGGCTCACTAACCTATATTTTCCTGGGTTACTTTTGGAGCCTTTTATTAAACAGCAGAACAACATGAGCTACCTTCTAATCCTCCAGCACCTCCCGTATAGCTAAGGACATTTTAAATATTTCTGGCAGAGCCCCTGCAATTTTTAACAATAGTCTCCCTCAAGGCCCAAGGGAATATCTTGTCAGGCCCTGGGGATTTATCCACACTAAATTGCTTTAAGACAGCAAGCACCTCCTTTTCTTTAATCTGTTCAGGTTCCATGATCTCACTGCTTGTTTTCCTTAGTTCCGACTCTGTGTCGGTTTCCTGAGTGAAGACTGATACAAAAAAAATTACAATCTCCCCTGTCTGTTATAGCTCCATACAAACCGATCACTCTGATCTTCATATTGGCCCTTATTCTCCTTTTGATCTTAATGTACCTGTAGAAACCTTTATGATTTTCCTTCACATTATCTGACAAAGCAACCTCATGTCTTCTTTGACCCTTCCTCATTTCTTTCTTGAGTTTTTTCTTGCATTTTTATGCTCCTCAAGTACCTCATTTGCTCCTTGTTGCCTGTACCTGCTACACACCTCTCTCTTCTTCCAAACCAGATCCGCAATATCCATTGAAAACCAAGGCTCTCTAAGCCTATTAACTTCGGACTGCATAGAAACAATTAAGTTTGTTAATTTATTATCATCTGACTGTACAAATATAACTAGACAAATCTATGTTTCTATCAGACGACGGTGCACACATATACATACACAAAACACAGCACATAATAATTACATATATACATAAAAATATAAATTAAAATAAATATATGTACAAATTTTGAGATGATTTTCACAGTTACAGGATACTGTTCATCTCTCAGCCTGCAGGAAGAACAGTTTCTCAGCCTGGCAGTCCTGACTTTGATGTTTCTGTACCTGTTTCCTGATGGTAGTGGGTCACAGATACTGTGTGCTGGGTAGACAAGAGTCCTCAATAACTGAGCCCTATTTAAGCAACACTCCTGGTATATGTCGTCAAAGGAGGACTAATTCAATCTCTCAATTCTCCTTTACAATCTCAATCAGTGCTGGAACACCACAGGGCTACATTCTTATCCCCTGCTGTACTTGCTATACACCTATGACTGTGTGGCTCAGTACGACAATGACACCATCTACAAATTTGCTGATGGTACAATGGTAGTGGGTAGTATAAAATGGGGAAATGACTCAGCATACATGAGGGAGATTGAAAACTTGGTTGAGTAGTGCACCGACAACAAATTCGTACGCAATGTCACCAAAACCAAGGAGCTGATTGTTCACTTCAAGAAGGGAAAATTAGAGGAGTGAGATCCAGTGATCATTGGGTGATCAAAGGTGGAGAGGATGAGCAAATTTACTTGGGAGTCACTATCTCAGAGTATATTTCCTGGACCCAACATATTAATAACATCATGAAGAAAGCACGTCGGCACCTCTACTTCATCAAGAGTTTGCAGAGATTTGGTGTGACATCAGAAACCCTGGCAAATTTCTACAAATGTACAGCTGTATCACAGTCTGGTATGGAGACACCAATACCCCAGCATAAAGTCCTGCAAAAAGTAGTAGTGGACACAGCCCAAGACATCACAAGCAAAACCCTCCGCACCATCGAGAACATCTACAGGGAACGCTGCGGTTAGAGAGCAGCAGCAATCATCAAGGATCCACACCCCCCAGCACTCACTCTGTTCTTGCTGCTACCATCAAGAAAGAGGTATAGGTGCCACAAGAGGACTACCCCTCCACCATCAGACTCCTCAATGACAACTCAGTCAGGGACTCATTTAAATAATGACTCTTACCTTTGAACTTCCTTGATTTTTTTTCTCTCTGTATTGCACAGTCAGTTTATTTACATTTATTGTTTGCATGTACATTGAGCACAGTTTTTTTTGTACTACCAATAAGTGGTGATTCTGCCTCGCCTGCAGGAAAAGGAATCTCAGGGTTGTATGTGATGTCGTGTATATAGTCCGACAATAAATCTGAAATCTACCTGAACATAGTCGGTCGGTATCCCCTGTCTGTTCATGTGCCAGTTTATCTGGCTCTTATAAGTTGCAATTATATTGTTCTTTTGTCATCTGAGGAATGGAATACAAGGACACGAAGGCTTGCTTGAACTGCTTATCATATATTCAAGGCTGCAGTTGGAGTATTGTGTGCATTTCTGGTCATCACACAATAGGGTAACTGTGATTGTGTATAGGAAGTTCTGAACAGGTGATGTTGGCAGGAATGGAAAATTGAAGCTTTCAAGAAAACTGGTATTTATTTTTCTTTGGATCAGAGGCAGCTGGGTGGTAATTGTTAAGCTAAGGTACATAACATGATAAAATGCAGAAGGGTCTATTTCCATTCACCAGGGGGTCCACATCCAAGCGCATAAATTTAAAGTAAACAGTTGATGGATTAGAATGTGAATGAGTCAGGAGAATGTTGCGGAATGAGTGTTAGAGGCAGAGATCTTTGCCACATTAGTAAGGATACCTGAATATGCCCTCGAAGCAATGTAACCTGCAGATCAAGGCCACCTCGAGATGCTGGCTCAGAATCAGAATCAGAATTTACCGTCATGGACATGTCACGAAATTCATTGTTTTGAGGCAGCGTCACAGGTACAAATATTCATTTCAGGGCATATATTAAACCTATAAATTAGACCTAAAATTAAAGAAGTTAGTGCAAAAAAGAAGAGAAGGTGAGGTCATGTCTGTGGGTCATCGATCATTCAGAAATCTGATGGCAGGAGGGAAGAAGCTGTCCTTATGCTGCTGGGTGCTTGCCTTCAGGCTCCTGTCCCTCCTCCCTGATGATAGCAGAGTGAAGAGGGAATGACCTGGGTGATGGGGGTCCTCGAGGATAGAGGCTGCTTTCTTAAAGCACGGCCTCTTTAGATGACATTGATGGAGTGAAGACATGCCCATGATGGGGCTGGCCAAGTTAAAAATGCTCTGCAGACTTTTTCCGTCCTGTGCATGGGTACCTCCATACCAGACAGTGATGCAACCGGTCAAAATGCTCTCCATGCTACACTTGCAGAAATTTGGAAGAGTCTTTGGTGTCATACCAAATCTCCTCAAACGCCTCACAGCTTCATCGACTCAGCTTCAATCCTGATCTGTGTTGCTGTCTGTTTGGAGTTACAAGGTTATTGTTCTGAATGCCTGGATTCCCTTGGGGTGCACTGGTATCCTCCCACACTTAGAAAATGTGCAGGTTGGAAGGTTAAATAGTCCCAACAGTGGTGATTAGCTGTAGAATTTCAGGGGGAAGGGGTGCAGAATAAATTTGGCTTGGGTTGGGTTAGCTCAAAATGGGACCTTCATGGTCACTTTGGACCCAGTAGGTTAAAGGACCATTTATCGGGCAGAATCCATGACTCTAAAATGAGTTTAGGTTGGGAGGCACTTTACACTTCACACTTCACACAGACATAAAGGGCTGAATGGCATTTACTATGGGGTAAATTTTCTACTGTCTTTGTCCCTTCTTAAATTATCTTGTTTTCCTCTCCCATTCTCCATTCTCTGTTCTCCATCCCCCATATTACACAACCCCACTCTCCCATTTCCATTTTAACTGCCTTCTGCTCCGCCACTTGACAATTTCCAACCCTGTTCTCCCATTTCACATTAACTGCCACTGGTCTCCAACGCTACTAAATCCAATATTGGAGCCCAGACAAAAATATTGCAGATGGGAGACATCCACAATAAATTAGAGAATTCAGGAAACCCTCAGCATGTAAGGCAGCATCAGGAGAAAGAGAGTTAATTTTTCAGGGTGATGACCCTTCATCAGAATAATTCAGGAAAGGAATTGCCTAAAGCTGTCGTTATATATAATTTTGTATATGTCCCAATCTGCTGACTATTTAAAAAATTTCTACTTTATTCTATGCTCCCTATCACCATGACCCTGTTGCATTTTTCTCTTCCCACATTATCCAATGCCGACCACTCATTCTTCAATGATCTAATGTTGTTTATTTTGATCCTTTAACCATAATGCAACTCTGATCTGTTTCTCCACGATCTCCCAATTTCTTTTACACAGTAACGGACCCTTCCGCCCCATGGGCCTGTACCACCTGAATGCACTAATTAACCTATAAACTCCATACATTTCTGGAGGATGGGAGGAAACCCACGCAGGCACAGGAAGAACGTACAAACTGCTCACAGACGGCGCTGGATTCGAACCCGGGCCGATGACCCTGTAATAGGGGCGCACTAACTGCTGTGTTAAACCACTCCGCCACATCTAATCACTCTTCCCTTCAACTTAAAATTAGCCAAACCATCCCTCTATCCCTGCACCCAGCAGAGTGGTGAGATAATGACTCTCAACCCCTCGGTGTTGCCACACCTTAGCTGACCCAAAGTGGGCTGCTTTGTAAGGCACTCACTTCATCCATCAAGTTCCTTTCTGCACAACTCTTTTTTTGAATATTTTATTGTCCAAACTTAAACTCAAATAGTTATCAATCTTATCAATATTAATGCTGACAGCATTAACATTGATTACAGTTTAAAATGATCAATTCTATACAAGATTTTCTGTAGAGTTCAAGCTTTTACTGTCCCCTCTCCACCCCACCACATCCCCTCGACATTTAACACTTAACACGTAACCAATCACAGTTACACCCAACATTCAGGACGTTCACAACAAAGGTCTGAAAAATATATCAGGGTTTTATGTCTCGTCACGGTGCCAGTGCCCAGGCTGTTTTCTTTCCCGACTTTTTCCTGGTTGGGATGGGATAGGCCATCTTTCCCCCCCACCTCTCAGCCAACTGAGGGAGAGACAGGGAAGGGAGGGTGCCAAAGCACGAGGGTCCACACTACAATTGTTCTCATCTGGAATTTAGGTATGGTTGCCAATATTTCAAGAAAGTGGTATAATTTTTTCTTAACTTGTAATTTTCTCCAGGCGACTTTCTGCACAACTCTTAAAAGGATTAGTTTCTTGAAGCAGTTCTCAATTATAGTCAAGGTAGAGAAAGCTTATTTTTGTTAGTTAATTTGTAGTTGAAGTTCCAGGCTTCTCCTACTCCATTTCCTGTATGTTTCTATGGCAACTGTAGAATCTCTGATGCTGCCAGGCCATTGTAATACAGATGCAGAGGGCTGCATTCGCCGCATTCTGATTATTGATTTAGAATCCTGTTGGGAGAAGCTCTGTGCATTCCGGCTGTTGACAAAATCTGAATGCTTACCGGTTGCCGCAGCAGTTGTGTGAATGCACATGAAGAAAAGAAATCTTCATTGGCCCATCTATTAGCACCTGATAAAGTGGTTTTTGATGGAGAATCGGATTAAATTCTGGTTTTTAAAAAATATTTAAAATGTCAATCTTATTTATGTGGATCTGGAATATAGAAGTTTTCTCAGTATTCCCTTATTTCTATGGCTGATAAAACTGCGGCCCAAAGAAGCATCAAGTGCAGTTTCTTTTCCAAGCTTGTTGGTCATCTTCGTCACAGTCGCAGGAAAGTGTTAGAATTAATCCTCATGCTCCTACATTGGTGGGGGGGGTGGTGGGTGGAATCTCCAATGGGAAATGTCTCTATGTGGACAAAGGGTGTGGGACGGATTGATCTCTGATTCTGCTCCTCTGTGAGGGAAGTGATTAGGAATAGCTGTCAGAGAAACACAAACGGCTCCGGATACCCACCACACTCTGCTACAGTCGCTGCAAGCCTGAGCAGACAAAGAACTTGGCAGGTCAGGCAGTATCAGTGGGAGAAAAAGTCAATCAACGGATTAATTCAGAACCCTTTATCAAGATTAACATTAAAAAAAAAGAGTTAAACTACATACATATAAAGGGGGATGAAGCTGGGGGAGAAGTCCAAAGGTGATCGGACACAAAGTGTGGGAGGTGAAGAGACAGGTAGAGAGAGAATTTTTCTCAAACCACATCCCTCCCAACATCTTGAATGGTTTTTCCCTCTTCCTGTCTCCACCTCTCGCACTTACTGTTCTGTCACCTTTGGGACCCTCTCCCAGCTACTTTTCTCTTTTATATGTGTAATTTTACATTTTTATCTTTGTCTTGATAAAGGGATTTGATTTAAAACATTGACTGTCCATTTCTACCCTGTGTGTCCTGCCGTGTTCCTCCAGCAATTCTTTTCTCTGCTCAGGTATCTGAAGCTTGGACAAAAGAGTCCTTACTAACAAAACAACTGCATGTGTCAGAGGGAAAAAAAAGTCTGGAGTAAAATTATATCAGGTTTTGTGTTTAAATTCTGTCCACTTGGTTGTTTTTGTCCACTTGGTTGTTTCAGATGTTGTTTGCATCGGTGATGTCGGTGGAGATAGGAGAAGGGATGGTGTTGTTTGAATGGGATCAGATGCATGCTCTGCCTACATCTGGCAAACCAGCTGCACACAGCAGGACAAGGGAACTCAGGGTCACTCAAGTGCAACATCAACCTATCTGACCTCTTATCTAACTGGCAGCTTGCTTCAGAGCAGGACATTTTTTACAGATGCCGTGGCCAAACCATTCAAGCCATCTTTTCCGCTCTGCTATGCATTAATATCATGGCTGATTTTTTGAGTACAGCCTCATTTCTTTGCACCACCCCTACCTTTCTGGATTTGGCATGGCATAGAAAGTCTGTGCCGGTTTATAGACCAATCCCAGGTCCAATGTTGACTTCCAGTGTGAATGAAGTGTGCACAGTGTCCCTGTGACTGCATGGGTTTTCTCCAGGTGCTCCTGTCCTTTCCCACATCCTCGGTGTCCTACTGTAGGTTAAGTGACAGGACGCAGGTGGATGGCAGGTGAATCAGAAAGGGTGGGGGAGAATGAGCAGAGTGGAAAATGGTTGTGATTGATAGAGAGGTAAGAGACAATAGGTCACATGGAAATAACTGAGGGAGAAGGACTGATGGTAAAGCTGAGAGAGGCCGCAGAATATGCTGTCTACTTGTATGAACTTCCTGGAACAAAGTGGTCCCTTATATTTTCATCACCTCTGGAACTACCTGACGAAACCTTCCAATGCTCTCCCCAACATCCTCCTTTCCCAATGAGTTGAAAAAAATCTGCTGCTAACTTCCCATGTGGATAGACATCATTAGCCCTTATTTAAATGTGGCATGATTGGCGTGGCTGTTAGTGCAGCGCCAGCAATTGGGATTGGAGTTCGAATCCCATGCTGTCTGTAAGGAGTTTGTACGTTCTCCCCGTGTCTGCATCTGTTTTCCCCGGGGGCTCTGGTTTCCTCCCACTGTTCAAAACACACCAGGGATGTAGGTTACTTGGGTGTAAATTGGGCAGCGCAGACTTGTGGGCCGAGATGGCCTGTAACCGTGCTGTATGTCTAAATTTAAATTTAAAAATTCAGATTTAAATTTAAATTTTATAAATCCAACTCATAAACTGTTCTTGACTCTGCATTGAAAATGAATCAGGTAAGAAAATTTCCATTGAAAATCAAGAAAGAACTGATCCAGGAAATCTGAAATAAAACCAGAAAACTGGAAATACCCAGCAGGTTTGGTAGTGACGGTGGAGAGGGAAACATGATTCCTGTTTCAGATCACTGATGTTCATTAAAACTGGAAAAGTGAATAAACAATTGTTTTTAAAATTGCAGAGAGGGAGAGGGCTGGAGAGAACAAAACGGTTGGAGACTAAGGTTATAGAGGTGCATAGAATTTTCCAGTTAATGGATGAGTGGGTGCACACATAGGGATTGAACATGTTGGAGCTGTTTCATACAGAACACAGCAGTTATTGGAAATCTGAAGCAAAGGAGAATACTGCAAAATAAAATCCAACAGATCAGGCAGCATCTATGGAGAGAGGAGAGCTGAGTTAATGTTCCAGGTGGATGACATTCCATCAGAACCAGGGTCGGCTCCAAGGGGGGCATCCGCGGGCCTTGCCCCCCTCCAAGTGAGGTGCTGTGTGCACCCCCCAAACTGTCGCGACTCTCGCCCACCGTAAGACCTGCCCCGCCCCCTCCAGTGTCACTAGTAGCTAATGACGCCTGCCGCCTTAAAAGCAGTGCTCTCAGCATCTACATCAGAGGGGTGGAGGACGGTAACAGCATTCCCCTCCCCGCTGACCAAGTTTATGAGCATTTCACTGTGTTCCCCCCTCCCCCCCCCCCAATATTCGTTATGGCACCACCGCTGATCAGAACTGGCCACTACTCACAATAAGAGAAAACAACAATTGTTGAATTCAATATGTGTCCCAAGTGTGGAAAGATGTGCCGGGATGAAATGCTGTTATTCATGCTATACTAGACTTCATTAGAAATGTGTACAAGGTTACTGATAGGAAATTCACAGTGGGATGGAGAATTAAAATGAGATGTGACTGGAAGCATCACCTCCCAGATGGGAAGGATGAAAAGGAATATTCTGTAGTTTCATGGAGGAGAGTGGCTCGTGGAGGTAGAAGAGCAGAGCACAAAACTGCAGAGGAAACTGGAGAGGAGAAGGTGTGGCAGGTGACGGAGTCTTGTTGAAAGTGTCAGAAGTTACAGTAGGTAGCCTATTGAATATAAAGGCTGGTGGGGTGGAGTATGAGGTTTGGTTCGGGTCGGAGCTTTGGATCTGGGCTCGGGTTTTCAATGGTCTGAACTGAACTGGAGTCTTGTGTGGCTACAGAGGTTAACAAGATTCTGAGAGGCATAGATAAGGTAGGCACCCATTCCTTTTTTTTTCCAGGATGGGAGTAGCAAATACCAGAGGACACCTATACAAAGTGAAGAGAAGAAAGTTTAGGGGGTGACATCAGGGGTACAATTTTAACACACAGAATTGTGGGCACCTGGAATGTCTTGCCAGGGGTTGTGGTGGAGGTTCAAACATTAGGGGCAATTCCAAGACTCCTAGTCACATGGAAGGAAGAAAAATTGAGGTTTAAGTGAAATAAAGGGTTTCATTTTTTTTAAAGAATATATAGGTCTGCATGACATCTAGGGCCAAAGGGTCTGTACAGTGCTATAGTGTTCTGTGTTCTCCTGCAGCATCGGTGGGAGCTCTGGAGGCGAATCCACAGACACTCATTGACTCTGGAGAACTCTCTTTTGTTTCTCTTTCTCTGACTGTAAGGGGCACTGGGCAATCCTAATGGCAAATCTTTGCCTTATGGCAGACTAAAGGCAATTTCATGTAGTATTACATTTCCGTTTTATTACATGGCAATAAATAGTATCTGATCTAATGTGTCTGGGAGGAGAGTGTGGATTAGAGATCGAATCCATGATACAGAGGAGATGCAATGGAGTGCGTTGTCAACTGTGGTTAAACTAAAGCCATGGATAAGGAAAAATAGATTGTACTGGTACATATAATATCCTTGGGGGGTGGGGGCAGCAGATATGTTGGAGGCATAGAATCAGTAAGAATGGAATGGAGTTCACAGAGGAAGCAGAGTTAGGGGAGGTGGAGATGAGATGACTGTGAAATTTGTACCTCTCGTCTGGGGGCACCTCGTGAGGATAAAAGAAGCCTTTGCAGAGCACCTCCATTCAGTCCTCAAGGGTGACCCTACAGTGAAAGCTGGAAAAGTCACTGCACTTGTTTGTCCTCTTCCATACACACACCTGGCAGGTTCCAGGTGTGCAATTATCAACTCCACTGTAAAATGATGATGGATGGAATGAAAGAGGAATGAATAAATTGACAAAATTAACATAATATTTTACCCTCGACCAACCTTGACATTGAAACAGACATTAATTTGCAATGCAAATTGAAACTACAATTAATGAATGGTCAGTGTTTTGTGCATTAATTGATGAATCATGTGGACAGAAAGCAAACACTAACACCATGCATACAGAAGGAAAATGTAACCTTTGTACAATTGTGACTGTTCCTTGCCAAATGAAGAATTGTGTTCCTCTCTTCTGTACTGGGGTCAAGAAAGCAGAAGGCTATCAATGACAAATGTAAATGAGATGAATGGGGAAGGTCCAGAATCTAGAGTCATCCTATTACCAGGTATTGAAGGGCTGAGACCGAGGGAAGTGGTAATGGTGAAAATGGAAATGAATGTAGCAATGTACAGTGATGGAAATGTATGCATACAAAACAAGGCAGGAAGAGGCTTCAAAAAGTTTTCCTTTTGTATATAATTTATAGTGAATAAAGTCTATTTTTGGTTTAAAAATGGTGTAAATTAGACACAAATCCTAGGTTCAAATCTATTTAAGTGCAGAATTAATTAATGTCATTTGAATCACTGCAGTTGGCTTGAATTGCTCTGGGTTATCAGTGGGAGATTTCTTTCCGAACTTTTATGTAATTCCTCGGGACTATTATTTCTGGTTGTCTGAATTGGCAGAGGTGGGGAGGGAGGCGACGGGCAGTGTGGGGAGTATCAGCTGTATTGCAGACCTCCTGTTTCCCCAAAGCCCATGGTCCGATTAGCACATAGAGATCAGGATTCAGCTGAGACATCAAAAAATGTTTGTTGTTAACTAGGAATGTCTGCAGATGCTGTGATTACAGGGGAATACACAAAAGTGCTCGGAAAAACTCAGCAGGTTAAGCACCAGCTATAAGAAGTAAGGGTGAACCAAGGTTTCGCACCTGAGCCCTTCATCAAGGTATGAGCAAAAAGCAGGCAGCCAGCTGAATAAAAAGATGGGGGGCGGGTGGGAAGAGGGGACGAGGGAGGACAGGGCAGGGGGAGGAGCGCAGAACCACAGACGAGGTTAATTATAGGTGGGAGTGTAGAAGAGGGGATAAAAGCTGTATTGATAGGTGCAAGGGGAAAGCTCTCTGAAATGGAGAGGGAAAGGAAGGGGGTGGGGAGCTGCAGGAAAGGAGACAGTGGGAAAAGGGAAGAGAGAGGAAACTGGAGACTGATGTGAAAGCCGTCTGGTTGGACAGTGCCCAGGTGGATTATTAGGTGTCCTTCCTCCAATTTGCGAGTAGCCACAGTTTGCCAATGCATGAGGCCATACATAAACATGTTATGTGGAATTAAAATGGATGGCCAATGGGAGGTCCCTGTTATTGCAGTGGACAGAGTGGAAGTGCTCAATGAAGGTGTCTCCCAGTCTGCATCCAGTCTCTCTGATGTGGAGGAAGCCACAGCACATCTATCTGTCAAAATGTCTGTCACGACCAGAATCACCTCCTCTGACAACCATGCTGCATTCTTGACCTCAGTCTCCAAGAGAGCAACATAATCTCTACCTTCAGAAGCAAACATTCACTACAGTACAGCACAACTCGGATTCTGCAAAATCGGATTCTCCAAAATTATTTTGGGAGCTGAACTGACCGGAGATGTTGTGCTCCTGGCGCCGGCAGCAACAGACCTCAGGCTCCCGGGAGAAGAAGGGACCTCAAGCTCCCAAGCAGGAGTGGGACCCTTGGGCTGCCAGCACAAGCGGGGCCTTGGTGGGGAGGTGTCAGTGATCGATGGTGCCCAGCATTTTTTTTGCGAGAATTAAACATTATATCAATGCTTAAAAAGCCTTACCTTGTTGTTTGTTGTTGTTTAAACATTGTTACAAGTGATTTGCTGTTGTTGCTGGGCTGTTTTTAAAAAATGACCAGTTCTCTGAAAAAAACCATTTAACCGAAATGGACCCGGTCCCGACCATTTTGGAGAACTGGAGTTGCACTGTACAAAGTTTACATTTTCTGACTAACTCTGTGCTCAGTGCGAGTGCAGAGAAAAGGAAACATGATGAATGAACACCCTGCCAGAAGCTGAACAAGACTCTCGGATGAACAGAATGATGGTATCATGAATCAATTGAAAATGGCAGTGATGTCATTCAGGAGATGTAAATAGTTCTCTTGAATAGGGTGGTCATCCCGCCAGCTTAGTCAAACAGCAAACACGATGTTGCCCCGGGTGAGTGAGCTGCCCATTTTTCTCACTTGTAATTGACACTTTCCATTACAAGGGTAAAATTGGTTGGATGCCAAAGATTGCCGTGCTATTTTCTCTCCTTTATCCTTAGTTTTTCATAGAGCACAGTAAAAAAAATAATACAATCGGCACTGTTGCCAGGTTTAAATAGCATTTAGTCAGTGCGTGGGTGCTTTTCGTTATACCATATTTGTGCGATCATTTGCAAATAACAGCTAATTGTTCTCTAGCAGTTTGCTTGGATTATGTATAAAAACTCATGAGCTTGCTGTTATATAGGCTAAAATTTGATTTTGTGAAGTGCTCGACAGAACCTCAGGTTGTCCCACAGCACTTGACAACATTGAATTTCCAAAAGTTGCTGGAGGAAGCATCCAGCAGGGTGGTTAAAGGGAAAGACACAGATGTCGTCCTTTTTGATTTCCAAAATGTATTTGATAAGATTCAAGACAGAAGTGCTACAGAGCAAGAGCAAACATGGAGTGAGTGGGGTGTGGTGGGACAATGTATTACAGTCATTGTTCTAATTGGCCCACCCACCCTGATACTGTAACTCTGCCCCCTCCAGGATCCCTATCACCCAAACCCCTCCCTCAGTACTGCGTTGAAACTGGGCCAGTCATATGTAAGATATGACTGTGAGTTTATAGTGATTAAAGCCTATTAATCTCGACTTCTGGCCTGTTTGGTCTAATTGATAGCGCTACATGGGGATTGGTGAAAAACAGAGTGTTCAGATAAATGGCTGATCTGTAAAAACGTCCTTAAGTAGATAGAATAAACTGCAATAAAACACAGGGACTCCCTGAATATTAGGAATGTCCTGACTTGTGGAAATTCTCCAAAGCATTTATGAAGCTTTTTTTAAAATACTAATAAGAATAATAAAATAGTTCATGCTGTTGTTGGGCTGTGTACATTCCATGAGTTTAAGGGTGGGTTGTATTTGAGTGTATATTTGATTAAATGAAACAGTTTATTGTAGTTGTGTGTAAAGAGACATGATATGGGGAGCTCTAGAAAATGAATGTTTCTGATTTGAGAAGAAATAAGGTGTCAGCAATGAAACACTTGTGTAAACCAGGGACTGCCGCTTATATTCACTTCCTGGATATTTGAATATTTTGACTTGGTGTCAAATGTTCAAGGATGAGTCCAAGTAACAGCAAAAGTCTGACAAATCTATTTTCCCCAACTGGTTTATCAGAACATTTTCCTGTTCAGAAAAGTTTTTAAAAATGGTAACAAGCGTAGCCTGGTCCACGACAGGCTTCGATCTCCCATTCATTGAATACAACGATGTGAGCCACTGCCTCAGGAAGGCAGCCAACATTGTAAAGGGACCCCCATCACCCTGGTCGCAACCTCTTCTCACTGCTACCTTCAGGCAGAAGGTACAGAAGCCTCAAGTTCAGCTCCTCCAGGCCTGGTTCAAGAACAGTTCCTTTCCAACAGCGATCAGGCTGTTGACCGTTTTCTGCTTGTTACATTAATCAGAGACAGTTCCAACCACAAAAGGATTGTCCTCAAGATGGCAAAATCACAATTTTGGCACCAGGGTAAATGTGAATATTTATTACTTTTTTAAATTTATTTTCTCTTTTTAATTCAATTAAGTACAGTATACATTTTCAGTTGTTTTTTAAAATGTTTACAAAGTAGCTGTTCAGGTGTAGTGAGTAAGAATTTTGCCGCATACTGTATGTACGTTGGACATATGATAATAAACTCACTATCTCAAAGCATTCTGGGAACCTTTCTCCTACTGTATATTATGAAGGGAGGCCTTTTGTTTAATGTCTCATCCAAACATCAGCACCTTCAAAAATGCAGTGTCCTCTCAACTTTATCTGAAGTACAATTTGTATGCTCCCATTGATTGGCTGGGTCATGAAACGTCCAATATAGAGACCAGTCTGAGACCAACAATTTAAAACCAATCTGCCTGCCCAATGTGTGTGAGGCTTCTTCCTAATTTTATCTCAGCAGAGGTAGAGCGACTGGCTAGTGAAGGAATGGGAAAAGTGCAAATAAAAGGGAATTGAATTTGTGGAAACTTGAATGAAACTGTTTTGTTTTGTATATTCATGGGTGGTAGATCTCACGGGCAAGGCTGGCATCCTATAGTTATCTCGATTTGACCTTGAAGGTGGCTGGTAAGCCAATCTCAACATTTTTCAGTGTGGAAGTTCATGTCGGAGGTTGAGTCCTTGAGATGCCTGTCTGCTTTTTGCTTACACCTTGAAGAGAGGCTCAGGCCCGAAATGTCAGTAATACATCTTTACCTCGTATGGATGCTGCGAGGCCTGCTGAGTTCCTCCAGCATTTATTGTGTGTTTTCACTTTCAAAGTTAAATGCTGTTGAGTCTTCAGCCATCATTCTTATTTCTGGCCAAGCAAGAGTGGATAGATTATTGTTAAAAGTTATTACGCTTTGGATTCTCCTCTGAGGAACTCCTGTTGTAACATCCTGGTCAATGATTATTAACCTCTAGCACATACAGTTAATTTCTTTTCAACTTGGATAATTAGACCAATAAGTGCCTCCCTGCCACCCTGAAATGGAGCTGGAGTGTATTTCCCGTCTCCAATCACATTTGGTCTGAGAAATGATAACAGCAGCATTTCTTTCCTTATCTCAGAGACTGGGTTACAAGTCATACCTGCACTAAGTAGATTCTCAACGTGGAATTCATGGGTCTTCCTTAATCATTTTCCTCTGAAGTTTTAAACTGGGCCAGGGTTCCCTGATGAAGAAGATCTCCAGTTGCAGAAGGAAGCCTGACTCTAGTACAGCGTGTGGCCCGGGATTAAATCTGGCAGTGTGATAGCGTTGTGAGGAGTTTGTACATTCCCTCTGTGATTTCATAGATTTTCTCCAGGTGCTCCAATGTCTTCCCACATGCCAAAGACAGTACAGGGTTAGTAGGACATGTGGGTGTACTTGGTGGGCTCAGGGACTCGAAGGATCCTCATGCCTCCCCTAACCCTTTCATTATTCCAGGGGAGATCTACATCTCGCAGACGTCAGCAATGGTTACCACTCTATTGATCGAATCGATAGCTTTTGGATCATCTGGGTGAATTGGATAACTGAGGGTGCCACATGTATTAAATTGAATCCATGCAACTCCTAGTATGGGCAGGTTGGACCAATCCGGTTTCATTGCTCAATCCTTCTCTGTCTTGATGTCTAATACTACCAGTGTTTTGACATAAGGTTTATGCTCCAGTTAGACAGCAATAAGACTTGAGCAAACTCAGCGGGTCTGGCAGTATCTCTCGAGAGATTTGGACATTCAAAGCTTTGGGTCATATTCCTGTATGAGTCCCCCCTCCGCAACCCACCAGTTTCTGTGTTTGCTCAAGATTCCACTGTCTGCAGTTTTTTTATGTCGCAACAATAATGCCTGAGTGCAGGAATTGGAAGCGCACTAAATCAGTGAGATGGAAATACTGTTGAGGGCAGCACTGATTTTCCTTGCAGTGTATTAAATGCTGTCAACTAAGAGAGTGTCATTACCCTGTAATATATCAACTGCCTGCCTTGTTCAAAAGAGGTTCATTCTCAGTAGGTCAAGTAGCATCTCTGGAGAGTTGGCATTTCAGAGGGGTTAATCGGAATAGGAAAAGTTAAAGGTACAGAGAAAGTGGTAAGATGGTGAGAGCAAAAGGGGAGAATTTATATGAGAAAGATGTTTGCAAGGGACCATTGGAAAACTTCACCCAGAGTTATCATCAATTAATACTGGCTCAGACATGGAACAGTTACGTTGATTTTTCACAAAACAGCGAGTACAGTGAGAAGTGTCTTCTGCCAACAGGCCAGCAGGGTATTTCTAGCACTAGATGCAGCCATGTAAGCAGTACAATTTACAGAGTTACCATGAAGAGAAACCACCAAGCAAGGGATTCATGTGGTGGGGTTCATTCAGGAGCCTAATGGCTGCAGGAAAGAAACTGCCTTTAAGCTTGTCGGGACATGATTTTGCATTCTTAAGCCTTCTCTCCAATGGAGGAGGGGGATAGAGGGTGTGATGAATCTTTCAGTACATTGGCTACCTTTCCAAGGTGGCGGGAGACGCAGATGGAGTCCACGGAGGGGAGGAAGGTTTGTGATATACATTCACTCCTTTCTGACCTGCTGACCCATACCAATCTGTGATGTATCCAGTAAGTATTCCTTTGATGGTACACCTCTAGAAGTTGTTAACAAACAGTGGGGAAATGCTAAGCGAATTCAGAGCTGAGGTTATTCATCATTGCGACATATTATGGGTGCCCAGCATGGTTCTGTGTCAGGAAAATCGTGTCTTATGAACCGCATTGAATTTTTTTGGGGACGTGACTGAACCTGATATATGAGAATGCAAAAGAGATTAAGCAGCTGTTACTTGGATCAGGGAAGTGTTAGCTGTGAGGAGAGGTTGGACTTCCTGGATTTTTTTTCCAGATCGTTGGAGGACAAACCAGATCCAAGTATAAACGATAATGGCAGGCGTAGACAGTCAGTCTTTCTCCCAGGTGGAAAGTCAGATATTAGAGGAGTTTAAAGGAGGTGCATGTGATGTGGCACGTGGTCAAAGTGCAAGTGAACATTTAAGAGGGATTTCGACAGGCACATGAACATGCAAGGAATATAGTTCATGTGCAGGCAGGTGGGATGAGTTTAATTCAGCATGTGGTCAGCACAGACATTGTGGACAAAAGGTCTCTTCCTAAACTGTACAGTTCTGTGTTTTTCTGTGCAGTTCCATCAGGTCTTCCAGGCCAGAGATGGTACAGATCCGATGCTAAAGCATGTTCTCTTCCAATCAGTGACGTGGGGAGATGGCATATGCCACCTCCTTGCTCTTCTAAAGTCCAGGCATGTTCCAACAGGCTGCTGCAGCCACCATCTGGAAACTTGTGAGTCTGCTTGACAACAGTTCTGCCCACTTCTAAAAACACAATAATTACCGATAATCTGCTTGAGTTGCTGTAAGCCAAGATACTCTATTGAAAAGTTGATGGAATATAATTCCTTAAATAAATCTTTTGTTTTTGCCAAGTTTTGAAACAGTCTTGTGTGGCTGGGTTGGAATTTGAGCTTGCATTTGAGCCCAAGGCATTCTGTGGGTGGAACACAAGGAGAGAAATATGTTGGAAGGACCGTCTATCTGTAATTTACCTGGCTGAGTGAAACCGCACTGAACAGCTCAGCTCACGTATAGTACTGTAATAAACTCCTTACACCCTTCCCTCCAACTTCATCTAAATCACCTACAGATATTTTTATTGCAACTTTTAGCACCTTCTGAACTTGACACACTGATTCCATTTCTCTACATCAGTCATCTCAACGGAGGCCACACCACATATAAAGGGGGCCACAAACAAAATTATAAAATATTTTTAATGTTTTTATGTCGTCGACAGGAGAGAATTAGAGAAGAAACCAACTAAACTTGACTGTTTCACAGGCAAGGAGGCCCATAACATTTAAGCAGAATCCTAAGGAAGCCACGGCCAAATAAAGGTTGAGAATGGCCATTCAAGGTTACATACTTAATGTCAGATATTCCCAATGAGGAACTAGAGTTCAAGTGGACAAACTTACTTCACATAGTGAATGGCAGAGGAGAGTTTCAATCCCAAGAACTTGGGATTTGTTATCTCAACAAAGACTCTCAAAATTTCTACAGGTGTAACGTGGAGAGCAGAATGACTGGTTTAATTACGGTCTGGTATGCAGGTGCCAATGAATAAGGCAGGAACAAACTCCAGAGAGTTGTTAACTCAGCCAGCGACATCATGGCATCAATCTTCACTCCATTGAGGACATCCATAAGAGGTGGTGCCTTAGGAAAGCAGCCTCCATCCTCAAGGATCCCCAGCACCCAGGCTATACGGGACTATATGTGAGCTAAGCTGTTCAGAGCGGTTTCACTCAACCAGGTAAATTACAGATAGACGGTCCTTCCAACATATTTCTCTCCTTGTGTTCCACCCACAGAATGTCTTGGTCTCAAATGCAAGCTCAATTTCCAACCCAGCCACGCAAGATTGTTTCAAAACTTGGCAAAAACAAAAGATTTATTTAAGGAATTATATTCCATCAACTTTTCAATAGAGTATCTTGGCTTACAGCAACTCAAGCAGATTATCGGTAATTATTGTGTTTTTAGAAGTGGGCAAAACTGTTGTCAAGCAGATTCACAAGTTTCCAGATGGTGGCTGCAGCAGCCTGTTGGAACATGCCTGGACTTTAGAAGAGCAAGGAGGTGGCATATACCCTCTTCACACTGCAAGCCTCAGGAAAAATATACAAGGGCCTGAAGACAAGCACCCAGTGGCACAAAAACAGCTTCTTCCCCTCCGCCATCAGATTTGTGAATGGACAATGAACCACGGACAGTACCTCACTTTCTCTTATTTTCTTGCACAGTTTCTTTATTTTTGAAATGTGATTTATAGTAATAATTGCACAATAACACTGCTGCAAAACAATGAATATTCATGGCAATAAATTCTCCTAATTCTGACCTGGGGTCTGTTTCAAAACCAAGTCTTGGGAGGTAGAGTTTCACCTTTCTGGTTCCATCCGTTGATAAAGTTGGTAACAATTGCATCTGTTCAATTCTGCTGCTTTGTTTAGATTGGTCTCCTCTGCAAGAATTATCTTCTGATCTTCCAATGAGCAAAAGGGAACTAGCCATTTTTTTTCTCTACCAGATTTACAGCTCACCTGGAAAAGCTAGCCTTGGATTCATGCGCAGATGCACCTTCCAGTTGATTAACTGTGTGTGCTCTGTGTGGCTGCACTTGGAGAATGAGAATCTGAGTTAATGTTTCAAGTCAAATTCATCAACATCTAAAGTCCACAGCAGGTTTTATCAAGTGCAGAGATAGGGAAAGTGGAGTGGGGATATAGTGGGGAAGTGAAAGGACAAGAGGGTTGGAGACAATACAGATGAGATACAAAAGGTCATAGAATTAAATATAGAAATGTAGAAAATAGGTGAGAGGAAAAGGAAAAGATTTGAAAGGGACACAGGGTGTATGGAACAAGTTGCCAGACAGAGTATGACTGGGGAGAGTCCAATTTTAATGTTTAAAAGTCATTTAGAAAGGTACGGGCTTGAAAACGCGCAGAGGGATATGGGCCAAACACAGGCAAATAGGTTAGCATGGACAACTTGGGTCGAAAGGCCTTTTTCCATACTGCAAAAACCTCTGACACTTCAGCAATTGAGAAAGGTAGATGGGGTATTCAAGTAACAAAATGGGTCTAAAGGACAGGGAAATTATGAACAGCCACTGTTATTAAAAAAGACACAATCTGAGCTCGATGTTGGGACTGAAGCTTCAAAATGGCGAACTCTGAGAATAAATGCTATTCCTCTGCTCCAGCTGATTATCTCTGGGCAATAAGCAAAGGGTTGTTGACAAAGGTACTGCATTGCATGCTGGGTCACTGGAACATCACTGCAAGTTTGAGCAGGTCATCCAGAAAAAGTAGAGGCCAAGTTGGTCAGAAGGTCAAGTCTCCTCATACAAGCACCACGAGAAAAGCCAAGGTCACTCCTCAGATCCACTTTCACATTGTGGCATTCAGGATCAGAAGACAGAGAGCAGGAATTAAACAGGGCTCTGAATTTCCAAACAGGTGGAAAATTAACTGTCCAGTGCAGTTCTCCATAGGACGTGCATTGCCACTTCAAAATCCAGGCCAGCAATGTGGGGCTTGCTGGGCTGTGCATTTTTGAACTGCTCTGTTCCAGGGGGGGGGTCTGTCATACTGTAATATCTTATCAGTGTTGGATAACTAATAAATGATTTAAAGATCTTTGGAACTTTTCACTCTTGATGTGAATATGCTGAATCCAGGGTTCGGTTAAAAGGGACAAGGCAGGATACCTCTCTCGGGCAGCAGGTGGTGGGAAGAATAGAAGGCAGCTCAGGTACCCTGATGCTGTCATGACCTTGGTTCAGTATACTTCATCAGGCCTAATTAAAAATGATGGGTAGGTTTCCAGCGGGAGCCTAGCATCAAGAGGGAGCCTGCTGTTGCCATGGAGATAAAAATTTGCTGCACTGAGCACGATGTCTGCTGCAGCATACAAAAGATTAGAAGACAACTTTAAAGGAGCACCCATGGAGATATTTATAAAAACAAGCTCTTGAGGCCTAAAGTGAAGTATCACTGATGCTGAGCAAGGAAGAGAATCCCACCACAGGAGTCACCTTCTCATATGTATTGATAAGCAGGATTCCACTCATTGTCCTCAAGGCCTCCATCTGGTGCTCCAGGAGGCCAAAGGTGCTATGGGTGGGAGCCGGGAGGAGGTTAGAGACAGCCACTGCCCAGCGTTTCCCCTCCTGCCACCCCATACTCAGTCTCTTCCAACACAAACAGTCCCACCCTTGCCAAACCTTCCAATGGCAGAGCATTGAGTGGAGCTCTCCCAAGATGTACCTGACTAGGCCTAAGCTGTTTGTTACCCTTTACTTTCTTTGTGACCTGCTGTGTTCCTCCAGCACGTTTGTGCATCGCACTCGACCCCTGATTCTGCAGATCTTCCTGTTTAACTTCTCCCTAGTATATGTTATGTGCTGTTGGGAAGGAAATAGTGGAGGAGGAGATCTTCTTGGGTGTTTTACCATTGTGTTGGGTCTTATCCAGATTCATGTCATGAATATAGGCTTGCATTACATTTAATTTAAATTTTACTTGAGGAATGGGGAGCAGCATTGATTCCAATTCCCTTTTATTCCTTTTAAATGCTGCAATTGCTTTTATCTTTCAATGGGATTGCCAACAACAGGCCAACATACAATTATCTGCAATTAGGTCATTGAAAACAATTATTGGGCATAAAATCACATGTGCAGAGTTTTGGATGCCACTTTTGATATCAAGGTTTAGCTGCAGCTGACTTGAGTTTACTCTGGGAATTTTATACAGATGCCATTAATTTTTTGAGAAGACTCAATCCCACTTTGGTTTAGAGCTGTTTAATTGTGAATCCTGAAAGCTAAATAAATTGATAGAAATAATCAACATCAGCCAATAAAGATGTCACAAGAGGATTATTATTTGCATCTGGACCACAAATGCAACTCCAACAGTCCCTTTACTCTAGCCTAATACCCAATCCAGAGACCCCTAGCTCAGTATCCCAGAGCTTAATGAACCCCAACCCAACAGCCATTGGACTCCTGCTCAGTGTCTGGAGCCCAATGAACCTAACCCAATATCCCAGAACCCAGTGAACCGCAGCCCAATGACACAGTGCCCTGCAGCACGACATCCCCATAATCCCAATACCAAAATATGGCCATAGCCACACAGCCCACAGACCCCAATATCCATAGCCTTACATTCCAAATTATGAGCTATGCAGTGGAAATTGTCACTGTTTCAGGATACTCTCAAAAAGAAAATTACAGGTCACAGGGTGTAAAATTAAGCTGGGCCTTGCTATTTTGTTAGCCTGGTCTCAAATTAAACAATGATGACAAATTTTAATTGGAATGTTCATTCCGTAGTCTGGTTGCTCAAGGCTGTTGGTCAGTTTCCAGCTACAAAAGGTGATGTTAAATCCAAACTGGGACCCTCCAGTTATAACCTTCAGATTCAGATTTCCAATTGATTGCCAGACTAAATACATGACATCACATACAACCCTGAGATTCTTTTATCCTGCAGGCATGGCAGAATTACCACTAATTGGTAGTGCAAAAATAAACTGTACACAGCATAAACATGTAAGCAACTAAAGAACTGTAAACAGATAATGAATGTAAACAAACTGACTGCAATAAAGAGGGAACAAAGAAAATCAACAAAGTGCACAGAAAGAGTCCTTAAGTGAGTCTCTGAGTTTGTTGTTGAGGAGTCTGATGGAGGAGGGTTAACTTGCACTGCCTTTCATTTTCTCTCCAAGATACAGAGAACCAATGAAGTATCAACTGTTTCAACTCCCTGCTGGAAACAGAGTCCTTTTTCTGGCATAACTGCTGGTTATTTGAGGTGACAAGGCACCAGACACAATTTACCTGATGTGCAAATTGCCCTTAATTTACATGTGCAGCACACAGTGGGAACTACTACAGGAAGGAAGATTTGCTGCAAGTAATGTTTGTCAAAATAACTTGTGACTGGCTTGCTGTGTGTCTTTAGCTGCCCTCAGTTTTTATTTTGATTAATGGTGTAACCATTAATGATATTGCAATTACTTGGAACCCAGTTCGAGTGAAAGCTCAGTTACTCTGCATGTTTTCCTATTGTTTAAGAAAGATCTTCCTCCTGAAGCTAATTAATGTGTTAACAAGTTAATTAATCATGTTTGTTGATGATAATGATGAACTGATTGTCATATACAAGGTACTTGCTGCAGCCAAACAGATAATTGTAAAGAAAAACTAATTTAGTCATCTGAATTAAATTGAGAGAGACAATAAATACATCAGCTAGATTCTAAATATTCACAGTTATCCTAGAGCAAAACAAGTGACCTGTAATTGTGTAGAATGTTCTTTGGTGCTGTCAGAGCAGTTTATGATTAGTGTACCAAGAGGAGGTTCGAGAATCAGAGAGCTGTTGGAATGAAACCTTTCCTGAACCTAGAGGAGCTGGTTTTCAGGCTTCTGTATCTTTTGCCTGAAGGTAACTGTGAGAAAATGTTATGTCCAGGCTGATGGTGGAGGGGTCCTCTATGATGCTGGGTGTCTTCTTGAGGCAGTGCCTCATGTGGGTGTCCACAATGGATGGGAGGTCAGAGCCTGTGCTGGATTTGGCCATATTTACTGCCTTCTGCAGCCCTCTGCTATCCCAAGCCCTGGAATTGCCAAACCACTCTCTGAATTCAGGTAATGAAACATGGATCAATGCAGAATCATCGAAGATTCATGTCAATGGAGGAGGTTGTTCAGCCCATCAAGTCATTGATTAGATGCTTTCAAATTGCAGCACCCCTCCTGGAACCCGGGTGAGATTACTGGGTCGTGTGGGAAGGATGTACCTTTTAAATAGCAGCCAGACCTACCTGTTATATCACCAACTTTGTGATTTATTCTGCCACTGCTATGACGTAGTGAGTGACACATCATACAGCCACAGGCAGCCCCAAAAGGAATCCCCATCTGTTTACAGTAAAGTTCTCCTAAATTCCCTTGCACCCCTCACCCCCAGCTCTCGGCCACCAGTTGCCTCCCCCTCACTTCCAGCTGCCAGTCATTCCCGCTCCCCAGCGATGTGTGGCTGCCACAAATGGGGGGGGGGGATGCTTCCACGATCAGGGAGGAGGGGGTGCCACGATGTGCCACTCCATTCCAGAGCAGTTCCAGTGGTGTAGGGGATTATGGGTAAGGAAGACGGCCATTGCTCCATCACTCCTGCACAGAGAATGCTGGAGAGACTCAACCTGTTAGGCCACATCCGGGAACATTTCAGGTCTGAATAAAACTTAAGGGAGTGAGAAGAGAGAGAGAGAGAGAAATAAAAAGCTAAATAAAATAATTTTATGTATTTAAAATCTGCCATTTTAGGATACATGCCATTTGCCTCATTGATGGTCTAATTAAAAAACTATCAGCCCATATAATTACATCATTCAGATCAATTATGTTCTAATCTTCTGTCCCTATGACTATTTCCTTTAGTAACTTTGCAAGGGTTAATTTGAAGGTAATTTTTTTGTTTATGAATATTATTTCTTCCCTGGAACATGGACTTTGCTGCAGTGCTGGGCTATTTTGCCCATACCCAATTGTCTGAATTGCGAATACAGTTAAGAATCAATCACATTTGTAGGTCTAAATTCACACATAAGCCCATCATTCCCAAAAATCCAGGAGCAAATCAATTTTTAATTTGTTGTTGCCGGTACTGATGCTGTATTTTTAAAATGTAATTCCTTGACCGTAAATTTCCATTGTGCTCCTGATGGAATTCAAACTTTGTCTTCAGAAGTTAATTCAGTAAGTTAACCACTTATGAATGCTGTTGACAGGTCTGTCTGCTACTACTAATATTCCCAGGTATTTCAAGATTGAAAACTGCAAAACAATTGTCATCTTTCTTCTATCCTTAAAGGTATGAAGGATTTGATAGGTGTCCTCTTTGGTAAACTGATTCTTTATATTATTTTCAACCCCTCCCCCCAAAAAAAACCTTTCAATTGTGACCATTCACTGACAATCCAGTGGTTACCATTCACTGCATGTTCCCAAGAAAGAGGATGGAATTCCTGGAGCAGGTCTCTCTCTCACCTGCCTCTGGAACAGATGATCCAGATTGGAATGATGCAAATTTACCTCATAGGATATTTCTGAACATCAAAGACCATTTTTTTCAAATACACCCAGAGATTTTCTGCTTTTTGCAATACCTTATGATGCAGAATGAATTTTAATGGATTTTTAAAAAAATAAATCCTCCTTTCCGTGTGTTGTATCATACTTATGCAATTCACAAATGCTCCTCAGGCTATAACAACATTAACTGTACTGCAAAGCCCCACTGGTGCCATGACTATTTGGATTAAGCATTTGCAGAAACATTATTCATTATTATTTTCATGATATATTTTATTCAGAACTCCTACCTGCTTTTATTGTGAATATGTTTCAGGGTCATTTTTAATTCAAGACTGAATTATAAGGTAAAACCATATTTGTGTTCAAAACATTGTGTACAGCAGCAATAGACCCAGTTACAAGAAAAAATTTTTCACCATCCTTGCTGCAGTAATCTGCATTAAATCCATTGTCCATCTGTCATGAGCTGAATTTGATGAAGAGATGGAGACTGGCAGTTGGGAGATGGGAGATGCTGGCAGTTGGGAGTGGGGGTTGCTGAGGACGTTTATTTTGTGCTGAGCTTACAATGGCGTCTTGTTAAATCTTGACAAATCCAATGCATCCCTGGATACCATCAAGCATTTCTCAACTTCATTTAAAACAGAGCTCACCTCCCTGGGTCCTGCTCAGGCATAAAATTAGATCTGAGCCTGAACGTTGTGCAATTGGATTGTCGGACAGATACGCCAACTTACTCCAAACCCTGCTGAATAATTTTTTTGTGCTTGTTGCCCTCTGTTGGGTCTTGATGACAAAGAAACTCAATTTTAAATTTCTTGCCCTTTTCCTGTTGTTGTCTTCAACCCTAAAACACTCCACAATTGTCCGGTCCTTTCTGTGCACCCTGAGTGTTTATCCTTCCATCTTTGATGACTGTGCCTTCAGCTACCAAGACAACAACCTGAATTTCCTGTCCAAACTTCTCCATGTCTCTAATCCTCTTCCATTACTGAAGATCCTGATGTAAAGCAACCTTTCAACAAAGATTTTGCTCATCTACCCTGACATCTCCTTGTGTGTCTCAGTGCGAAATTGAAGCTCCTGTGAACCCTCTTAATAAATTAAGTGGGCGTGTTGCAAGGATTTAGCTTCTGTCTCTTTCATATGACCAACAATTTATTCTGGTTCTTTAAAATATTAAAAAGATTTGATGTGAACTATTCATGAAAACCATCTCCTCTGGTGAGAGTTTGAATAGAAGGAGATCATCCTCAGCTGAGAGCTAGGCTTTCTTAGCCTGAAAACCTGGGTCAATTGGAGTTCACAAGACTAATAGCTTTCTAAAGTGAACAAATTGTGGAATCTGGAGCAAAAGTAGGAAAATGGAATTGAGGTTTAGATCAGGTGTGCTCTGGTGAGGTGCAAGCCTGAAGGGCTTTGAAATCTATCTGTAAAATACAAGTAGTTTGGTGGAAAATATCAGGAAAGAACCTTGGCTGTTTTTTACTAGGTGATGGCTCACAAATACATTATTCAGGAAAGCCTTTAAGTGATTGTTACAGACCAAAGGTATTAAATAATTAAAGTGCTGCCCTCTCCTAGTTTTGGGAACCTGTTGCAAATTTCAATTGCTTGTAATACACCAAAGAATAAATACATTGGTAATCTGGAGTTTGGCATCAAGTTAAAATCAGTGATCTTTGCATTGATGTTTGTGTCTTTGTTTGGCAGACAATGCCCACATTCTTATTAGTTTCCCCACTAACTTCAAAGCAGGAGATATCCCTGATCTAACACAGTAGACCAGTGGTTTTTAATATTTATGTAAGTGGAAAGAAAAAGTTTGAAAACCACTGCAGTAGACCTAGTGGAAGCTCTCGATATTTGCAATCCACAAGTGGACTTAAAAGTACATAATCCAGGGCAGTGTCACCACCTCATTCTGTGTTAACATGAACTCATCTTGGACATTAAAATACCATGGTAGTAGTTTTGAAAGGGAGCAAAAGAATTCTCCTCCAGCAACATCTATCTCTCAGCAAATACCACTAGAAAGCAGATTATTGCAGTACCGATGAGGGTCCTTGCTGTGCATGTATTTTCTGCCCTCCGTCCTGCATTTCACCAGTGGTGATATTTCAGAAATACTTAATTGGCTGTTGAACAACTTTTGGAACACCCTGAATGTCTGGAATTGAAAATAGATGTAACACAAAGGTGTGTTCTTTCTTGTTTTATGTAATCCATCCTTTCGGCGCAATTGTCAGGACCACTCTTCACCCAGTGCAGAGACAGTCAACATTATCTAATTCCAGAGAAATATTCTCCTCCAATATCAGGAGATTCTTGAGACAATCCATCCTCAATGTCTGCAGCGCATCAATTACTCTCCTGCTGTGGTTCCTGGCAGCAGTTTGTATTTGATGCGCCTGGGATTTCCTGTTTGAACACCTGATTGGGAGTTCCCTTTTACAGCCTGCAGTAGCTGTTGGACTGGAGTATCTATATCAGGCGGGAGCTGTGGCCACAACCAACAGTGTAAACATCGTCAAAGAGCAGCCCAGCTGCAGCCTTGTGAATACATCCAGGCATTTGGCAACTGGTTGTAGAGGACATTTCATCTCTTCATATGGATCATATTAAGAATTCTCAGAATCAGTTTGACATAATAAATTTAAGCTTTCACTTTTGTTTCTGTTTTTCCCAATTCATCAACCTCCAATGCACTAAAAGCCAAGAAAATGGGGCTTTGTTTAGTTATCAGAAGATAAATGCTGTTCACTTGTGAATAGTCACTAACTTGGAAAAGCAGAACTTTTTAACATGAGCAATGAGCTCCATGAAGATTAAGAAGATTGATTTTAATTTTATTCCTCGAGGGTCAGTGGTGCACACTTCAGCACTCGTGATATCAGAGATGGACTTGAAAGTCACGTTGGTGAATGTCAATGGAATACTGAGTAGACAAGAGAGAGAGAATGAGGACGTCCAAACAATGTTGTGGGTTGAGGACCAAATTTTGGATCTTGATCTTCTACACTCTTGTTTTGGGAGTGCCTTCACCAAAAATATTTCAACATACTTTTTTTTCTCATTCATCAGCCAGCATTAGTGATTTAATACTGTCGTGTTCATGCAAGATTGTGCATCTTCACTGAGTTGTTCCTGGTCACCACAATATAAAGGCAGAAACGAACACGGTCCGGAAAGCTCGGGTGTATAGAGAGCCATTTCAAGAGATGGTTCTAAGAGGATCTTTCCTGGACCCAACACACTAATGGCATCCTGAAGAAAGCACATCAGCACCTCTACTTCCTCAGGAGTTTGTGGAGATTTGGTATGACACCAGAAACCCTGGCAAATTTCTACCGAGGTGTGGTGGAAAGTGTGCTGACCGACTGCGTCAAACTCTGGCTTGGGGACACCAATATCCCTGAATAGAAAGCCTTGCAAAAGATAGTGGTCACAACTCAGGACATCACAGGTAAAACCCTTCCTACCATCAAGAACATCTACCGGGAACACTGTCGGAGAGCATCAGCAATTATCAAGTATCCACACCTCCCAGCACACGCTCTGTCCTCGCTGCTGCCATCAGGAAAGAGGTCTAGGCACCACCAGACTTGCACCAGCAGGTTCAGGAACAGCTGCTCCCCCTCCACCATCAGACTCCTCAACAACAAACTCAATCAGGGGCTCATTTAAGGACTCTGACTTGTGCACTTTATTGATTTTTTTTCTCTCTGTGTTGTACATTCAGTTTGTTTACATTTCTTTATTTGTTTACATGTGTATATATCTTATTGAGTACACTTTTTTTTGCACTAATTCTGCCTCCCCCACAGGAAAAGGAATCTATGACAATAAATCTGATCTTAGAACTTTTAAGAAGGGATTATGAACTAATTGTCTGAAAATTCATCACCACTCTTCAGTGAGGAGCAAAAGTGGATTATAACCCTGTTCAAAACCGTCAATTCTATTGAAGGCAACACAGTAGCACATTCGGCAGAGCTGATGCCTCAAACTCAAGTTCATTGAAGAGACTGTAGATGCTGGAATCTTGACCAAAAAAACAAACTTCTGAAGGTATTCAGTGAATCAGGCAGCGTCCTTGGAGGGAAATGGACAGTCGACCCACTGGTACCTCCTTCTCTTTTAATACTATTTGTCTTCCCTCTCCTTTCTCAGCGGGGTTTTGTCCCCAAACCTTGACTATAAATTTTCCTTCACGGATGCTGCCTGTTTCATTTAGCAGTTGGTTCCTTTTTGACCTGTGTTCTAGTACAGCCTAAATTGAGGTTGTGTCTCTTCCCTGTGATAATGCGAGATTCATCTGGCTGCTCTGGTTCTCACCCACATCCTAAAGACATACTGGTGTGGATGGAATGAGAATTGATGAGGAGTTGGTGGACCCATGATAGAGAATGTATTATGGGGAAATTAAGAGGGATTATGAGATTAGTCAAGAACCAGTGCAAGCTGAATGGGCCAAATATCCTCCTATGAGAAATAAATCACAAAACTTAATTGAAAAGGCTGCATGAAACCATTTCCACTCCCATGTACCTACTCACCAAGTATAGGTTTCTGGATACCAACAATGTGTAGTTACAGATTTTAAATAATGTCTAATAAGAGATCAAAGGAGGGCTTGGATCCGTCACTGAGAATTCACATTAATTTCCAGACACAAAGCTGATAAACTGTCAACTCACTTAACTGGCAGGAACTCCCTTTGACTTAGATCAATGTAGTCACTAACATTTGATATCAGCCTGGAATCCAAGTCTCCTTTCAAACTCTTATTACTAATCCTTTGAAATCTGAAACTAGAACATTGTATGTATTTGTAGCACTCAACATAAATGATTTTTTCAACAAGATAATTATCCACTTTGTTCAATCCAAAGAGAATCAGAAATAGGTCGAAAGTGATGACATCAAGGCTGCCTTGGATAAGTTGACCATTTAAGAAACCCCAGCATTACTGATGGCAATGGAGATCAAAGGAAACTCCTCCTCTGGCTGAAGTGCTGTATGTTGAACATGAGCCAATCAGATTTTAGTCACAGGGTTGTCACTGCAAGCTTCAGCAATGTCTGGCCCATTGTCCAAAATGCCTCCTGCATCCAAGACCAGCACTAACAGATGGCACCAAGAGGAAAACTTAGTCATGAGTTATATGGGAAGCTTGAGGTCAGCAATTATGTAAATTAACACTTCAGTTGTGGTTTGTTGAGTCAGCAAGGAAGACGGCCAAGATTTGTGGAATTTTAGGGCCTGAGTAGATCACGAATTAATGGGGTGATCAGTGGGTGCAAATGTTCACACAATGGAAGCAGAGGTCAAAAGTGAAAGGTACAGATGAGTCTTACTCTAATGGCACTGTACTATGAAGGTGGAGAAGTTTGTTTGATCCTGAGAGTGATGCCATCTGGAGCTATGTTCCTGGTAGGGCCACCAATGGTGGTAAGGGCGAGGGAAAGGTCCCTGACAAAGAACAATCCTACTAAGATCTCAATGGTGGAACAGGCGGACAAAGTTACTTTGAACTAAATGGCTGTGAAGGCAGATGAAGACTGCAATGAATCCATCAGCTCCAATCATGTTTTTCATGCCATTGTTATTAGTTGGTTGATTTGTGAAGTATTGTGTGCTTCTTGGAGTGCAACATCAAGTACAAATATAAATTAAACAAATATATGCACAGGAGTCTTCACTCTGTGGGCCAGAAGGCAAAAGTAAAGGAACAATCTAACATGAAGAAATGTAGCATCGACATCAACATTCGGGAAACCAATGCCAAGGACAGGAAACTCTGGCAAACCATCATCCGAGAAGGAACAGCAACTTTCAAAGCCAACAGATGTACAGATCTAGAAGAAAAAAGAAGTAAATGGGAAGAGAGGCAGCAACGACCAAAGCCCAATCTGCCATCAGGAACAACCTGTCCTGAATGCAGAAGATCTTTCAAAGTCAAGACTGGACTCATAAGCCACTTGAGAGTCCATAATAGATCAACGGAAGGAAGTCCATCATCCTCGACCTTGAGGGATGGCCACGACAATGATGAAGAAAGGGCGTTACATGGGAAATTACATTGCTTAAAACATCAGGGACTTCATTCAATTGCCAGCAGTCGACTCATCATTATGTCCACCATTGTTGGCTGCATTTGGCCCCAGTGCCTCTGATAATGAGACATACATTAGTAACCTACAACAAGCTATGAGTGACAAGTGGTAGATAATGTCCATGTTATTTAAAGATGGTGGTTTCTTTGTCAAGAAAATGCCTGGCCAATTCACAGAATCAGAGAGAGGTAAAGCATAGAAGGAAGACATACTATCCTTCACGACCATGCCAGGCAAAAAAAGACTTCAAATTAATTCCACATCCCAACGCCTGCTCATCCCCTGCAGATTGCAACTCTTGTGTTGCTCATCCAGATACCTTTTAATAATAGTGAGATTTTCCTCCACCATTTCCTTAACCTTCAATTACACCATTCATTGAGATGTTGACTATTTACCTGTTGGGATAGTTGGGGCTGCTGTCCACCTGTGGCAAAAAAGCTCAATTACAAGGCCAGAGTGGATGCTTATTTCCAAACAACAATTAGCTCCATTTTAGACATATGGAAGCCTCTTCAGCATTGACGAGACTCAGATCAAGAATGGTATAGTTGCAACAAGAACGATTGTTGATGCCAATTTGTTAGATTAGCACACCTCCCCCACTCCGCCACAATAATGACCCCCTCTAACACTGTCTATGATTTCCCAGATGCCCTGACAATTTCTGTCCTTCACTACCAAAGAGGTCAAGAATACAGATGTCGCAGAATGCCAGTTACTCTGGTACTTCACTGCTGTTGGGTTAAATCCTAGAGATACTAACCTAGATACTGTAAGTGTGCCATGAACCCAGAAGATTCAGGAGAATGTCATTTGCCACCATTGGAGCAACTAATGATGAGCGATAAACATTTGTTGACCAATCCAGCATTTATCAGTCCACCAAAAATCAAAACAAAACACATAATAGTCTTATTATCTCGATAATACTTGCTCAACTACCAACCTGCTTCTCAACATGGACGAGTGCAAGGAGATTATTGTGGACTTCAGGAGGAGCAGATACGATCACCCTTGACTGCATATTAATAACTCGGTAGTGGAGGGAATAGAGAGCACCATGTTCCTGGGAGTCCACCAGGAATTGACCTATCCTGGACACACAATATCTCCTCACATTGTCAGGAAGGCAGAACAGTGTCTGCTCTTCTTGAGAAGATTGAGGTGGGCAAGACTGCTGGGCACCATCCTGCTTCTACTGGAGCTCTATCGAGAGTATCCTGGCCAGCTGCATCACAGTGTGGTAAGTTGTTGTAGACTGTTGGATCGGAGGTCAATCCCTAGGACCATAGAGCAGCAGAGAGGATCATTGGGGTCTCCCACCCATTGACATGATCTACTAGAATCATTGTTTGAAGAAGACTCACAAAATCGTGGCGGACCCCTGTAACCCTTTGCTGCATCTTCCAGCTACTCTCAACAGGAATATAAGAGCAAGAACCACCAGGCTGAGAAACCATCAGCAGCTTTTTCCCGTGGGCAATGAGTGCTGAATGACTGATGAACTGCTCATACAAACTCTCCATGACTCTACTTATTCAACAATGTTTATTTATTTTTAGACATACTGGGTATCAATCGTTTGTCTCTATGTGTGTTAGGTCTGTATTTGTTTTTGTACTGAGGAAGGGACAACGCTGTTACGTTGGGTTGTATTTGTACAATCGGATGACAAGAAACTTGAACCTGAGCAGTACAGGTTTACATGTGTGTTCATTATCTGACACCAATGCCTCTCATGGAACATGCAGAGGACTTTCATTCTAGCCATCTGGCTGCTCAGTTAGGTATAATTCCATCATTCTTTACCAAAATAAGATGTTAATTGCTATCCTTCAAGCTAGACCATAAATACCGGTGCTGCAAAAATTACATTTACCAAGATTTCATCAAAGAGGCAGCAAGACATGAAGTTGAAGTAGAGAAGGTTGGAGCATAACTCATTGGGTTTCCCTATTGGTTGGGGCCTAACTCATTGGGTTTCCCTACCGGGTACTCCAGCAGCTAATTTTAGTGAAGAAGAAATTGTGGATTGTGCCCCTGTGGTTTCCCAAAATGAGCATGCAGACAATGGTGTTCCCTACTGGTATCACAATCCTGGAAGCTCACCACCAGAGCACCTGAGAGAAAGATAATCAGGGTTATTTATGAGTGATGCAGTTCATTTAAAGCAAATGGGCTGTAAATGTAAAATGATTGTCACAATGTCCCCAATGTGTCAAGCCACAGCTAACTGTTTGAGGGCAGATGCCATTGCCAACAATAGCTTCTGTTCCCACCTTCCATGCTCTGATCCAACCTCAATATCTCTTCCCTCACTGTTTTTCTGTCATAGTTGCACTGAATATTCCAATGTACAAATCCAGCCAATAACCATCAAATGTTTCTGTGATAAGCCACTGTATTTACATTTTGGCTGTGTTAGAATTTGTTCTAGTTCATCTGGACACGCCCCTCTCTGACTGTGCCTGAGGCTCCTCCCACAGATCCCTGAATAAAGGGGGCTGGCCACAGTCCCCTCCTCAGCCTAGGACAGTTGACCATGGACGTGCCCCCTCCATCCTGTTGTTAATAACAGCCTATCAGTTTTTATATAACTTCTAGTCTTTTGAAGTAATTGATGGTGCATCAGTTTCACAGGGTTAACAGGTCTGAATTGCCTTGGTCACTTCCAAAATTCCTCAAGCAGTTGGCCTCGGCCCTGGCTTTTTTGTCACCACCATTCCTACCTGGTACCTAGCCAGATACTCAGTCCATATGGCTTACTGTAGGGAAATAAAATGGGAAAAAGTCCTAATGATGACCTGCAGTTAAATTCCTTGGACTCCTATGTTCTAAATATTTCCATCCACAAACAGAATGCCCTATCCTCCTTCCATATGCTATTGACCACCTCTCCACTGCATATGTCAGACCAATTTAGATGGTTCTAATTTCACCATAGACAACACTTATTTCTGCCACCAGTTGGACCCTATGAGAATGACCCAGACCATCACAGCTTCTTATATTCATACAACTTCAGTTTGCATGTAGCATAATGAAAATGCTTCACAAAATTTGTCACCTAACTAGTTAGAGTTCTCCAGCCAAAACTCTGATGGAAGAGATGGAGAAAAGAATTTAACCTCAGTCATCTATGTTAAATTGCATGTTTATCAGAACCTCAACTTCATCCATTTCCAAATTTCATTTCCATTCTGGGTTTTAAGAAGTACCTTAATTTATAGACAATAAGAAGCATATAAAAATTCATAACAAGACTGCAGATGCTGGACACTCTCAGCAAGTCATGCACCGTTTATGGAAAAGAGTCAAACATGAAGAAAAGCTGCTAGTTAAGGAGAGGAATTTGAATTTAGGGGCGGCTGCCAAGGGTAGAATGAAGTAAGTGTGTGTGTGTGTGTGTTTTATATTGGTTGGTGTATAAGAACATTCCGTGGTATAATGGTGTAAGTCACTCCGATATGCAGTCCACAACAAATTAGGGAGTAAAATTTGAAACTAAGATGCAGACTTTCTGGTTCAACTTTAAGAACTAGCTGATGTTACTGAATGACCAATACTTATTCGGAGAAAATGTCTGTACTGGCACTGGAACCTGACACTCTGGGAACAGTGGACAGGAGTTCGAGAGAGGGAGTGCGGTAAAACTGGGAGTCATTGCCATACCGGTAGAAACTGGGGCAATATTTTCAGACGACATCACTGAGAGAAGGAATGGTGCAGGAGTGGGAAGAAAAGCCTGCACAGACGCTTCTCTACCTATTACTGCCTGGACAAATTCAGCTGCAAGCAGATGCAGTATCAGTGGAGAGCGTTCGGAGGAAAGTGGAAAGGTGACCATTGCACTGACTGCAAGATAGCTGAAGACATACAGCATGGAAACAGCTACTTCACCTTGCATTAACCCATCCTTTTCCTCCCCACTTTCCAAATCAGCTCCTACTAGTTTCTGTCATTGTGAACAATATACAGTAACCAATTAATGGATGGTACAGTTAGCGCAACATATATAGCACCAGCGACTGATGTTCAAATCCCACACTGTCTCTAAGGAGTTTCTACGTTCACCTCGCGTCGGTGTGGGTTTCCTCCGGGTGCTCTGGTTTTCTCCCACCCTTCAAAATATATGGGGGCTGTAAGTTAATTGGGTGTAATTGGGCAGCACGAGCTCATGATCTGGAAGGGCTTGTAACCGTACTGCACATCTAATTTTTTTTTTAAAAAGCAACGTATGTCTTTAGGAGCAAACCAGGGGAAAACCAGGTCACAGGGAGAAGATGCAAATTCCAGCCAGTCAGCACCAGAGATCTGCTATGATCTCGAGCTACGGGAGCTGTAGAGGTAGCAGTTCCACAAGCCGCCCCACAATGCTATCCAAACCAGCTCTGTCACATCAGATGTCATTAATTTGTCTTTGATCAGGGCTGTGGTGGAAACTGGTCCAAAGATATTCAAACAGAGAGATAACAAACTATGGAGGCAGCTACTCCCACAACATTTAAGAAGCATTTAGATGAGAATTTGAATTGCCAAGGTGACTGAGTGAGGCTTCTGATCCATGAGTATTGATGAGATGAGTACAGATTGATGCAATGCACAGCATAAACACGGTGGGCCAGGGCCCTGTTTCTGTGCTGTATGGTCTTTGAATCTCAACAGGATAAACATCAATTTGGAAGTCTACAATGCACTTAGGACTTCCTGAGAAGAAAGAGGGATTGGAGATGGGGTGATAGATTCCAAGGACAAGGGAGTAGGGTCGTACAGTCTTAAAGCATGAAAACAGGCCCACAGGCTCTCCTGCTTATACCTGTGTCCCCCTAATTCATAGAACATTATGGTGCAAGAAACAGACCCTTTAGCTCTTTCTAGGCTTGCCAAACTATTATTCTTAGTCTCACTGTCCTGCACCTAGTCCATAGCTTTCCGTACACTTCCCATCCAGTTTTTAAAAGAAGAATACATACATGCATCCACCATTTTACTTGGAGTATTGCAAGCCGTTTTAGACTCCTTATTTAAGAAAGGATATGCTGATTTTGGAGAGGGTTCAGGGGAGGTTCACAAGGAATGAAAGGCTTATCATCTAAGGTGCGTTTGACAGCTTTTGGTCTGCACTCGTTGGAATTTAGCAGAATGAAGGGGTGATCTCATTGAAATATTTCAAATGTTGAAAGACATGCACAGAGTAGATGGAGAAAGGTGGTTTCCCATGGTGGGAGAGTCTAGGACAAGAGGGCACCACTTCAGGATTGAAGGGCATCTGCTCAGAATGGAGATGGGAAGGTATTTCTTCAGCCAGTGGTTGGTAAACCCATGGAATCTGTAGCCACAGGTGGTTGTGGAGAATAATTTATTGGGTGTATTTAAGGCAGAGATTGCTAGGTTCTTGATTAGCCAGGGTATCAAAGGTCATGGGGAGAAGCCCAGGCAGTGGGGCTGAGTGGGAAAATGGATCGGACTATGATTAAATTGTGGGGCAGACTCAATGGGCTGAATAGCCTATATCTGCTACTATGTCGTATGCTCTTTATTTTTAGAACCAATTTCTATTGAAACTAGATCACAGAGACCTTAGATCATAAGCCTCTTTGTTTTTTTTTTCTGTTTCTTATTAGTTAATTGAACTTTTAAAAAATTTGATCAAGGAGACACCACTCATCATATGATGCTTATGTTCCATTGATTAGAATTTAGATTTCTTCTTAATAAGGCATTCAACCAAAAGTGGCTCTGTCTGTAACAGCTCATTAAGGAAAACACAGAGGCTTGGTGCAATATTAATGACATGATTGTCACTTAGATCCCGCAGAAGATTCAATGATAATAAAAATGTGTTTATTGTCATACACATTCTGCAATGTATGTACGTATGCAGCAGAATTCTTACTTTCTGCAGCTGAGAAACGAGAAGGACAACTAAAAAGTGACCACAACAATGTACTTAATTCATTTAAGGGTGTGAAGAGACCTTGAACGGTTTTCCTTTTGTAAATAATTTATTGCGAATAAAGTCTATTTTTGGTTTTAAAAAAATGAACAAAATGCCCAAAATCTGTTGGTCTTTCAGCACACAGAGGTTTCGGTGCAGGAATGCGGTCAACTGGCACATGCCAGGCTGCAGGAATACGTGCTGAGGGACGCACTGAGGGTTAGCGTGGCCAATGTGAGGGCGCTGTGGGGAAGGAACACAGTCTATAGCAGTGGTTCTCAACCTTTTTCTTTCCACTCACATCCCACTTTAAGTAATCCCTAGGCCACAGGTGCTCTGTGATTAGTAAGGGATCGCTTAAGGTGGTAAGTGGGTGGGAAGGGAAGGTTGAGAATTACTGCCCTAGACCCAATTGTGACTGAAATCATTTGTTTGAGAAAAATTGTCATTGGCCTATTTCCTTTGGAGTTATGAAACCGTGCACATAACGAGTCAATTAGGGACGATTAAAACAGTGGTTTTCAAACTTTTTCTTTCTACCCACATCCCACCATAAGTAATCCCTTACTAATCCCAGATCACCTTGGCATAGGGAATGCTTAAAGTGGTATGCGAGTGGAATGACGAAGGTTGAGAACTACTGGGATGTACAATGTGTGGAACAGGCAGTTTACGCAAAGAACAGAGTTTGCTGGTCTGGGATATTTTTCGTAACCACTTAACTGAGAAGACTAAAAGTAGATTAGCACCACATAATACGTACACGGCTGTAATCCCGGGTGGTTTTACACTATATTACAACCTCTCAATGTCTGCTTGAACAAGCCATTTGAAGAACATATGAACAAGGAATGGAATACATGGATGTTGAGTGCAGAAAAGTAGTTTACAAAAGGCAGGGCAATATGTGCTGCATTACTCTATATGCTGTGCAACTTCGTGCTCAAGGCATGGGACAAAGTTAAAGTCGAGACTATGATCAAATCATTTTAAAAGTGTAACTCTTGTGCAATTGAGGGCACAGAAAATGATTTATTGTTGGATAATGACGATGAAGCTGAAACCGTCTCATCAGATACAGACTGGGACCCATATGATGACTGTTTAAACAGTGAGAGGGTGGATGTGGTGCTGTCATCTTTGCTTCGGACAATGATGGCTGGAGTGATTTTTGAAGGGTTCTAAATGTGTTGTTGTTTACAATAAAAATCTAAATGAAAATCTGTCGCAGTCTTTTGTTTTGGTTTTTCAAGGGTTGACTTATACACCGAGTCAGCGCGGATTGGATTTTGAGCTGAATTTACGGTCTCAAAAGTACGTCTGGCTTATAAGTTGACCCCCATTTTTTAAGAGATATTTGGAGGTTTCACAACTTGACTTATATACCGAAATATATTCACCGTTTGTACATAGAACATGGAACATAAGAGTGGGAATTAGTCACATGGAAATGAAAGTGAAGTGCAGTTGACACAGATGGGACATCAACCCCAATTCACCACCGAAACATCCTGTTTCATTGGATCAGGGTGAATGGGGTCATTGTTCTGTACAAAGTTTTCTCTTTCAGCTAGGCAATCAGAACAGGTTGCTACAAGTAAGAGCATGTCCTGTAATTTAGTGACCTCAACACAAAGCATTTTACAGCCAACTGAGTGGTTTCGAAGTGCGCTACATTGGTTGGAATGTGGCTGCCAATTTGCCATCAGCATTATGTGATAATGAGGAGCCTTATTAATGCTAAAGAAGGTGTCAGAACATTGGGAATAGCACCCCTGCGGTTCTTTAAAGTATTATATTAGATCTGTTTTCAATATCTCATTTGAAAGCAGAGCCTCCAACAGTTCAGAATTCCCTCAGTGGGACTTGAATATTATATCCCTCTGACTCATGGGCACAAGAGAAATGACTTTTCTGTCATTGCCCAAGAAAGACCAAATATGGGATTTACCACCTGCTGCTTCAGCTGTTGATGTTCATTCTGAGTTTCCAATATACTGTACATTAATGACTTGGAAGAGGGGACCAAGCGTCGTGTATCGAAATTTGCCAATGACATGAAATTGAGTGGAAAAGCAAATGGTGCAAAGGATACATGGAGTCTTCCGAGAACTAGAAATACGTTGAGTGAGTGGGTAAAGTTCTGGCAGAAAGAGTACAATATTGATAAATATGAAGCCATCCACCTTGGACAGAAAAACAGAAGTTCAGATTTAATTGGTGAAAAATTGTAGCGTGCTATTGTACAGAGGGACTTGGGAGTGCTTGTGTATGAAGGACAAAAGGTTGGTTTGTAGGTGGAACAGATAATCAAGAAGGCAAATGGAATGTTGGCCTTCATTGTTAAAGGGAATGAATTTCAGAGCAGAGAGGTTCTGCGGCACTCTACTGGGTATTGGTGAGGCCACCCCTGAAGTATTGGTGAGGCTGCCCCTGGAGTATTGGTGAGGCCACCCCTGGAGTTCTGGTGAGGCTGCCCCTGGAGTATTGGTGAGGCTGCCCCTAGAGTACTGGTGAGGCCGCCCCTGGAGTATTGATGAGGCTGCCCCTGGAGTACTGGTGAGGCCACCCCTGGAGTATTGGTGAGGCAACCCCTGGAGTATTGGTGAGGCTACCCCTGGAGTACTGGTGAGGCCGCCCCTGGAGTATTGGTGAGGCCACCCCTGGATTACTGCATGCAGTTCTGGTCTCCTTGAGGAAGTGATACAGAGGAAGTTCACCAGGTTGATTCTGGAGATGAGAGCTATGAGGAGAGATTGAGAAACATAGGATGATAGTAGCTGGAATTCAGGAGATTAAAGATCTTATAGAAATACCTCAAATTTTTAATGGACTAGATAAGACAGAGGCAGTAAAGTTGTTTCTTCAGGAAAGTAGGTGAGAATCAAACTCGGGGCCATAGTCTCAATGGAGTAGCTTTTCGACTGAGATGAGGAGAAACTCATTCATGACACAGGTGACGTAGTGATTAACGCGATGCTGTGATCAGGACTGGAAAACTGCACTGTCTGTAAGGAGTTTGTATGTTCTTCCTGTGTCTGCGAGCATTTCCTACAGGGGCTCGGGTTTCTTTCAACTCTTCGGAACACACCGGGGGGCAGTAGGTTAATTGGGTGACATGGGCTGAAATGGCCTGTTACCATCCTGTATGTCAAAATTTAAAAATAAAAATCTAAAATTGCATTTCTCAGAGAGTAGCAAATCTGGAATTCTCAGCCTACGGAAGCAGTAGGAGCTGCCTCATTAAATATATTTAAGATACAATTAGATTTTTGCATTGTAGGGGAACTAAGGGTTCTGGGGAAAAGGCAACTCAGAAGAGCTGAGTCCACGGCCAGATCAGTCATGATCTTATTAAACTGTGGAGCAGGTTTGATTGGATAGAAAGCTACACCTGTTCCCGTTTCCTATGTTATTATAAGTACTCTTGGAGTTGTACTATGCAATGCAGGACATACAGAGCTCATCTCGTACACTTGCAATCCTCCAATGGACAAACACTGGATGAACTATTTTTATTGGGCGACGAATCCCATATGTTTTTATACCTTGACGAAGGGCTCAGGTCTAAAACGCTGGTTACATATATTTGTCTCCTATGGAGTTTCTCCAGAATTTTTGTATATTATGCTTTTACATCCACCGGGTGAGAGTGAATCCATGGCCGTGGGTTACAGAGTTGGAGGGGACAGTGTACTCGGAGGATGTAGGTTTGCCGAATCAAAAGTAAAATATTGCAGGCCAGAATGAGAAAAGGTGATTAGGGCAATTATTAAGGGTCTGGACCCAAAACGTTACCTGTCCATTTCTCTCCATGGATGCCACCTGACCTGCTGAACCCCTCTAACCTCTCATTTCTGGCTCAAGATTCCTGCACTTACAGTTCTTGCGTTTCTCCATGAGAATTATTATGTTTATTTGCTCTTAAAAGTCCAGAACGGGGCGTTCCTTGACTGAAATACTGGAGGAACTCAGCTGGTCTTTTCAGCATCTAGAGGAGACAAAGATATATTGGACAAAGATATATCGCTGACGTTTCGGGACTGAGCCCTTCAAGGAAAAATCAGAAAAGGCAGAGCAGGATATATCAGAAAGTCTCAGAATTCAAACAATGGGGGAGGAATCCAGACCAACAACAGGTGTGAATTGGATGTGATCAGGGACTACGTGAGAACTTATCATGTCTGTGCGAAAGGAAACAGGGAAAAAAGAGGAAACAGGGGAAGATGGGCTGGGGGAGGGGAGATTTATTGAAAGCCAGAGGTCGATATTAATGCCATCCAGATGGAGAGTGCCCAGACAGAAGATGGAGTGTTGTTTCTCCAATTTGGTCTCAGTCTGGCAGTGCAGGAGACCATGAACAGACATGACGTCAAAGGATTGGGATGGTGAATTTAAAAAGGTGGCCACTGTTTCACACTATTGCAGCAGACAGCACCTTGGCTCTCTCCGTAAGGAGTTTGTATGTTCTCTTTTTGACCACGTGTGTTTCCTCCGGGTACTTCCGTTTCCTCTCACCATCCAAAACTGTATGGGCTTTGCAGGTTAGGTGGCATGGGCTCATGGCCCGGAAGGGCCTTGCCCTATGCTGAATATCTAAGTTTAAAAAAACAATCAATCTTTATTTATCTATCAGGACGATTTGTTTCTTCACTCATTTCTTAAGGGGAGGGGGGTAATAGCTCATATCTGCACAGCTATGTGCCTCAGTTGAGTGAAGATACAAACTGTCCTGACAGATAAATAAAGGAGAGACTGAATTAAGGTGGTGGTACAGATGATGAGTGTTTTAAATTTTTGTTTAATTTTTTTTCCTGGGGGAAAACTGGACTCTATGTTATGTTGTGTGATAAGAAAATGTCTTGTATTGTTTGTACTTGTGTGTGTATATAAGTCTTTTAAAATAAAATATTCCAAAAAAACATCTTTTTGGCTGATGGGCAAATTGCAAAGGGTCAAGGCTGGCTGAGTGGTTGGAGTTGGTGACCTGCTTCTGAAGATGATGGTGGATGTCAGAGCTTCTGGTCAATAGGCAATTCGGCCCATTCTTAGGCTGACTGGCATGATGGCCCTCTTGAAGAAGGTGGGTACAGTTTTCGGGACACCGATAGCTATATAATTATAGCTGAAAAAAAGATTTCCTTCGAATTGTTGACTATTTATTAGTGGTGGGCGATAGGATTTTCTCTGTTCAAGGTGGAATTAAATTTCTGGGAAGGCTTTGGAAACTCAGCTAATCAAGCCATCTGGTGGCCAAAGGCTACAATTACAATGTGACCAAACAAGAATTGCTCCATTGTGGAGGAGAACCTCTTTAGGATAGGGGTCCCTGGAAGACGACGCTTCGCATTATGATGTTTGAAACGGAAAATCAGAATGGAAGCCGTTAGCATTAGCCTATTTAAATCTTTAAACCTACTTTTAAGTGGAAAATAAAGCACCCTAACATCCCTATAAATATTTAAATGCACACAAAAGAATTTAATAAAAATCTAAAGTGACAACTGCTTATGTGAAATGATTTTTTTTTAAAAATCCAGACAGAAATACAAAATAAGAACAAGACATGCTGGTAGCACTCAAGCAGCATCTGTAGATAAAAGAAACAGTTCTTATTTAAGGACTTTGGCTTTTCATCAGCTGAGAATGAGACAAACAAGCGTGTTTAGATATGAGAGAAGATGGGGGGTTGCAGGACAACCCTGGTTTTCCATAGACCAGCCACTAATTCGCATCCAACTGCCAGTATTTTGTGTCTGTGGCCTCCTGTACACCTGAGTGTAAAGCCCTCCAAAAGGTAGTGGACATCGCAGGCAAAACCCTCCACACTATTAAGTACATCTACAGGGAACGCCGCCATAAGAGGGCATCAGCAATCATCAAGGATCCACACCACCCAGCACACGCTCTATTCTCGCTGCTGCAATCAGGTGTCACAGGACTCGCACCACCAGGTTCAAGAACAGCTGCTACCCCTCCACCATCAGACTCCTCAACAACAAACTCAATCAGGGACTCTTACTTGTGCACTTTATTGATTTTTTTTCTTCTCTCTCTGCATTGCACAGTCAGTTTGTTTGCATTCATTATAGGTTTACAGTTCTTTGTTTATATGTTCATGCTGTGTGCAGTTTATGTTCTGCACAACACGCCTGCAGGAAAAAGGAATCTCAGGGTCATACGTGATGTCATGCGTGTACTCTGGCAATAAATCTGAATTTGACGAAAGGTCTTCGACCTGAAATGTCAACTCAGTTTCTCTTTCCAGTCTTTACCTGATTGCTGAGTTTATCCAGCATTTTCTGCTTTTATAGTTCTTACATTAACTCCTTATACCTTCTTCCCTCCCCTGCCAATAAATTAAGCGGGGAATGACCTGGAGCGACATGCTTGTGCAGATTCCCCAATTTTCGCAGTGGGGAATTGGGCTTTCTCTCTGAATTCCACGTGCAGTGCCAGAATATATTCAGAATGCAACACTGAACTTTCACTTTGGCTGGAAGTCTTAAATTTGCTGACAGTTACACAGGGGACATAATGAACAATGCAGTTAAATAATGATTCTTTCCTTACAAAATCTAAAGCATCGGATCGGAGGTCCAGTAGACAGGGTGGTTAAATCTGCTGAGAAGATCACTGGGATCTTCATTCCCTCTATCGACGACATCTACAGGGAACAGTGCTTGAAGAGAGATCAGAGAATCATTGAGGACCCTTACCTTCCAGCTCTTGGTGTCTTTGAGACTCTACTTTCATGGGAAAAAGTACAAGAGTGCAAAAAGCAGGACTGCCCGGCCCGGAAACAGCTTCTTCCTGCAGCCAGTGAGACTGTTGAACAATCCTAGAAACCTGTAAATTATTTTTATATATATATTCCTTTTGGATCGCAATGTATACTTGTCATTTGTGTGTAGGGGGTACGGTGTGCTCTATGGTCAGGAGATACACTGTTTCATTGGGTTGTATTTGCACCATCAGATGACAATAAGCTTGAATCATTGGGTTAGCAACAGAAGATAACAAATATGAATGGAAAATAGCCACCATGATTTATAAAAAAAGTTGAGGATCAGAAGTGTGCATCTTACTAGGATTTTTAATAATGTAAAGAAGTTAATTCTAGAAATCTGTGGGAATGCAATATCCACCATGCTGTTTCATTAACGTCTGCCATGATCTATTGCACTAGATGCCCCATTGCTGGCATGCAGATTGAGTAATTCTACACAATATGCAAAATGAGTATTGTGACATATTATCCATGACTGCATTTAATCTAGTGCAGAGATTAGCTGTCAGTAAGAATCATTCACAGATCATGCAACTCTGCAAGGGAAATTCATGCAACATGTCGATCACAAAGGGCATTAAATAAATGCTCTGAAACCTGCAAAGATCTGAAGTTATAACAATCACCTACCATGATCCATTAGAATCACTCTGTTTCTGTGAGCAGTCTCTTTTATAATTATAATCCTAATTTCAAACTCAAATAACTCTTTCACTGTCAGTATCATCCTTCTTCCTTGATGATTTCTCAAGCATTTGACGTTTCCTGAAAGATCAGCCGTGTGTTGATTGCACACAGTGAATGGTAGCAGAGCCAAGGAAGGAGGAGCATCAAATGCCCACTCCCTGCTGCTCTTATCCAATGTTTAGATCTTCATTCACATTTCAACAAAAATGGAGACAAGATACATTAAATCCCCGTTATCTGGAATACAAGCAACTTGTAGCCTGAAGCAACCAGCAAAAAAATCGCAGAAAAATCTGAAAGTTTAAAATTGGTGCCATCCACCCCCCAGTGGTGAGTTCGCCAATCGCGCAACAAGTCATCTCAAGCAACCGGAAAATTCACTTATCCGGCATCCACGTCCCATTAGATGCCAGTTACCATGGGATTTACTGCATAAAACAAAAACCAAAGTTTATTTCTTTAGATGCCAGTTACCATGGGATTTACTGTATAAAACAAAAACCAAAGTTTATTTCATTGTTCCTCGGACCAGAACACCAAAGAAGAATTGAAATTTCCATGCTGATGCTCTGGCAACCAAAAAAATATCTAAACCAGGAGAGATTGTACTGTCAACTAATTTTTTACTGGTGAGCCTCTGTTTTATTTGCTTCAGTGTCTTTTGATACAATTACTGAGGTTTCGCAACAATTCTATTAGCATAAAATTTAGAGAGGATTCCCATTATAAATTTGTCAAATCAAGAATGAAACAAATTCACTTTAGCCTTGCTGAATTTTATTGCACAGATAAAGATTAAACCAAAATGCTACAACTTCACTAGCCACACGTCGTATGTATAATTTCACATGCACCGTGCTTTTAAGCTTTACTTCTGGTTTGGAATAATGGACCACAGAATTACACTTAAGATTGGTTCTCCTGTTCATTGATGTAAATTTTGAAATACCTTGTGATTCTTGACTACATTTGGAAGCCATTGTACCATGCTAAACCATGTAATCATTGTGTGTTTATTTCAAGATAATTATTCTGCCCCTTTGAACTGTCAGGGTTATAATACTGCCAAAACTGGCTTTTAGCCTTTTTTAGTTTTGTTGAATGAAAAAGTTGTGAGATGAATCTTTCATCCTCTCCTTTGAGAAATGGAATGCTCCCTGAATATTATACATGTAGAACACACGATTTACATACTGCCAGAAACCAATCAATTCGTGCACTGGCTAATCCCAAACTGTTGTTCAGAACAGTACATGCTTAATGGGGTTAATACCTTTGAGGTAAAAAAAAATCTCCATGAAACTTATCCTTGGCAGCCTATTGCAGCGAAATACTTTAATCACATAAAATTGATGAAATAGTTCATGATGATACCACACAGTATAATTCCTTAAAAACAGTGGATTAAGTTTTGGAGTTCAGATATTGACTCTGAACAACAAAGAAAAGTAGATTTGGGTCATAGTTCAGCAGGAGCAAGTTGTAGTTTAATAAATTCAACTGGCAAGGGAACACAGACAAATAGCTTGAATTTAATTATTCATAATCAACCCAAAGTGATGAAGGTTGTGTGCATTTCATTCATCACAGAGTAAAGGAACAGAGAGCAGGGATAAGCCTCTGGCCCTTCAAGCCTGCTCCACCACTTTTTGTCACTGATCTTCCAGCTCAGCTCCATTTTCCTGCAACATCCCAAATATTATTCCCATCATATCCCAAGCTCCCTGGATCTCATTTCTTCTGGCTCCATAGCCTTCTATCATAGAGAACATAAAAGGAGTTACAACCATCTGAGTGAAGATGCTTCTCCTCTTCTCAGTCCCAAATTGCTTCCCTGTATTTTGAGAATTGGTTAAAATCTATGGCTAATGATCCATGGAGGCTCAGTGGGCTGATGTGCCTTGTTCCGGTGTGGTATTTCGCTATGACTCCATGAATAATCCAGGATTAAAATATAGAGACATATTACTTCAAATGGACACGCACACACTGCACATACACCACTCATTAAACATACACACACACACACACACACACACACACACACACACACACACACACACACACACACACACACACACACACACACACACACACACACACACACACACACACACAAACCCAAATGCAAAAACTTGCCATACCAGTTCAAAAACGCAAACAAAGGTAATCACAAAATAAATTAATTTGAAAACATGGACCACTAGATACTAGGACAATTTCTTCCCTACTATTATAAGAATATTCACTGGGCCTCTCATTATTTTAAAAAAAATTCCCTTCCCTGTTTTTACTGAAGCCTTTCTCTGTTAGTATATATTCCATACTTTTGAGGTTTTTTGCACTACTGTATGGGTTGACTTGCCTGGATAGCACACAAAACAAAGCACTGAATCTCAACAGATGTGATAATAAACTATTCAATTCAATTCTATACGGTGGTTAACATTTCTCTAAGTTGTCACATCCACTGTGCCTCTCAAAGAACAGACTCCACACTGTGATTCGTAGCACAGCTCTCTAACACCATTGAGAGCAGTAAAGAACATCTCTGGTGAGGGGAATGTGCTATGGTATGAAATATCTTGGCACCTAAGATCAAAACTGAGATCCACAGATTTTTCGATACTATGGGTACAGTGACAGATTAATATGGTGCAGGAAAATGGAGCCAAGGTAGAAGATTTGCAACAATCTTAAAGAATGGTGAAGTAGTCCATAGCTTTCTAAATGCGGAAGATCTTCTATATGCAAAGGGAAAGACTACCAAGAAACCACCAACTCCGTTGCCTGAATATGGAGGTTAACAGTTTTTAATTTAAATTTTTTAATTTAATTTTATTTTAGACTTGCGGCCTGGTAACAGGCCCTTCTGGCCCTTGATCCCGTACCATCCAAATATACCCAATTAACCTATCATCCCTGTACATTTTGAAGGATAGGAGGAAACAGAGCACCCCGAGGAAACCGACAAAGACGTGGGGAGAACAGCGCTAGATTCGAACCCACGTCGCTGGCACCATAATAGCATTGAGCTAACTGCTATGCTATCCATGCCGCCCGACAGTTTGTGGAGTTCTGCATGAATACTCTGCATCAAGCTTTATGGAAATGCATGATAATTTTGCCAGTAGCTTTGAGGAGGAACATGAATTATTAGAACCGATGATTAGAGTGATTGAGAACATATTAAGAAGTCCAGCATGTTTTAAAATACGCAGGTTACCCAGCCCAGGAAAATATGCCCAAGGCTTATGAATGAATTTATAGTGATCATTTTCTAATGCTCTTTGGCAATAAATATTAAGATGAAGGACAACAGGTTGCTGATGTGGTTCTGTGTTTTTCTGGAAAAGGTAAAAGAACAGGCAGGGTAACTACAGGGTCAACTTAACTACAGGGTCAACCTAACGACAGGGTCAACTTAATGACAGGGTCAACGTAACGATAGGGTCAACGTAACGACAGGGTCAACGTAACGACAGGGTCAACGTAACGACAGGGTCAACTTAACTTTTAATGATGAATAAAATGTTGAAAAAAATTCTAGTGGTCCAAAAAGGAATTTAGAAAGGCACAGTTTAATCAGAGACAGCCTGATGCAAGTTTAATGCAAGACCATCTCTATCATTGAAAACTGAGCCTGCGGATATAGGAGGAATAAAGAAAGGGAATCCCAGACAGATCCAATGAGGTGCTAAGAAAATGTGCATGTGGAATGCTGACCTTTACCGAAACCAGTTTTACTGCTTCGATATTGTGTACAATTATGGCTATCATACCACAAGAAGTATCCTTAGCAGAGAAAATTGACAACATTTTGCCAGAGCTGGAGAATTAATTATATCTGCTTTATGTACGCTTTCATCCATTTGCACATTTGCTTGCTGTTTCAATTTCTTGTGCAAATTGATGCATTCTCGATTTATTGCGTGCACTTTCTCCATAATGGACAGAACTGCATAGCAAAGTAAGCCCATGCCTGTGGGGAAGCCATGGCAAACATGCTCCTAATAAGCGATCTAAACACTCTGTTCTTTTGCGATTGAGTCCATTAGTGTTGTGATTGTAGTGGCAAACTGATTGTGAACAGAATGATCTGAACGCAAGCTGGCAGGAGACTGACACTGGGCCACAAGACATGAATGCCGATTAGCAGCAGGATAATGTTTAAGCTCTACGTGTTCCTGAGCAATGGCACAAGAAGATGTAAAGACTTTTTGACCTGCTTCTTCAACCCTGGTGTCTTCAAATTTTTGTGATTTACTTCCTGAACAATGGCCCAGGTTCAGTTACACTGAAAATTGGCATCAGCCAAGAAGCATCTGAGATTGTTTGCTTTCACATTGGGGAGTGAACGTTGGAAAGTCTATAACCTACTGTGTTAGTGAGATGATACAAGGGGTTAGATCTACTTTCGTGCGATAGTTGAAAGTCGAGTGGGTCAAAACCAAGGCACTAGCTCTCCTCTCACAACATTGTGAATGATTCCAGGTACCGTACGTCTCTCAAGGTTCAAGATTCCTTTTTATTGTCATGTCACAATACAAAAAAATGTAATATACACAAAATTAGCATGGTCTGGCACCCCTAACAATAAAGGAAAAAGGAACAAAAGTTAAGAGCAGTGGAATTATCCTTGATGCCCAAGCAAATGTTTGCTCCTCATTTAATAATAGCTCCTTATATTATGCTGATGGTATGGATGCTGATCCCATGCAAATTGGCTTCTTCATTTACCATATTGCAGGACCACTAACAAGGACTTTCTGGAGTGCAACGCTGTGGGATGACAGGGAGATGTAGAAAAGCCAGTTCGCATAGCGGTTACTACGATGTTACTACACCACCAGTCATTGGTGCTGTCTGTTTGTATGTTCTCCCAGTGTCTGCAAGGGTTTCCTCCAGGTGCTCTGGTTTTCTCCCACCCTTCAAAACATACCGGGGTCATTGGTTAATTGGGGTATTTGGGCAGCGGGTCAGAAGAGCCTGTTACTGCACTGCATGTCTGAATTAACAATCAACAATTCTCCGCCCCTCCATCTGAGGGTCACAATTCTAGGCAAAAATTACAAACTCTGCTGGAACATTTCCCTTTCTTCCTTGTGAAAGTCAGATGGGGATTTCACCATAATAATTGGATGTAAATAACATCCTGCCCAGGATTTGGGGCTAAGACAACATGAGAGCATACTGTTGATGGGGAGAGCATACAAACTCTAATCCCTGCAGATGCTTTTACCCTAAGATCTCCATTAAGATCTGCGGAATTTTTATGCAACATTCATTAGGACTCATCCTACAATTATTAATATAGACTGATGTCTTATTGCTGTTGAAAAGGTACACAGTTTCCCTGGCTTTCTCTTCCTAGATTTCTTGATGGCCATGAATTTGTTCAATGCTGTTTTTCTCTCTCCAGCCCTCTCCCTCTTTCTTCACTTCCATCCTTGCTCCCATTCATTTTTGCCTCTCTGCTGTGACCCTGCCCTCCAGTTGAATTGTCTGCCCGCCGTGCGCTTCCAGATGGCTTTAAAATATGTTCTCACTTGAGCTCCATTCCGTCCCTCTCACTCCTGATTCTCCTTGCTTCGCATGGGCCTTGTCATGTGACATTCTCACCCATTCGCGTGTGCTAAGCCAAAGGAACGGAACATTGTCAGGCACAGCCAAGCCCAGCTGCTCTGCGAGCCCAACACAATCAATTTATCCTTGAAAATGACAAGATGTGATTTGCTGTGGAATGAGACACAAATTAAGTATCTTAGAAGTGATTTGAGGTTGGGAGAGAGAGTCAAAGCGATCGCAACATGTGCTTCTCTTTTTAAGGATAATTGTGAAAGGACCTGTAAATGTGGCTTTGAATAGAGGTGTGACGTTCTTTGAAAGAGAAATGTATTTATAATTATTCCCTTTTCACACTCTTTGTTGCACAGATATTACATAGAGAGCATAATTACAGGTACCCAGGATTGCTGGGTAGTGATCAGTAATCTTGTGGTGTTAGTTTGTCTCTCCCTATTACACTGAGTACCCTCAAGATAGGCCACTCTGAAAACTATGTTTTCTGGCCTTCATTTTACTTCCAGTCATTTTCTTCCACTTGTGTCCACCAGTGTCTGAAAACCAACCCGCTTTATGCAGACCAATGGCACAGGGTGCTGCACTGCAGGTGGAGGTTGGCGTTAAGGAATGGGTGGACCAATAACAAGAGGAGCAGGAGTTCCATGGTGGGGGGAAAAAACGGGCAGGTCCTTGCAACAGGGTTCTGGCAAGCTTACTTCCACTCTGGATTCTGGTCCAGGCTGAACAGGGGAGTGCTGAGGGGAGGAAACACAGGGATATGAGTGGGGTAGGGGAGCAGTGGTATGAGGCATAAGGTGACTCCAGAACCTATTCAATGTGTTCAGTTGAATATCAGCAATCACGTGACACAGTAATTGCTCCTTTGCCCAAAATTTATAGTAAAAAGATAATCACAGTTTAATGTCAAGGTAGCATTTGTCTAAATGAATCATTGCCTTTTGAAAAGCATGAAATGCAACTTGAAGAGTTTCTGACTGTGATTTAAATGGTGTTCAAACTCACCTTTATTTTGTCGAGTTGAGCATGAAGGCATTATAGATGGAACAGGGTACAGTTTAATTCCTCTTCAGAAGGTCTTCCCTTGCTATGCCATGGCAACTCAGCAGCTAATATTAAATATGTTAATGACAAGTCGGGTTGCATTTCCACCAATCATTACTTCCAATCCAAACTGCACACGTCTCACCCCACTTAGTGCTGAACATAATGTTTATGCTGTTAATTATGAAAGCTGTCAATTTTCAGGCTTGCACTGTTTGGGTATGCATTACATCCTCACACAGGCTTTCCAGGATGCTCCAACTGTGAGATAATCATTAACATTTCCTTCCAGTTCTCCTGTTTGTGGGCTCATTAGAAGAGATTGGAAACAACAGGAAGGGAGAATGGGCTGGATAGGGGGAGATGAAAATAATTTTTTTTAGTCTCAAATGCAGCTGCCCTTTCATTTGCATTTTACACCAATTAGCAATTTGATCTGTCAAAAACTGGCAATTCTGCATTTTTGAACCAGGCAGAGAAACAGAAATAAGAAGAAAGAAATTATTTTGCCCATCTGATTGGTTCACAGCTGGATGCCTTGAATATATATATGCATGGGCGCTGCAAGGAAATTATGAGTACAGTAAAACCCTTGGTACCCGGCACCCTTGAGGATGCCGGATAAGTGTTTTTTAGTTGCTTGAAATCTACTCTTACAATGTTGAATGCATCAACATTAAGAATATACAGTTTAAAAGACAAAAATATTACACTGTACTTGCACTGAACGAATCTCACTTGCATGAATATATAAACCTTAAAGCATTTTACTTTATTTTCAGTCAGACTCTTTGAAAACATTTAACCATCGCTGCATCTTCAGGTTTCTCCCCCTCCATGGAGCCGCCCGAAAGACAAACAATAACATTATAAATAACTAACCATTCCTCCTCCAAGTTTACAGATAAAGGCCTGGGGTGATTCTTACTAAGCAGGGATAAGGAGACCCTTTAAGAGAGTCACCCCAATGGCGAGCAGCATCAACCAGCTCTTCATCCTGGGCAACGCAACTCCTGTGTCGCACAACTTTATTCAAACAGCTGCTACAAGCAACACACAACCAAAGCACTCTGCTGGTTGAATATTTGCTCCCATCTTCACTAAATGTTTGTGTGTTACTTCAGAGGACATTTATTTTTAATTTTAAGCTTACGGGTTTTGTGAGAATCCTGGACCCAGACCTCATCACAGGTTTGCCTCAAACATGGAGTGAAAAACGAAAATCTGCAGATGATGTGATTGTAGAGCTCAGGCCCGAAACGCTTATTATACAGTATATCTTTACCTCCTGCGGATGCTGTGAGACCCGCTGAGTTTCCCCAGCACTTCTGTGTTTTCACTTGCTCCAAACATGGATCAAAGAGGTGAAGTGTGTGACCAACTCGATGTCAAGATCATTATCATTCAGGTGCCTTGCTGTTTGGCGTGGGGGATCATGTCTCTCCATCCATCACGATCTCCATAGTTGATGGTGAGTTCATGATTATTCTGAAGTGGTTTCCTGTTACCTTCTTCAGTTGCAGGGTCCAACACTGGACCCTGGCCATTGATCAGCAGGTTCATCTGCCCAGCAATTTTAGTCTTACAACCATAAATTCCAATTTGTAGAATCTGCTTTTAAAATCCATCCACCATCTGCAATCCATGGGTGCATGTGACCCTGATTGGGAGGTTAAACAGAATCCATACCTTGCCCAAAGGTGACCTGCAGGCTATCAAATGGAAGGAGCGCCCTATACCTCCATTTGCTGAATTGGCACTTGATGTCAAGGTAGCGCTCTGGTAAAGCGGAAGTCAATGGGCACCAAGGGGAAAGGACTCCTTTTGTTAGGCTCATGCCTAATACAAAAGATGATAGTTGTGGCTTTTGGACATCAATCATTCTCGTCCCAAGTTATTACTGCTACACACCCACAGGGTAAACATCATTCAGGACATGTCAGCCAGTTCTCTGGCCCTCCATTAATCACCTTAAATGTTCATTTCATACAGTGTTGTTACTCACCCAGGCTACTCTAACAATACTTCTCAAATGCACAGCTTCAACTATTTGGAAGGGCAAAGGCAGCAGACACAAGGGTACACTCACCTGCAGGTCCCCATAATGAGGCACACTGTCCTGATTTGGAAATATATCTTCGGTCTGTCATCGTTGGATCTGAACCCTGGATCTCTCCGCACAGCAGCACTTTCGTTCTATGTTCATTGGAAGGACTGCTGTTGTTCAGAAGTTGACTCACTGTGACCTGGTGCAATTAGTACTGGGCAATAAATGCTGGTCTTTCCAATGGGAATCAGATCTGAAAAAGAAAATCAGTGAATAAAAATAAATCCCTTCATTTTTAAAATTCATTGGATTGATTCCAGTGAGAATTTGCTGCATATAACGTGCGATTAATCAGATAAGGCCTATAAAATTTAGTAAGTGGTGTCTGTATTAAAATGTGCTCAATATTTACAGGACTACAGTTAGATATGGAGATGATATTTCCCCTGGCTGGGATATCTAGAATCAGAACACATTGTTTCAAAATCTTATTCTTTACCACTGCCATGAATTAAATTTAAATTTAGACATTCATCATGGTAACAAGTCCTTTCGTCTCACGAGCTCGTGCTGCCCAATTACACCCAATTAACCTACAACCCCCATATATTTTGAAGGGTGGGAGAAAACCAGAGCATCCGGAGGAAACCCACACCGACGCGAGGTGAACGTAGAAACTCCTTAGAGACAGTGTGGGATTTGAATATCAGTCGCTGGTGCTAACTGCTAGGCTAACTGTACCATCAATTAATTGGTTATTGTATATTGTTCCTAATGTGCAGTGAATGGTAGAAACTAGTAGGAATTGATTTGGAAAGTGGGGAGGAATAGATTGGGTTAATGCAAGGTGAAGTAGCTGTTTCCATGCTGTATGTCTTCAGCTGTCTTGCAGTCAGTGCAATGGTCACCTTTCCACTTTCCTCCGAACGCTCTCCACTGATACTGCATCTGCTTGCAGCTGAATTTGTCCAGGCAGTAATAGGTAGAGAAGCGTCTGTGGAGGCTTTTCTTCCCACTCCTGCACCATTCCTTCTCTCAGTGATGTCGTCTGAAAATATTGCCCCAGTTTCTACCGGTATGGCAATGACTCCCAGTTTTAACGCACTCCCTCTCTCGAATTCCAGTCCCAGTGACTGGCACTGTAACAGCATTGTAACCACTAATCTAACTGTGGAGAGACAAGTAGGGGAGAAGATATTGGAGGTGAGGTGGGGGGCAGGGGTGGTGTCAGGCTTTGAGAGAAAAAGAAGTACAGGAGCAGATAAAGGACAAAGAGAAACTGTGAAACCACATTAGAATGGGGGGGGGGGGGGGGGGGGAGTTACCTGTGCTACGGAGCCCAGAGGACCCCAAAAACCAGCAGTAATAGATATGCACCACAACACTGGGTTACTTAAACCAAAGTAGTTTTTCATTGTATTTGAACAAGAAAACTGAATTGAACTTTAATTTGAATTTGAAAATGTAATGTCCATGTCACTGGGTTGCAGGGTACCCCGGCAGAATATCACATTATTCTCAAGTTTATGTTTGGCTTTAGTCTTGTTTCATTTGTGGGGAGAGGAAAAGTCAGCGTTTCAGGTTGTTGATCCCATTGCCAGAACTGGAAATGTAAAGTGTCTACGTGTTTTATAGAGAAAGGAAAAATTAAAGGGAGGTGTTCTACAAAGCAGCCACTCACTGTGTGTTCAGATTATCTAATGCAGAGGAAACAAGACTGGGACTGAATGCAACAAGCCAAATTAGAAGAAGAGCAACAAAAAAGACTGGGTCACTGGATAGTGGGAACAGAAGAACTAAAAGGAGTAGCGATAATCCAGGAAAATAGACCAGTCTGGTGGGCGAGCTATTGGAGAAGCTCCTGAGAGACAGGATTTACAACTATTTAGAGAGGCATACACTGATTAGGAATAGTCCGCATGGCTTCGTTGGGGGAAGCCTGATTGAATTCTTTGAGGATGTAACAAAGATTTATGAAGGGATGTAGTGTATATGGATTTCATTAAGGCATTCGATAGGTTTCCCCATGTGCAGCTCATTAAGAAAGTGAGGCATGGTGCAATCCAAGGAAGCCCTGCTTTATGGATGCAGAATTGAGAAGAGAGAAGATAGTTATAGATTATCCTTATTCTGCAGGAAGGTCAGCGACTAGGGGTGTTTTGCAGAAATCTGTTCTGGGACCCCTACTCTTACTGACTATTGTAAATGGCCTAATTGAGGAAGTGGAAGGGTGGATAAGTTTGTGGATGACACAAAGGTTGATGGTGTATTGGATAGTTTGGAGGGTTGGCAGAGGTTACAGAGGGACATTGAAAGAATACAGAGCTGGACTGAGAAGTTGCTGATGGCATTCAACCCAGGAATGTGTGAAACCCAGGAGTGTTGACAGCCATTTTCAAACTCTCACTGCTGCATTCGAAGGTTCCCACCTGCTTCAAAAGGGCATCAATCATCCCAGTGCCCAAGAAGAGTGGTGTGAGCTGCCTCAACGACTATCGCCCAGTAGCACTGACATCAGCAATGAAATGCTTTGAGAGGTTGGTCATGACCAAAATTAACACGTACCTAAGTAACACTCTGGATCCACTATAATTCACCTCCCATGACAATTGTTCCACAGTAGACACAATATCATCGGCCCTTCACTCAGTTCTAGATCTCCTGGACATCAACAGCTCATGCATTCGACTGCTCTTCATCAACTACAGTTCAGTCTTCAACACCACTATTCCCTCAATGCTGGTCAACCAGCTCCAAACCCAGGACCTCCCCACCTCCCTCTCCAATTGGATCCTTGACTACCTCATCAGAAGACCAGTCAGTATAAATTGGAAACAATGTCTCTTCCTCACTGACAATCAACACAGACACACCTAAATGAAGCATGCTTAGTCCACTGCTCTACTCACTCCACACCCATGACTGTGTGGCCGGGCACAACTTAAATGCCATCTCCAAATTTGCCAATGATGCCACGGTCGTCGGCAGAATCACGGACGCCAATGAGGAAGCGTCCAGGAGGAAGATAGATCAGCTCATTGAATGGTGTCACACCAACAACCTTCCACTCAATGTTAGCAAAACCAAGGAGATGTTTATGGACTTCAGAGGATATCAAGAGAACATGAACCAATCCACCAGTGGTGAGGGTCAAGAACTTCAAATTCCTGAGTTTCAACATCTCCGAGGATCTGTTCTGGAGCCTCCATGTCGATGTCATCATGAAACAGGGTCGCCAGCGGCTGGACTTTGGGAGGAACTTGAGCAAATTTGAAAACTTCTACAGGTCTACTGCAGAGAATATTCTGGCTGGTTGCATCACTGCCCGGTACAGAGGTGCCCACGCTCAGAACAGGAAAAAACTCCAGAGGGATGTTAATTCGGCCTGTGACATCATGGCAACAGTCTTCATTCCATTGAGGACATCTACATGAGGCAGTGTCTTACAAAAGCAGCCTCTACCCTCAAAGACCCAGGCCATGCTCTCTTCACTCTGCTACCATCAGGAAAAAGGTACAGGAGCTTGAAGATGAGCACTCAGTGGCACAAGGACAGCTTCTTCCCCGCTGGCATCAGACTCCTGAATGATCAATGAACCAAAGGCACTGCTTTACTTTGTATTTTTCTTTCTCTTGCACTATTTTTATTAAGAAATTTAGTTTATATATAAAAGTTTGTTCTGTGATGCTGTTGCAAAACAATGAATATCATGACGTGTTTATGACAATAAATTCTGGTTTTGAAGTGGAACTTATGGTGGGTCAAATTTGAAGACAGAATACAATGTCAATGGGAGGACTCTGGGCACTGTTAATGAACTGAGCGATCTTAGTCTCCATCTCCAGAAGACACTCAAACCTGCTGCACAGGTTGATAATGCGGTTAAGAAGGCATATGGTGCAATGGCCTTCAGGAACAGCAGGATTGAGTTCAAGAGCGTGAAGTAATATTACAGCTATTTTCTTTCTTTTTCTTAATATAAGAATGAGTTAAACCCCAGTTGGAATATAAAGTTCAGTTCTGGTCACCTTATTGCAGGAAAAATGTGCATGCCATAGAGTGAGTGCAGAGGAAATGTACGAGGATACTTCCTGGATTGGAGAGCTTGCGTGTGGACAGGATGATTGAACTTGGTCTTTTCTCCTTGGAGCAAGTTTTAAGATACTTGTGAGCAAGTACGGGGGGGGGGGGGGGGATGTAAGAGGTAAGTTTTCCACACACAGAGACCATTGGGGGCATGGAATGTGCTTCTGGCAACAGTGGTGGAGGCGAGTGATGGAGGCACGTACTGTAGGATCCTTTAACACAATATTAGATAGGTACATAGAGATGACAAAAATGGATATGCAGTGGGGAAATTCTAGGCAGTTATTGGAGTGTGTTCTTAAGTTGCCACAACACTGAGGGCTGTAGGTCCTGGACTGTGCTGCAGATTTCTATATTCTTTGACGGGGGTTGCATGGAAAGGTGCAGTACTTGTGAAGGTGGAAGTTGCAGAGAAAACCATTCCTTCAGAATGCTGAAAGGAGTGGGAGAGATGGTAGTAAAGTTCCTTTGGAGATGATGGAAGGTAGGGCAGATAATGATCTTATGCAGGTCAGTGGGATGGAAGTTGACCAGGGAAACATTATCCTTGCTCTTGCTGAGTAGAGAAGGGGGCAAGTGGAAGTGCAGGAAATGGAAGACACAGTTGAGAGTCCCTGTCAACACTGGCAGAGGCAAAAGGAAGACATCTCAGATGCATTGGTGTGGGAAATCTCATAAGAACACATATAATGGAGAATGAAAAACAGGGAGAATAGAATGGTGTCCCTGTTGGAGGCAGGGTGCAGGGTGTTGGAGAGCTGGCAGGATGTAGGATGTAAGCGAGCTGATGAGCTTATCAAGGATATTCTTCATTAACATTCCTTGAGGTGGAAATAAAAATGTAAAAAAGGGAAGAGAAGAATGGACTATGAGAAAGTTAGCGCAGGGTAGAAACCGTCTGTTTCAACAGGAGGCCAGTAACCCTTAAAAATGAACACATTTCTTCAGAGTTACCACTGAGTTGGCAGCATTTTGGCAACCGTTCTCTTTCTGCATTGGGCTGTAAATTCAAGTTTGACTTGCACAAAGCCACAAAGCCAGCTCAAGTGATGTGCTGGAGAGTGATGACGCCATTTGGATCTTGTCCTTTAAATGTGGCAAATGTAATTGAGGAAGTGCATTGACATAGGGAAACTATGTTTAACCCCCATCCCCTCTTGTATTGGATACATCACAGTGTTACATAGAAAATACTGCATCAAAACAGATTCTTCAGCCAAACTCGTTAATACTGATGTTTATGATATTCATTACATTCTTTCATTCTATTTTCTTTTTAATCATACATATCCAGTTTCCCTTTAAATGCATGGAATTCATTTAAAAACAGGGTTCTGGTGTAGGCTATTTGGCTCATTGTGCCAATCCGTGCCCCTCTTCCAAACTGCTCCCAAGTCTCACATTTAATTCATTAACTGATTATCATATCAGAGATGCTGGATGCAAATGCCAACAGACATCAATAATGGCAGAAGGAAGGCACAGGTCAAATGCATCGTCTACTTTCAGAAATGTCCCTGGGCCTGAATGGATGGGCTCTGTTGGTCAGCCCAGGGTCAGAGTCAGAAGAGATCTAATCAGGGGGGGGCACTGAGGGGAGGCACAAGCTGCTGTTCGAGAACTCATTTAGCAGGTTGGGGCGAGGGGGAGGGGCTGTGGTGCCTTACCTGCCATGGACCCCTCCATCCACCATGCCATCACACTTACCCATCCCTCCAACATTTCAGACAAGCGCGTGTGGAGATGAAACTATGTGATTCATTTTGGTTGCACCCCCTCTGATGTGTCACCCGGTGTGGCCCACAGCCCCCTAGTAATGATAGTGCTGCATGTCTTTGCTATTTTCTGCACTTGGACCTGCAGCTTAAAGCCCTACAATTTTGGGTGCAAACTGCTTTCTTGCACTTGAGGGTTGTAACCAGTGTCCATGGGAATAAAGCTATTTTTGAAAGCAACCATTTTGTGATTTAGATGTATTTATCATCTTCTCAGTGCTGTAAATAAGATGAACATTGAAACTCAACCAAACATAAACTTTATTCACAACAAATTAAATCCAAAAGGAAAATGTTTCAAAGTTGTGTATCCATAAATTGTTACATGTTACATCCATTTCTGTTGTGTATGTGTCTTTAAGAATCGATTCACAATGTAGGAACAGTAACCACACTTTATTCAGGTTTAAATCTGGTGCGCGCACTGCTCGCAATCCTGACGCAACTTCCATTATGATATCACATACGCATGTGTGTTCCACGCATTGCAACGTAACTTTCTGAAATCACGCATGGATGTCAGTTTTTTTCTTATTTTTGTTTTTATTTCATTTCATTTAGTGAAAATGTTACTTTTAATATGTTAAATATAAATTAATTTTAAAAGTTTTGCGCCAATGGCCTGCAGGTGGGGGGGGGAAACACAATAACTCATTTAGGGGGCATGGCCCATGAATGCCCCTCCTTGATGCCATCCATGGGCCAGTCCCCTATGTAAACCATTTCTTAATATAACTGAGTGAGCACTGCAGAGCAAGGAAGTGTGGCACATTGCTGAAACACAAACTCATCAAAACACAGAAATGCTGGAGGAACTCGGTTGGTCTCACAGCGTCCGTAGGATGTCAAGATGTATTAGTGATTATTTGAGCTCATCAACTTCATCCACTTTGCTGCCAACTTTAACCCTGACCTCAAATTTACTTGGTCCATCTCTACCATCACTCTCCTTTTCCTCGATCTCTCTGTCTCCATCTCGGGAGACAAACTCTCGACGGACATCTTCTACAAACCCTCCAGCTCCCACAGCTACCTCGACTCCACCTCTTCCCACCCTGTCCCCTGTAAGGATTCCATTCCTTTCTCTCAATTCCTCCGTTTCCATGGCATCTGCTCCCAGGACAAGATCTTCCATGTGAGATCATCAGAGAAGTCCTCCTTCTTCAAACAACATAGTTTCCCCTCTGCCGCCAGTAACTAGGCCCTCAGCTGCAAATCCTCCATTACCTACACATCTGCCTTAGCCTTCCTCCCCCCATGTGTAATGGAGATGGGATTCCCCTTCTCCTCCTCTGCCTCTGCATATCATCCACCGCAATTTCCACCACTTACTGTGTGGTCCCACTGCCAGACATATACTCCCCTCTCCTCCCCTTTTGACCTTCTGTGGGGACCACTCCCACCATGGCTCCCATGTCCACTTTTCCCTCCCCACCAATTGTCCCCCTTGGCACCTATCCCTGTGACTGCAGGAGATTCTCCACTTGTGCCCACACCTCCTCCCTCACCACTGTTGAGTCCTTCCAAGTCAAGCAACAATTCAAGTGAAAAAACACACAAATGCTAGAGAAACTCAGCAGGTCAAACAGGGCCTTTATGTAGCAAATGTAAAGATACATCACTAATATTTCATGCTTGAGCCCTTCATCAAGGAGTGGGGGAACATGAGAGATGTCTGAACAATTCACGTGAATCTCCAGAGGTCATCTGGTGCTCCCCCACTTGTGGTCTCCTCTACATCAGAGAGACTGGATGTAGACACAGAGATTGCTTCATTGATCACCTCAGCTCTGGTCTGCCATAATAGTGTGGATCTCCCAGTGGCCACCCATTTCAATTCTTTGTTCCATTCCCTTGCTGACATGTCTGTCCATGGATTCATACACTGCCAGACTGTGACCACTGGCAAATTAGTCATATTCCAACATCTCATAGTCCATCCTCCAATTGGATGGCATTGACATCAATTTCACTGGTTTCTATTGGAAACACCATCACTCCCATCTTCTTTCCCCTTTCCCTTGGCTCTCCTCTCCCCTCCCCCCTTCTCCCCCCCCCCTCTCTCTCTCTCTCTCTTCCTTTTCCCTCTGTCTCCTTTCATAGAGCCAAAATTATTTCTCACCTTTTCTCTTATCATATTCAATTAACACCTTTTGTCTGTTGGTCTGGACTCCTCCTGCACCCACCTTCCCACATTCTTCCCCTGCCTTTATTTCAAACGCCTGTCTTTTTTCACTCATACCTTGATGAAGGGCTCAGGCCTGAAACTTCAATAATATATATTTACCGTCTATGGACGCTGCGAGACTGGCTGAGTTATTCCAGCATTTATGTGTTTTGATGACAATCACAGCATCTGCAGACTTTCATGTTTCATGAAATTCATCCATCTGATTCATTCATTCATGAATCAGCTGATTCAGATTTAAGTGGTCTCTGAGATTTTTGTCCTCCTCCAGAGTTAACAATAAAATAGTGGTATTGCAATGCTTCTTTTGCATAATCCCTGTGTGCAGCAAGACTTGATGAAATGCTTTCAGAAAGGCTGAAGTGCATGAGATAGTTATTACTCAGAGGTGGTGATTTTTTAGTGTTTTGTTACAATAATGCAAGGCAAATCCCAGTAATTGGTGCATTCTGACCTGCAGGCCAGAGGAACAAGGTGATCTGGTCAAGAGGCATTGGTCAAAGCAGTTGCTTGGATTGGTTATTACCAGTGGGTGCACACTGTCGAATATTTAGGCTACTGTCAACTCTTGGTCCTTTTTATTGCTTTATATAATTCTTTTTTTTTATATTGTGTGTCCCTGCTGTCCAACATATGACCAGTACTGCCAACCTGTCAAATGTGCCCCTCCAACCAGCCATCACAATCCTGCTCTCCTACATTTCAGTCTTCCTCCACTCCTCTTCATCTCCTGACTCAGTCCATCTCAATACACACAGAGGCAATGTGCCATGCAAATAGAAAGTAGCTTGAAAGTACTGAATCATCAGATTCAAGGACAACTTCTTCCCCACTGTTGTCCGACTCCTGTACAGACCTGATTCATGAAGATGAATGCCCATGATAGCACATAATCTCAATAATCTCATACAATGAAGAGTGATTGCCTGAACAGCATGAAAAAAAAAAGTTTATCACAGCTTCTTGGTACATGTGACAATAATAAACAATTCCACTTCATTCATCTCTGTGTTCAGTGACACAAGATTGAGAGAAATAAATTCCATGGAACAGTGACTGTGAATATAGACCAGCAAGTTCAGATGCTGCCTGACTTGTTGACTTCCTCCACCAGTTTGATTTCTGCTCCATAAATTAATGGACATCTGTCAGTCTTAAGGCTTACACTAATCCACACCTAGCCCTGTGCTCCATTTGATCTGGGAATGTAAGATGCAAAAACTACAGAAAATAAGTCAATTTGCTGGGATGATTTTGGAAATAAGTAGGATGATCCGAATCTCTAAGCAGAGAACTGGGTCAGGTGCATTCCCAGATAATACATCCACTGGCTGCTGAGATTCATTGCATTCAATTTGATTAAATATTGCAAGGCACTGCTTCCTTTAGAGGTCTGTCCCTGCTGAGTTAAAAGGCACTGTCTTGCATTTTATGTTGCTTATCATCTGTTTTATTAAAACAATAAATCTGGGTCACGTCTGCTGCAATGGACTGGCCTCCTTGACATCCACCATTTCATTGTTGAACTCTCGATATACAAACCAGATGTAATGTCTCACAGTAAAGTGTTTTTTTTTAAATAAGAATACATAACATGTTAAAATATTATTGTATGTTGCAAAAATGCTTTTAATTTCATAATAAGGAAAATCTTTGAAATGTCACTGTACTCATTGGCTCATCGAGGGCGGATGTAGTTTACAATGAAAAATCAATTCTTTTTAAGATTCTTTCTCCTCTCATAATTTCTCTCTTTTAATTTCCTCCCTATCTTTTGGACATTGTTGATTAATTCTGAGCTCTATAGATGCCAGGAGAAGTTTGAACCTAACAGCATTCCTGTACCTGGATGCTTTCACAACACAGAGGTTGGGAACTGTTGTGTCTGAGAGGAGATGCAAGGGGGGCATGAAATCTTTTGATGGTCTGTGTCAGGAAAGGGGGAATTCAGGTAATCCACACTCCCCATGTTCTCCTCCACATACACTCGCCTCCATCAAATGTTCTTCTTGTTCATAATTTCCACCCCAACCCATGTCATTCAATCTGTCCATCATCTCTTCCCTAACTGGCTCCACCTTGTACTTATCAACCTCTGTCCCATCACCCACCTCCTCCCCCCTCCCCCCCACCAACCTGATTCCATCTGCCCATCATCACCTCCCTAAATGTTTCTACCTATCATCCTCTTTACTGTCACCTCCCCCACCTATCTGGTTTCAACTACCAGCCTTTGCCCCATCAAACCCCTCTCCTCACCTTATTCCACCTATCCAGCAGCTTCTTCCTATCTGGTTCCACTAATCACATCAGCTTTTGTCCCATCTCCTCCCCCACCTACCTGGTTCCAGCTGTCCAACATCTCCTTCTTATCTGGTTCCACCAAGCACTTATCAGTTTCTGTCCCATCATCTCTCCCCACCCACCTGGTTCCATCTGCCCATTAGCTCCTCAAACATCTAGTTCCACATCACCAACAAACTTCTGCCTTTCCTCTTTTATTGCTATACACTGCCCATCTTTCCTCTCGCCTCTCAGACCTATGACAGAGTCTCAACCTAAACCATCAAACTACATCTTTTGTCTCCACTGATGATGATTGACCAGCCGAGTTCTTCCAGTATTCTGCTTTGTGGGAACTTGACGGTACTATTGACAGCTCATGCAGGTATTAAGACATGCAGTTCTATGCCAATATTTTAATAATTCCACAGTGCACTGGCAGATATTTCCCTATGACTAACAGACTACCTCTCCGAGAATGGAATGATTAGTTTCCTTTCAGCCCAATCTTAGAGGAAGCCTTGTGCTAAACTATTGAAACCTCTTTAATTAGGATTAACCAATTTTTCCTGTTAACTTCACGTCAAGATCTTTCCTGCTGCGAGCTCAGGATTATTTAAACCTTATCCAGATCCCACACAAGCAGACTTGAAATCAGCAAATGAAATGCCGCATAGTAACTTTTAAAATTACCATTGTGCTATTATCTTTTTAGTTCAAGTTCTAAGTTATCGAGTTCAAATTCAAATTTATTAACAGAGTATATACATGACATCACAAACAACCCTGAGATTCTTTTTCCTGCAGGCCAAGCAGAATTGCTATTTGTTGGTTGTGTAAACCAGTTTACCTATCTCGGCTGCACCATTTCATCAGATGCAAGGATCGACAATGAGATAGACAACAGACTCGCCAAGGCAAATAGCGCCTTTGGAAGACTACACAAAAGAGTCTGGAAAAACAACCAACTGAAAAACCTCACAAAGATAAGCGTATACAGAGCCGTTGTCATACCCACACTCCTGTTCGGCTCCGAATCATGGGTCCTCTACCGGCACCACCTACGGCTCCTAGAACGCTTCCACCAGCGTTGTCTCCGCTCCATCCTCAACATCCATTGGAGCGCTCACACCCCTAACGTCGAGGTACTCGAGATGGCAGAGGTCGACAGCATCGAGTCCACGCTGCTGAAGATTCAGCTGCGCTGGATGGGTCACGTCTCCAGAATGGAGGACCATCGCCTTCCCAAGATCGTATTATATGGCGAGCTCTCCACTGGCCACCGTGACAGAGGTGCACCAAAGAAAAGGTACAAGGACTGCCTAAAGAAATCTCTTGGTGCCTGCCACATTGACCACCGCCAGTGGGCTGATAACGCCTCAAACCGTGCATCTTGGCGCCTCACAGTTTGGCGGGCAGCAGCCTCCTTTGAAGAAGACCGCAGAGCCCACCTCACTGACAAAAGGCAAAGGAGGAAAAACCCAACACCCAACCCCAACCAACCAATTTTCCCTTGCAACCGCTGCAATCGTGTCTGCCTGTCCCGCATCGGACTGGTCAGCCACAAACGAGCCTGCAGCTGACGTGGACTTTTTACCCCCTCCATAAATCTTCGTCCGCGAAGCCAAGCCAAAGAAAGAGAAACTAAGTAAACAAATTGTGTATGCGCTACACAGGATCCGGAGAGCCCGCAGGTACTCAGTGCTTGACTCACCAGGTCACTGTTTCCTGGTGGCCAGGAGGTGCCTGGTGTGGACCTCATTAACCTTCCTGCAATACTGGGCCTTGAGTGTCTCCATAGCTGCTTGGTACGAGCTGGTGTCACTGATCAATGGGAGCACGTGGGGCCCGTCACGGGAAAGGAGTAGTCTCAGTCAGTTAGTGTTCATGGTGATGGCATCCATGGCCACTGTCAGGAAGTTTTTAAAGCAGCGTAGCCAAAGTTCGGACGTATTCGGGGCGTCTGGTGACTGAGGGCCGATGTCAAGCTTCTCAGGTTTCAGGTACTATTCCAAGCTTCATTTAAATTTTTAGTTAATAAAATTGATGTACCATCAATAATCACAGAAGGCTGGAGTTGTAAAACTCCACCAGTGGAGCGAGTGTGTCGTTTGTTTTGTACGACTTAATTTTCTATTTTCCGTAAGTGTGCCTAAAACGGAGCACTAACCATAGCTTAGTCATTGCCTGATACAAGCTGAATGTATTTATTTATTTTAATACTTTATGCTTCAGTTCATGGAAGAAGCATGATTATTGGTCTTTCATGATTTCACATACCACCCCCACATTTCAGACAATTATTTATTCAACCTTTTCCACCACCTTTCATTGATACATTTCATTGAGGCTTAGTCGAGCACACTGATTCAAAAGCTGGAACTCTCTACTCAAGGCAACAAGGAACTGAGTTAATTCAGCAAACCCCTTGCCAGTGTTAGGTTATGAATGCTAGTTAGGGATGAATGGTAAATTCCATCCTTATCATTAATTCTCCTATCCCCGAATGAATGAAAAAGCTTGATCTTGTGGAGAAGCAATCTGTGATGTTTAAGCTTCGACAACAGGGGAAAGAAGTGGCAGCCGAATTTGGAGAGATGTGTCTGTCTATCAGGCCATTTAATCGATTACATTTTCTTCTTCCACTCTGTCTATTTTCTTTTGTCGATGGAAACGGAAGCCAATAGCAACCCAGTATTTTCATTGTTAAAACAATGGCATTCATTTTATCACCCTATGCTGATTGTCCAACTCAATATATTTTCTTTACATGTCCTTAATCTTATTTATTTGCTTGATCATCCTGTTTCAATTACAAATATCATCCATTTCCTTAATTTTGAATTATGTTTCTGTGGAGATCCATTGGCAGAATCATTCTGTTAATTAGTGCGAAGTCTTTCATTAGAACTTGGGTCTGAGTTGGACTCCCATCTGTTGATTGGCTCAGATACAGTAGGTTTGATGTTTTTAATTATATGGCACACGGCACCAGTTTGTATTTTGGTGGCATTCATTCATGGGAATTGGGCAGGTTTGTTTATTCTCTCACTTCAAGGGAAAGGACACTGCTTGATTCACTTATGTGTGATTATACTCCTGCAATGCAGCTGAAGGAGGGCTGATGTACACAAATCTGGCAGTTTCCCCACTGGCAAGACCCTTGGATAAATTGGTCCCACATTGTCTTTTGGTGCACATTCACAATCTAGGAGTAAGCTGTAAGGTGGACAGAAAGCAAAGGAATATAAGGAGGAAAGGAGCTCCCCTCTCATTGAGTATCTTGGCAAGAGATGCATTCTCACCTTTATTCAATGATTTTTGCATTGCTGCAAAACTTAAACTTGATTTTACATAAGTTTTACACTTTTGGCAAAAGCTAAACAATTAGAAAATCTCTAGGTTTTGTGGTTTAGGAAAAGTACGAAAAACTTTACAAAGAACAAGAGAGACGATTTTTCTGTACAGATGTAAGCCTGTCCCTAATAGCCAAAGAGGTGCGAACGATTGTGGTATTAGTACAGTACTTGAGTTTCTTGCCTCAGCTATTTGCAGTTTGGAAATGTTTGCAGAGGTCACGGGTCATTGTATACAAAACACTGTGAATGTGGCTAAGAAAGGGGAAGAATGAGGTCTTCCATTTCAGATCTTGCCTGATGTCATCTTTCTTCGTCACCATCGCCTCAGCCCTTCAACCCCACCATCTCCTCTATTTCCCCAAACATCTGCCCTCCTGCCCCTAGACACAAGAACAGGGTTTCCCTTCTCCTCATCTACAATCCTACCAGCCTCCACAATTTCCACCACCTACAATATGATCCCACCACCGGATCCCACATCTTCACCTCTCTGCTTTCCTCCATGGCTCCCTTGTCCACTCAGTCCTTCCTTTGAATTGCCCCTTGGTACCTAGACCCGTGACTGCATGGCCTCATATTTCCTGCTTCACCACTATTTGGGGCCTCAAACAGCTCTTCCAAGTGAAGCAACACTTCACTAGTGAATCTTCAAGGTTATGTACTGCATCTGGTGCTCCCAATGTGGCCTCCTCCACCTCAGAGATACTGGAAGCACTGCAAGTTTGTTTCATTGACTTACTTTCCTCTATCCACTGTACCTCCCAGTGGCCAACCATTTCAATTCTGCACCCTATTCCCACAGCGACGTGTCTGTTTTTGGCCTTCATGCACTGCCACATGAGGGCCAAATTGGAGGAACAACACCTAATATTCCATCTGGGCACTTTTCAGCCATAGGGAATTAACACCAATTTCTCTGAATTCCATTAGGCCCCTCCTTTCTCTCCCTCTCACTCTCTCTTCTTCTCGATCCCTCTATCTCCTTTCCTCCAACTCCCCACTGTTTGCTCTCCCTTCAGAGAGCTGTCCCCTCCCCAACTCAGCTATTTTTCTCTTCTGCCCTCCCACCCATAACCACCCATGATCTCTTGCCTGACTTTTGTTGGTATTCCTAACAGTCTCTGGGCCAGACAGTGGACTCTTGCAAGCCATTGCGAACATTCAACAGCAGAGCAAGTACCTTGTTATCAGAAGGACCCTGAGTCGGACAGGTCATGCATCAGTGAGACTGGGCACAGACTGGGAGATCGCTTCGTTCAACACCTCAGCTCTGACCACCACAATAGCGGGAATTTCCCAGTTGCCACCCATTTCAATTCTTCATCCCATTCTGTTCATGGTCTCATGCGCTACCAGACTGAGACCACCTGCAAATTGGAGGTGGTCACCTTCCATCTGGGCACCCTCCAAATGGATGGCATTAACATCAACCTCTGGTTTCTGTTAAACTCCCCCTCGCCCATCTTCATCCCCTTGCTTCCTTTCCTCTGTCTCTGTCTCTCTCCTCCCTTTCCCTCTGTCTCCTTTCACAGAGCCAAAATCAATTCTCACTTTTCCTCTTATCATTATCCAATTAACACCTTTTAGTTGTTGGGTCCCATTCTTCCCGCTTAATCTCTGATCTTTAATTAAGATTCTTGCCTGATTTTTGCTTATTCCTTGATAAAGAGCTCAGGCCTGAAACGTCAGTAATTCATCTTTACCTCCTCTGAATGCTGCGAGACCAGATGAGTTCCTCCAGCATTTCTGTGTGTTGTTGGACAGGTGCCTGACAATTAGCAGAGTGCTGGCCTCCACTTGGGAAATTGCACCCTGAGCTTTCAACAGGTAGGCTCTGCCAGTCTACCAGTCTTCAGAGTATCTGCCAGTTGCTTACAACCAACTGAGGGCCCAGGTACTCAGTAACAGCTCCTGTTGTAGTGTTGACAGAGTCTTTGCGAGGAATGTGATTCACCCTGTCTGTCAACTTCCAATTAGTTGCTACTGCCATCAAAAATGTACCAACATTTATGCTGGAAGAGAGGGAAGATGTGTGTGAATAGGAGATGTACTTGTCATTATCCAGTAGCAGGGTGATATAATTTACATAGCAACAGCTGAGATACATCTGAGGCTGCAGCCAAGCAAATCATGTCTTGTAGGGTTTGTCAAGGTGCAGTGCCTTGAGAGTGTCAATGACTTGCACTTTCATGCTTTTCGGAAGAAGCAACATACACCTTTAAAAGTAGGGGACACACTGAGAAGGACAGGGTAAGAGCTAATGCCTGTCACTCTCAAGTTGGTGGGTCTGCTGAAGCATTAAAGCCAATGTGGTGTCTGTGTATATTGGCCATGCTTGGCAAACATGGAAATGAGCAGCCAGTGTTAAGTTAGCACTGGGCCCTGCACCCACACAAATGACAGTCATTAATCAGGTATAATCATGGTCACGTCTGTTTTTCAGCGTCTTACCAACCCAGCCCTCCTCTCTGAAACAGCTTCTGTCACCTAAAAACAAATTTAAAACACTTTACAAATGGCAAAAAAAAATAGTGCCTGAGCAACTTCAGAAAAGCATGAATTTTAAAAAAATGTAGCACCTGGTATTTTTGGATGGAACTCATACAGCACATAAATGGTAGAAAATTAATACTTTATTTTAAAGTACAGGAAATTGTGAGATGATTCCCATTGGACTCATGGCAAAACATAAGCTCTTCCGCACAATTTTGCTGTTTGTTCGTTGTCCTTGTTTGCCATCCAAGACCTGAAACCAGCTGGAGTTTTTAGTGTTTGCCTGTTCCCATAGGCTTATGCCAACCAGCAGGCCTGCCATCTAATTCACAGAACCACAGAACACTAGAATTCTGAAAAAGGCTCTTCATCCCTTCTATCTGTGCCAAACTATTATTCTGCTATGGACCTGCACCCAGACCATACCCCTCCACACCCCTCTGAATCATGTCCCCATCCAAATTTTTCTTGGGTCATAATTGAGGCCCAATTCACCACTTCAGATGCCAGCTCGTTCTGCACTCTCTGCTTATGGCTCCCCTAACGTTCCCGTTTTACATTTCCTCTTTCACCCTAAACCATGTCCTCTTGTTCTTGTCTCACCCAACCTCAGTGGCAAAAGCCTGCTTGCATTTACTCTCATAATTCTGTAGGCCTCAATCAAATCTCCCTTTGTTCTTCTATGCTCCAGGGAATAAAGTCCTAACCAGTTTAACCTTTCTCTGTAATGCTTTTCCTCAAGTCTTGGCAGCATCCTTGTAAATCTTCTCAGCACTCCTTCAATCTTATTCACTCTAAGCATACGCAACTTTTGGACAATGTTGCAATTAACAGTATTCAAAGCTTTTGGTGTCAGTGGTTATTTGGAGGATGGTGTGGTCAGAGCTTATAAACAAGACCTTGAAACTTTCCAATTCTAACAAACAAATGGCTGTGACATTTGTTGGTAAGAAATATCAAGAAAAAAAGTAAAGCATAAACTCTTCAATTTCTAAAGAAATCAAAATCATAAACACTATTGATGAGCACATTTCCTTGCCGTTGGCAAACCCAGTAAGATATTGGTGCCAACCAGGAAACTGGAAAATGGCTAAAACATTGAAGTGTGTGTGAAGTTCAAGTGATGATTCCAGCTCATTTGTTTTACTTGTATGTACAAAATGCATTTTCTTCCCTGTCTTTGGACTTTACAAATTTTTTTTTCCAAAGTCTTTATTGGCAATTTGCATTCCTCCTGATTTCTATTTTCTTGGTGATGTTGGAACATTTGGCACATTATCAGTCATGCTACATACAGTGTGCTAGTCATTTATAAATGGCTTGGTCTTGCAAGCATCTGCTACACTCTAGATGTCACACCCTAGTTGTCACCAACTCACTTTAAAGTACTAAAAATAAATTGAAGTGGAAAGATGATTCTTCAGCACAGACTAAAGCAGCATCAAACTGACAAGGAAGTTCATTGTGAGTCGGTCTATCGATTAGAACATAATTGTATTGACCATGCTGATCAAATACCATTTTCTCTTCAACATTAAACTTTATTCATAAAATTATGTGCAACAAAATAGAATAAAAGTACAACACTGTGTTATTTTCTTTATATTAATCAAATCAATACATTCTATTCATTTCAACAATACACCCACCAAGTGTTGAACAAACTGTTGCCGAGGATCCAGCCCCTCACAGTCTAATGGAAAAGGAACCTCAGATTGCAGTACGTTCCTGCACGGTTTTGGCAATAGAACAAAGTTTGTACAATTGACAGAGAGAAAGGTCTATTTGCTGCTGGCCTCATCATTCAGATTTTTTTTTAAATTTTTTTTTTCTCACTATGAACCATATTAACCAAAATACACACAAACATTTCCCTCTTGAATATACACAGTGTCATTTTCTCCCCTCATCGTTCAGAATGAAGCAGGTTATGTGAGGGTGAGGTTGCGCAAAGAGAATCAACTGAGGGACAGGCACAAAGGGCACCCATCTGCAGGTGGTTTGTTAAACCTGACACCACTAACTGGGAACAGGACAAGTCTTGCCGATCAGACCGTCATAATTGTGGTGAAGGTCTGTTTCAAGACATGAACATGAGCCAATCATGTATCATTCCATCAAATGTTGTGCACTGATCAAAGTCTCTAGGCATTTCAATCATTTTTTTTAGTTCAGTCAGAAAGCTTGCAGAGACTAATAGAGCACTGTTGGGGGAGAGCGGGGCAACAGGACAGTATGAGGACTGATGCAGGGCTTTCGGGAGAGAGCGGGGCAGTGGGATCGGTGTGGGGACTGATACAGCGCTGTTCAGGGAGAGTGGGGCAGTGGGATCAGTGTGGGGACTGATACAGCGCTGTTGAGGGAGAGTGGGGCAGTGGGATCAGTGTGGGGACTGATACAGCGCTGTTGAGGGAGAGTGGGGCAGTGGGATCAGTGTGGGGACTGATACAGCGCTGTGGAGAGAGAGCAGGGCAGTGGGATCGGTGTGGGGACTGATACAGCACTGTTGAGGGAGAGTGGGGCAGTGGGATCAGTGTGGGGACTGATACAGCACTGTTGAGGGAGAGTGGGGCAGTGGGATCAGTGTGGGGACTGATACAGTGCTGTTGAGGGAGAGTGGGGCAGTGGGATCAGTGTGGGGACTGATACAGCGCTGTGGAGAGAGAGCAGGGCAGTGGGATCAGTGTGGGGACTGATACAGCGCTGTGGAGAGAGAGTTGGGCAGCAGGTTCCGTGTGGGGACTGATACAGCACTGTTGAGGGAGAGCGGGGCAGTGGGATCAGTGTGGGGACTGATACAGCGCTGTTGGGAGAGAGCAGGGCAGCGGGATCAGTATGGGGACTGATACAGCGCTGATGGGAGAGAGCAGGGCAGTGGGATCAGTGTGGGGACTGATACAGCGCTGTTGGGAGAGAGCAGGGCAGCGGGATCAGTATGGGGACTGATACAGCGATGATGGGAGAGAGCAGGGCAGCGGGATCAGTGTGGGGACTGATACAGCGCAGTTGGGAGAGAGCAGGGCAGCGGGATCAGTATGGGGACTGATACAGCGCTGATGAGAGAGAGCAGGGCAGCGGGATCAGTATGGGGACTGATACAGCGCTGATGGGAGAGAGCAGGGCAGAGGGATCAGTATGGGGACTGATACAGCACTGTTGGGAGAGAGCAGGGCAGTGGGATCAGTGTGGGGACTGATACAGCACTGTTGGGAGAGAGCAGGGCAGCGGAATCAGTATGGGGACTGATACAGCGCTGATGGGAGAGAGCAGGGTAGCGGGATCAGTGTGGGGACTGATACAGCGCTGTGGAGAGAGAGCAGGGCAGCGGGATCGGTGTGGGGACTGATACAGCGGTGTGGAGAGAGAGTTGGGCAGCAGGTTCTGTGTGGGGACTGATACAGCACTGTTGAGGGAGAGTGGGGCAGTGGGATCAGTGTGGGGACTGATACAGCACTGTTGGGAGAGAGCAGGGCAGCGGAATCAGTATGGGGACTGATACAGCGCTGATGGGAGAGAGCAGGGTAGCGGGATCAGTGTGGGGACTGATACAGCGCTGTGGAGAGAGAGCAGGGCAGCGGGATCGGTGTGGGGACTGATACAGCGGTGTGGAGAGAGAGTTGGGCAGCAGGTTCTGTGTGGGGACTGATACAGCACTGTTGAGGGAGAGTGGGGCAGTGGGATCAGTGTGGGGACTGATACAGCGCTAATGGGAGAGAGCAGGGTAGCGGGATCAGTGTGGGGACTGATACAGCGCTGTGGAGAGAGAGCAAGGCAGCGGGATCGGTGTGGGGACTGATACAGCGGTGTGGAGAGAGAGTTGGGCAGCAGGTTCTGTGTGGGGACTGATACAGCACTGTTGAGGGAGAGTGGGGCAGTGGGATCGCTGTGGGGACTGATACAGCGCTGTTGATGTTATACAAGGTATACCTGTATTCTTTATCGACTTACTTTTTTTGATTTACGATGGGTTTGCTGGAACATAACCCCACTGTAAGTTGAGGAGCACCTGTAATTTGAAAGTAAGAATCCTTAAATGAGTCTCTGGTTGAGTCTATAGTTTAGGAGAGCAGTCGGCATCATAATAGAATATTAAAAAGAGGACCGGGAGTAGGTCACTCACCAACTCATCAAGCCTGGCCTACCATTCAACGTGACCATGGTGAATCTATCCATGCCTCATCTCTCATCTACCAGTTCCCCACTGTCTTCCGTTCCCTGATCTTTTCAGAAAACCAACAACTTGACTAATCTTCAAAATCAAAGACTATTGGAAGCTGTGGGACCTGCTGAGTCTCTCCAGAACATTTACATATTGCAGCCAAATTCCGATGCAAGTCAGAGGAGAAAAAAAAAAGAATTGGAAATGTTTCTAAAATTTATGATATCTAGTTTGAATCTGGGTAATTCTAGATGTCATCATCAATCTCTATAGCACATACCTGACAAAGATCCCACACCCGAAACGTTGGTTACCCTTTATTTGCAATAGACGCTGTGTGACTGTCATGTTTGTGTATTGAATTGCTACACGATTCAATTCTCCTCATAGTCTGACCTATGAATGATTTATTCAACTTTTGTGACTAAACAACGGGATATTATTAAGATGATATTTCAGTCTCTGAGGAAAACTCAATAATTATACAAAAGTGCTTCAGTAAAAATGCGCACTGGCTACTTCATTCTCATCGAGCGGTGTCATCACCTGATTTTCTATTAACAAAGACACAGGAGCATTGCTTTATTTTGATAGATAAGCGAAGCTGAGAGAATATGCAAGATAATAACACATTTACCAGTATTTATAGAAAAGAGGTTACTGGGGTCGATCAAGAGGCCTCAGATCATGGAAGAGGCAAGAGAAACAAAAATAGTACAATGTTACAGTTAGTGCAAGGCTATTACAGCACCAGTGACCTGGGTTCAAATCCGGCCCAGTCTGTAAGGAGTTGGTGCATTCTCCCCGTGGGCTCTGGTTTCAACCTTGCAGAGACGAGTGGGGTTAGTGGGTTAATTAGTCACATGGGTGCATGTAGGTTGTGCAGGCTTGTGGTCTAGAAGAGGCTGTTACCAAGCTGTAACTCCAAATTTAAAATTTAAACTATACTAACACTTATTAACGTATTAAATTAATTTGTCACTGGTCTGAAATGTTGGCACTTGCCATGTAATAGGTGTAGCGTATACAGAGCCGTTGTCATACCCACACTCCTGTTCGGCTCCGAATCATGGGTCCTCTACCGGCACCACCTACGGCTCCTAGAACGCTTCCACCAGCGTTGTCTCCGCTCCATCCTCAACGTCCATTGGAGCGCTCACACCCCTAACGTCGAGGTACTCGAGATGGCAGAGGTCGACAGCATCGAGTCCACGCTGCTGAAGATCCAGCTGCGCTGGATGGGTCACGTCTCCAGAATGGAGGACCATCGCCTTCCCAAGATCGTATTATATGGCGAGCTCTCCACTGGCCACCGTGACAGAGGTGCACCAAAGAAAAGGTACAAGGACTGCCTAAAGAAATCTCTTGGTGCCTGCCACATTGACCACCGCCAGTGGGCTGATAACGCCTCAAACCGTGCATCTTGGCGCCTCACAGTTTGGCGGGCAGCAGCCTCCTTTGAAGAAGACCGCAGAGCCCACCTCACTGACAAAAGGCAAAGGAGGAAAAACCCAACACCCAACCCCAACCAACCAATTTTCCCTTGCAACCGCTGCAATCGTGTCTGCCTGTCCCGCATCGGACTGGTCAGCCACAAACGAGCCTGCAGCTGACGTGGACTTTTTACCCCCTCCATAAATCTTCGTCCGCGAAGCCAAGCCAAAGAACAGTAAATTTTATTTGGGATTTAGCAGTTAAAGTCTAAATATTCGGAATAACTGCTTGTTATTATCATGTATAGTCAGACTCCACTTCCATAAGGCACATCGTTTTTAGATTTAAAAAAATGCTTTTCTTTCAGCCAGTTAATGTGGCTGCCACATAGCTCAGGTTGAAGATGATCTGTTACAGCATTTAAAACAACCGGTGCTCCAGCCAATAACAGCCTCTTTAAGATAAGGACCAAGAACATTTTGTTCAGCAGGTACCTCAATGATTCGCCCAGCTCTGCTTTCATAGCTGGAAACCAATTTCTCCTTCTCCATGCGCGTGTAGGAGGTGTTTCTTTAGATGCTCCTGATGATTTAAATTCCTTTTTTTAATGTTTTGATCAACATGCATCCCTTTATTTGCTGCAGTTCCAGGTGGATTGTGATATAATATCATGTTAGATTGAAAAATAAAGGAATTATCAGTTACAGTTCCAAGCCATAGCTGGAATGGGATAGCTATGGAAACTGCCAGGTGTCATGGAGATATGGGCTTTTGGCTTCAGTGCAAATCTCTTGGAAGTAAGGAAAGCAGGCCAACGTTGATGTCATCTAATGGCAACGTCTTCGATCCCAACACTCCAGCTCATCTCTCACAATGCTCCACAGCAGGAGGGGCCTCGTGATGCTGTACCCCTCAAGCATTTGACAATATCAATAGAGATCATTATGTTTCAATTTATAACTTATATTTTGTGTGAATAGTCTAAATGTTGTACTTTTAACTTTTGAATTAAAAAGAATTTAAATGCGGAATTGATTTACCACCAAAAAGTCAAGAAGGTAGGGCCTCAGGAGTGTTTGATCAACAATTATTTCAAAATTACTTGTTGAGGTGTGGGGAGAGTGGGGAAGGAGAATTAAACAGGGATTCGCATAAACAAGGTATGAGATATTAATTCTTCAGTAGTAATGTCCCTATTTAAAACTACCCCGGATGAAGTCGGAAGTGTAATTGTAGAGCAGGGCAAGAACTTCATGCCCACCGTCCATCAGGGTAATGTGTCTGACCTGGCAGGATAGAACAGTTCTCAAGGTCCTGCAGATTTCTGGGTTCACTGAAACTCTATTAGAGGAGACATCACCAACTGAAGTAAGGTGACTGAGCAAGGTCATGTCCATTCAGGACAATACTTGTCAGCTTCCATATTATTTTGCTGGTGCCTTATTACTCTGGGCAGGAAATGCTGGAAACACTCAACAAGTCAGGCAGCACATGTGAAAAGAGAAACCATGCTCATCTGTTAAATTGAATAGTGCCCACTTGAAAAGCCAGCTATTTTTTCCACCTAATTTCCTGCATGCAGAAACGAGGACAGATTCTCTATCTCAACATATGCTGAGGAACGGATGGCCAAATGCACATATGTAGACAAAATGACAAATTTATTAAACATAGAGCTATCACAACCCTCCCAGGCTTTGTATCAGTTCCCTGAATTATCTGTTCCTTGTCACATTTTCAGATTTATCAACTTCTCCATTTTGTTTTGCATAAGTATCAGACTACTTATATAGTTAGTTCCATCAAAGTTATCTGAATATTCTGCAGAAGAACTCTTGGATGTTTTTGTTCTCTGTTAAAGTTGCACCGATCTGAGCCTTCAATCACTCCTAACCCCTGCCCTTCAGTGTATGCCCCTGACAATTGATGTCTCCCACATGAACTTGCATCTTGGCTATCCTCACCATAACTTGCCACAGGCAGTTGTAGATGCCAAGTCATGTGGTGAATTTAAGGCAGAAATTGATAGGTTCTTCATTAGCCAGGGCATCAAAGGTTATGGGGAGAAGGCCGGGTAGTGGGGCAGAATGGGAAAATGGTTCAACTCATGATTGAATAGTGGGGCAGACTCGATGGGCTGAATAGCCTATTTCTGCTCCTATGTCTTATGGTCACACACCTATCTTCGAAAGAGGGCATAAGAACCATACAATGCATACATGTCCTGCCTTATATACCACATCAGTCCGAATTAAGCAATTTTTTCCAGCTTTAGACCACATCTACTTCTCACTAAATGTTGACATTCACAAACCTTCCAGTCAATCATCAAACAGTGGCAGGAACCCAGACTAATATTAATATTCTACTGTTTAGGCACAATGTAACTTTTCCAGCTGGTAGTTCAATTAATAGTAACTCAATCAGAGGACATCCAAACTAGCACTCAGGACAATGTAGTGTGGTGCAATCTTCTACGCTTAGCTGATAGATAGGGTGAAATTGTTCCAAATGTAATTGAGAAACCTAACACTAGTTACATTACTGTAGCAGCTTCAGAGCTGAATCTTCACAATGATTTGCTTTCACATAATCTGATTTATTCATTACGCTTTCCAGTAAACATTCATTCAAACAAATCAAACTAACTATCAACAGCAAATCTTAGCATAATCCTAGTCATCTATAATCCCAGTAAGTTCAGCTTTGTTCCTTTGGCTAAAGATTAAATGATGGGTTGAAAACAGTTTGTTGAACCGAACTTGGCAGATGATGTTGATAGTTGCAAGATGCCTATAATCCACTGGAACTACAGGATGATCTGTAAGTGTTTCAGATCCCCGAATCTCTGAACCAGAGCAGTTGTTGAGACAAACAACACATTTCAGACGCAACTTCACCCTTGGAGTGAATGATTTAAGATGTTTTTTTTGGCCTGTCATCAATCTAAAATGGATGTATTTGGTTGAAAGGCCTTTTCAATTTGTCATTCTTCTCTACTTGCTGAATATCAAACAAACAAAGATGCCAAACCTCTTGAAATTATGTTTTTTTTTGCAGGAAAGGTCTTGTTTGCTGTCTCTGTTAAACTTGCAATTCAATCTGTTGAAACTTGAACCGCTTAGTTTTCAAACTATCAGTTACAGTGTATGCGGATAAATCTCGGAAATGTCAGGCAGGGATTTAGTTGTGTTGGCTGTGACAGGAAGTCGGTGATGGACAACGCTGTTGCACGTTTGATATTGAAGTTGAATTTCTACCTCAGACTTTTGAGCTAAACATAGAGATTGGGAGTGGTGCCACATCCAGTGAAATGAATGTTACAAATGGAACTTGGTTATCAAGTGAACAAATTTCGACCTGGTCAGTCTTGATTTAGCACAGGTAAAGAACTTAACATATCTTGGATTTACGTGGATTTTTAACATTGAATCAACTCCCAAGATGCTTTATACACTTTAATTGAAATGGCGAACGAAGTATGGAGTGAGAGATTCATTTTGGTGCTTTGCCATTCGGGATTCTGCTCACTCCTGGAATTGAAGAAGATTATCCCATAGAACGACAAAGAGATTCTATAGCAGTTGTTCTCAACCTTTTTCTTTCCACTCACATACCTCTTTAAATATTGCCTATGCCATAGGTGCTCCGTGATTAGTAAGGGATTACTTAAGGTGGTATGTGGGTGATAGAAAAAGGTTGAAAACCACTGGTTTAATCGTACCTCATTGACTCGTTATGTGCACGGTTTCAGAACTCCAAAGGAAATGGGCCAATGACAATTTTTCCCAAGCAAAATTTTTCAGTAACAATTGGGTCTAGAGCAGTGATTCTCAACCTTACCTTCCCACCCACATCCCACCTTAAGCCATCCCTTACTAATCACAGAGCACCAATGGCCTAGGGATTACTTAAAGTTGTGTGTGAGTGGAAAGAAAAGGGTTGAGAACCACTGTTCTACAGTATCCACATCTGGCCAATCTCTGTTTCCCTGAAGTAACCTCTCCAATCCATTCTCCATTCCTGGAACTTACCAGAAGTGCAGTTTTATTTCCTAGATGTCACTACTAATTTATCTCCCAGCTAAAGGTTAACAAACTGAACCCCTGGAGTACTTTGATTAATGACTTTCACTGATGCAATCAGCCTTCAGGTCACAGAAGGAACTGTCGGGAAACATTAGCATCATTTAAATGATCACTGACCTCCCAATATGGTGTATTGACTTGAGAGTCATAGGATCAACACAAATGGAATGCTCTATCCTCACATTCACCATTTCATAACTATCTCAGAGCTCCAGAATTGGGATTGAGTCAATAGATACAGTTGTTTAGGAACCCACTGAGAATGAAGGGAGCTGCCCATTAAGTTAACACCGTATTATACCACTGATTTCATCCTGGGCATCATTTTACTCTATTTTGACTTGAAACACCCAACTGACATTGAAGTATGGAGTGAGAGATCTCCATCTGAATCTCTAACAAGGTATTCATTTCATGGGAGACAGGCCCAGCCTGTTAGTAATACTATTTTAATGTTCTCCTGACTAATATCTGGAAAGCTCAGCTAATCCGAAACTCTGTTAATGTGTTTCCATCTCATCAAGTCCCTTTGCTCCCGCCCATGATAAGGTGTGAGAGCTGCTTGCATGGCAGCATCGACATTTTAAACAACTATAACCGTACTCCTTCAAGTCTGGGTGCAAGCTCATTCCTGACTTGCATTGTCTGATTGAGGTGACGGCACCAATTAAGGCTGAAAGTTGTCCAATTCCTTTCATTGCCTCGTTGAAAGAGCTGCTAAAGCCCACCGTCTCACCTGCTCTAAAGCCACCGCATTTAATTCAGTGCCAAGTTTAACTTGATAATGTTTTTTTTTTCTGTGGTGTCTTTGCTATGCTTTGCAATGATAGTTTTTGCATGTGAATCATGTGAATTCTGTTGTGATGAGGGGAAGGAAAATCATTTCCAGACAGCTTGTGTAATGGATGCCGATTCATGGGAATAGAACAGGGGGGAATGGTTTGTAAAAGGTTGCTTTGGCAAATCTGTAAAACATAGAGTAGAACCATTCATTTTCTGCCCAAAAACGAAGAGCTTCATTCAAACGAAAATTGGCTTACACCTCAGTTTATTAAAAGGAAGAGCTTTTCTGAAGCTGAGCGCTGCAAATATTAAAATGTCCAGTAATATGAGAGAGGTTTGGCTGTTTGAAAAAGTCTTAGAAAAGGAGCGACATGATTCTTTAGTTCTAATACGTGGGAGTGTAATGATCTGAAAATTGTAGTGAGAAATGAGGGATTCCAAACACTGTTGAAACCTGAAGGAAAGTGAGGGTGTAAGAGCACTGAATGGACTTCTCCCATTGCAGGCTTAATCAATGCCTCAGGAATTATGGATGGGGGGACAGTTCAGCCGCGCAAGTTGATAGGGTGATTAAGAAGGCTTATAGTGCGCTGGTCTTCATTAGTCAGGGGAATGAGTATAAGAGCAGTGAGGTAATATTGCAGCTCTATGAAATGCTGGTTAAATCACACTTGAAAAATTGTGTTCAACTCTAGTTGCCTCATACAGGAAGGATATGGGAGATTTGGAGAGGGTGGAGAGAAGATTTACCAGGATGCTGCCTGGATCAGAGAACGTGTCTTATGAGTCAAGATTGACAGATCTAGGGCTTTTCTCTTGGGAGCGAAGAAGGATGAGAGATGAATTAATAGAGATCTACAAGATTATGAGAGGCATAGTTAGGGCCGGCAGCTAGCCCCTTTTCCCAGGTGTTCTCTTGCAAATACCAGAGGACATCTGCTTAAGGTAAGGGAAGGAAAGTTTAGGGGAGATGTCAGGGGTGAGATTTTAATACAGGGAGCAGTAGATGTATTACCAGGAATGTGGTGGGGGGGTGATGCAATAGGGACATATAAAAACTCTTATTCCTTGAAGAAGGGCTCAGGCCTGAAAAGGACACATGAATGCAAGAATGATAGATAGAGGTTTATGTTATGAGGTTGGGAAGGTTTATATAGGTTGGCACAGTATTGTGTGCTGAAGGGCCTATACTGTGCTGTACTATTCTACGTTCTATGTTTTTTCCAACATAGTGCCACTAAATATGCAGTATCTGATGTTTCCAAAAAAAAAGTGACAAGTATTATGATTGAGAGCAATGTATTAATAATGAAATTAATTCTGTTGTCGAGGCTTCCTTTAAACCTTTGCATGACCAAACAAAAGGTTTTGCACCTCTGTTAGTAAAGAATAATTGAGCTTTTTTATCAGGTGGGAGAGATCATTTCTCATGCAACCCAGTCTTTATCAGAAGAAGACATGAAAATATACTGAAAATAGTGAAGATTAATGGGTTAAGAAAGGAAGAGGAGTGGAACAATGTAACTATTGGTGAAAAGCTTAATTCGGGATGATCAATGGGTTTTGGTGACAAATATCCCAAATGTGGGAAATCGTTACCATCTTCCAACATTCCATAGGTTCTGGAACAACTTCCATAGGTTGGAAAGGAGCCCTGATTTTAAAGAAAAGAGAAAGAGATAAATATTGAAAGGCAAAAAAGTTAGCCTTATGCCAGAGGCACAGAAATTATTAGAATCTATTGTTAAAGAAAAGCATTTACATATAATACTGGCAACCCCACATTAGAGGAGAATTGTTCAAGTTTATTATTATCTGGCACAAGTACCACCCGATGAAATGTGGAAGTCTGCAGGCGCCGTGATTGTAGTTAAAAACACATCGAAATGCAAGAGGAGTCAGTAGGTTTGAAGATGCCTGTCGGGAGTTTGTCTCCCGAGATGGAGACAGAGAAATCGAGGAAAGGGAACATGTTGCTAGAGATGGACCGAGTGAATTTGAGGTTGGGGTGGCAGTTGGCAGCAAAGTGGATGAAGTCAACGAGCTCATCATGGGTACAACAAAACAGCGTTTTCCAGTCCTCGGTGCAAACATGCAGGCACACATCCAGACATAACACTCATGCAGACAATCAAGACATATGCAGGACAAATATACATATATAAAATAAAAAACTATCTATTGTTTGGTAAATAATAGTCTTGGATGGTTAGTGTGAACAGTTCCTACTGAACAGCCCATATCTTAAGTTTACATGATGTGAAGCTGCCTCATGTACATATGACAGCATTGTTCTAGGGTTCATTCTGGAGCCTGGTGGCTACAGGAAGAAAATGTCTGTTGGTGCATATTTCCACTCTGAAACCTTCTCCCCATGTGTCTGGGGTCCAATGGGGTTTTTCAATGTGTCGCCTGCTTTTGCTAGACAGAGGGAGGTGCAGACCAGAGTCCATGGAGGAGAGGGAAGTTTTTGATACACTCTCAGCTGCATTCACTGCCTTCTTCCGATGTTAAACAGAGAGGTTCACATAACATGCTGCGATGCATCCAGTAAGTACGCCTTCAATGCAGCACTGGCAGACGTTGTTGAGGGTGGGGGACATGTTAAACTTTCTTCAACTTCAAAGATAGTAGAGGCATTCTCAATGTGTCAATGGGCTTATACAGGTTCGATCACCGGAGATGTTTATTCCTCAGAACTTGAAGCTATCTATTCCTTTGACTTCAGCACAATCAACTTGGACAGTGGTGTGTAATGTGTAAATACAGTGAGGACAGGGGTGTGTACGTGTGTAAATACAGTGAGGACAGGGGTGTGTACGTGTGTAAATACAGTGAGGACAGGGGTGTGTACGTGTGTAAATACAGTGAGGACAGGGGTGTGTAATGTGTAAATACAGTGAGGACAGGGGTGTGTACGTGTGTAAATACAGTGAGGACAGGGGTGTGTACGTGTGTAAATACAGTGAGGACAGGGGTGTGTACGTGTGTAAATACAGTGAGGACAGGGGTGTGTACGTGTGTAAATACAGTGAGGACAGGGGTGTGTAATGTGTAAATACAGTGAGGACAGGGGTGTGTACGTGTGTAAATACAGTGAGGACAGGGGTGTGTACGTGTGTAAATACAGTGAGGACAGGGGTGTGTACGTGTGTAAATACAGTGAGGACAGGGGTGTGTACGTGTGTAAATACAGTGAGGACAGGGGTGTGTACGTGTGTAAATACAGTGAGGACAGGGGTGTGTAATGTGTAAATACAGTGAGGACAGGGGTGTGTACGTGTGTAAATACAGTGAGGACAGGGGTGTGTACGTGTGTAAATACAGTGAGGACAGGGGTGTGTACGTGTGTAAATACAGTGAGGACAGGGGTGTGTACGTGTGTAAATACAGTGAGGACAGGGGTGTGTACGTGTGTAAATACAGTGAGGACAGGGGTGTGTACGTGTGTAAATACAGTGAGGACAGGGGTGTGTACGTGTGTAAATACAGTGAGGACAGGGGTGTGTAATGTGTAAATACAGTGAGGACAGGGGTGTGTACGTGTGTAAATACAGTGAGGACAGGGGTGTGTACGTGTGTAAATACAGTGAGGACAGGGGTGTGTACGTGTGTAAATACAGTGAGGACAGGGGTGTGTACGTGTGTAAATACAGTGAGGACAGGGGTGTGTACGTGTGTAAATACAGTGAGGACAGGGGTGTGTACGTGTGTAAATACAGTGAGGACAGGGGTGTGTACGTGTGTAAATACAGTGAGGACAGGGGTGTGTACGTGTGTAAATACAGTGAGGACAGGGGTGTGTACGTGTGTAAATACAGTGAGGACAGGGGTGTGTACGTGTGTAAATGCAGTGAGGACAGGGGTGTGTACGTGTGTAAATACAGTGAGGACAGGGGTGTGTACGTGTGTAAATGCAGTGAGGACAGGGGTGTGTACGTGTGTAAATACAGTGAGGACAGGGGTGTGTACGTGTGTAAATACAGTGAGGACAGGGGTGTGTACGTGTGTAAATACAGTGAGGACAGGGGTGTGTACGTGTGTAAATACAGTGAGGACAGGGGTGTGTACGTGTGTAAATACAGTGAGGACAGGGGTGTGTACGTGTGTAAATACAGTGAGGACAGGGGTGTGTAATGTGTAAATACAGTGAGGACAGGGGTGTGTACGTGTGTAAATGCAGTGAGGACAGGGGTGTGTAAGTGTGTAAATATAGTGAGAATGAATTTCATTTCATATCTAAAATTTTGGAGTGGATATTTGTGAATTCTGTCAGGGTAAATTTCCATATCCAAATGGCATAAAAGTGGTAACTGGGAGTAGGATTGGAAAGAGTAAACATGGAAATGCTGAACATGAAAATGTGTTTGACAATTCTGAAAGTTCTTTAATTGTATGTTTAGCAGCATGAATAAGAAATGTCATTGATCTGAAGTCTTCAATAAGGTGTCACACAAGATGTCACGAAAGCATTGTTAGAACACATGGAATTGGGGAAATGTCCATTCATGGACTAACAACTTCAGGAGAACCTGGCCTGCTGGATTGGGAGCTTTTACATCCAACAGTACAGGCACCAGTTTAATTTTCATCTGCTTTATATTCCATTGAGCAGTGTGTCTTTCTGTTTTTTAATGTTGTTTTCAGCCCCAGTTTATGTGAGTTTACCTCTTTTAATCCAATATTCACACATAATTGAAACAAATTATGTGTTACCTGTGGAATGAGTGTTGGCTCCACTGAGTTATGGGTGACCCGTAATTTGCTCTCATTGTGTATGAATATTGGGTGAAGTCGTGGTAATGCTCAGATGCTCACAGTTCAGGCTCACAGGTGGTGAATTGGCATTTGGACAACTTTGTGGAGGGGTGCTGCAGATTTGTAAGTACAGCACCTGCTTTCACGCCAGAAAGGGAATAACTGTGAGGGTGGAGAAATGCAAAGAGCTGAATGTGAACACTAACCTATCAAGGAAGTTGCAAGAAATCAATGCCAGCCAAAAAGAGGAAGCCTTAATGTGGATTAAGAAATTCTCATAAAAACGCAATGCTGGAGAAACTCAGCAGGTAAAACAGTGTATTTTATATAGCAAAGATAAAGATACAAAACCAACTTTTCAGCTTGAGCCCTTCATCATCTGCTGAGTTTCTCCAGCGTTGTGTTTTAACTTCAACCATGGTGTCTGCACACTTTCGTCTTTACTTTAGAAATTATAGAGCTTGGAAATAAAAAGCAATTCAAATAGGACACAAGTGGGCTTGTAATTATATAGTCTCTGATGTAAAGAGTTGAAAGAGCATCACACCCTCTCTGGAGAGGCCCAACTACAGTGATATCCTGTCATGCTCAAAACCCAAGGCCGGTTGGAGCAGACTTTGCATAGTTAGAGAGTTTCACCCAGAAACTCCTTGATTCTCAAAGCCAGAGCAGAAGATCTGGTTTTCACGGATTTGGGTGCTGGAGTGGAGATTGAAGGTAGACTGAGGAAAGAAGGGGGGAATGTGGATTGAGGAAAAGAGAGCATATTGGTGCAGTAGGGAAATGGGAGAAGGAGTGGTGTGTGTATAATATTGGGCAGTGCCTAAGGTAGGATCAGGTGTTGGGGATCAACCAAAAGGATAATTGGAGATATGAAAACAGATTGGGGAGAAAAGTAACTGTGGCCTCAGAGGAGGTGGTCAATAGAGCCAGGGTTGTGAGGAAGATGGGATGGTGAGTGGTGAGTGGATCTGCAATCTAGGAAATCACTGAAAGAGAAAATTGACCTGGAAGGCAATGAAAACACCAAATAACGGCATGAAAGTGGCACATTTAGCATAGCAGTTAGGCCAATGCTATTACAGCACCAGGAAACCGAGTTTGAATCCAACATTGTATATAAGGAGTTTGCATGTTCTCCCTGTATTTATGTGAGTTTCCTTTGGGTGCTCCAGTTTACTCCCACCCTTCAAAAACATATGGGTTTTAGGTTAATTGGGGTATTTGGGCTGCACGTGCTTATGGACTGGAAGGGCCTGTAACCATGCTATATGCCTAACAAAAAAGAACCAGGACTTTCTGCCTTGTGCAAAGTGTGCACTCCTCACTGATCTCATTTGAGCTGAAGGATTGGTCAAAACATGGGTACCACAGCGGTTGACATCACTACGTGTCCTTGTGTTTGTGTATCATATTCCTGAATGTCACCCAACAAATTGCATCTGTGGGAAGGGAAATGGAGCTAACATTCCAGGCCGAAGACTTTGTCAGAACTTGGAAGGGGAGAAAACCTTGTTCATCTGTTGGGAAGCTGGGGAGTGAGGAATGTCTCTGAATGGGTAAAACCAGGAGATAAACCCATGGAGATAAACTGTAAACAATGATGTTGAGTGAATAGCAAGAAGTCAAACAAAAGTCTATGAGAGGTAGATATGGAAACCAGGTTTTTGATAAAGTTTGAAATTAAATTTTTTTTTGAAGGGTGGGATGAAATTGGAGCACCCAGAGAAAACCCATGCAGACGTGGGGAGAACATAAAACTTCTTTACAGACAACGTCAGATTTGAACTCAGGTCATTGGCACTGTTACAGCGTTGCATTAACCACTACACTAAACATGCGGCCCTGAAAAAACATTTTTTGCTGCAAAAAAAAACATTCTGTAACTGGTTCGAGTTTCTCCACATGTAGATGGTTGGGAGAGAAATCCACCAAATGAACATAAATATAGAAGACATAGGGCTGGAACATCTGGATTTGCAATTATGATTGCTTGATATGGAAGAGGAGATCCAATCTTGTTTGTCCACAATCGACAGCCCAGCAATATGGTCTGGACAGCAAGTGGGCCCTCAGATGCCACCTCTCAAATTCCCCTTGACCACCAATGGAGCTAAGATAAGGCTGTAAAAGCTGTCATCAACCTTTAGAATTTTTAACTGTCTCTGACATTCACCTGTATAATCTTTTCCAATTGAAGTAAATAGTTCTTAAAAATAACATAATTAAAATACCTCAGTAGGACTTCACCAACAAGAGACCAACATTGAACAAAAACACCTATTTTCCCCCTTCATTTTGTTAACTAGACTTCTTCATCTCATGGCATGCGCACAGATGTTCAGCCTTTGCTAGGGTTTCAACAGCTAAATGCGGGAGGTTCTGTTCAGAGGCACACAACATAAGCCACCAGCCTGTGGAAACAGAAAGAGCTTGAGACTCAGAGAGAGGGATTTATTTATGTATAAGTACTTGTTTCTTTACTGTTTGTCTGGATGTGTGTTTGGAGTGTGTTGCACGGAAGACCAGTGAACGCTGTTTCACTGGCTTCTACTTGTACAATATGGTCTTCTACTTGTACAATAAGGCGAGAAATCAGACTGCTCAAACTACAGGGGAATCACGTTGCTCTCCATTGCAGGCAAAATCTTCGCTAGGATTCTACTAAATAGAATAATACCTAGTGTCGCCGAGAATATTCTCCCAGAATCACAGTGCGGCTTTCGCGCAAACAGAGGAACTACTGACATGGTCTTTGCCCTCAGACAGCTCCAAGAAAAGTGCAGAGAACAAAACAAAGGACTCTACATCACCTTTGTTGACCTCACCAAAGCCTTCGACACCGTGAGCAGGAAAGGGCTTTGGCAAATACTAGAGCGCATCGGATGTCCCCCAAAGTTCCTCAACATGATTATCCAACTGCACGAAAACCAACAAGGTCGGGTCAGATACAGCAATGAGCTCTCTGAACCCTTCTCCATTAACAATGGCGTGAAGCAAGGCTGTGTTCTCGCACCAACCCTCTTTTCAATCTTCTTCAGCATGATGCTGAACCAAGCCATGAAAGACCCCAACAATGAAGACGCTGTTTACATCCGGTACCGCACGGATGGCAGTCTCTTCAATCTGAGGCGCCTGCAAGCTCACACCAAGACACAAGAGAAACTTGTCCGTGAACTACTCTTTGCAGACGATGCCGCTTTAGTTGCCCATTCAGAGCCAGCTCTTCAGCGCTTGACGTCCGGCTTTGCGGAAACTGCCAAAATGTTTGGCCTGGAAGTCAGCCTGAAGAAAACTGAGGTCCTCCATCAGCCAGCTCCCCACCATGATTACCAGCCCCCCCACATCTCCATCGGGCACACAAAACTCAAAACGGTCAACCAGTTTACCTATCTCGGCTGCACCATTTCATCAGATGCAAGGATCGACAATGAGATAGACAACAGACTCGCCAAGGCAAATAGCGCCTTTGGAAGACTACACAAAAGAGTCTGGAAAAACAACCAACTGAAAAACCTCACAAAGATAAGCGTATACAGAGCCGTTGTCATACCCACACTCCTGTTCGGCTCCGAATCATGGGTCCTCTACCGGCACCACCTACGGCTCCTAGAACGCTTCCACCAGCGTTGTCTCCGCTCCATCCTCAACATCCATTGGAGCTCTTACATCCCTAACGTCGAAGTACTCGAGATGGCAGAGGTCGACAGCATCGAGTCCACGCTGCTGAAGATCCAGCTGCGCTGGATGGGTCACGTCTCCAGAATGGAGGACCATCGCCTTCCCAAGATCGTGTTATATGGCGAGCTCTCCACTGGCCACCGTGACAGAGGTGCACCAAAGAAAAGGTACAAGGACTGCCTAAAGAAATCTCTTGGTGCCTGCCACATTGACCACCGCCAGTGGGCTGATAACACCTCAAACCGTGCATCTTGGCGCCTCACAGTTTGGCGGGCAGCAACCTCCTTTGAAGAAGACCGCAGAGCCCACCTCACTGACAAAAGGCAAAGGAGGAAAAACCCAACACCCAACCCCAACCAACCAATTTTCCCCTGCAACCGCTGCAATCGTGTCTGCCTGTCCCGCATCGGACTTGTCAGCCACCAACGAGCCTGCAGCAGACGTGGACATACCCCTCCATAAATCTTCGTCCACGAAGCCAAGCCAAAGAAAGAAAAGATACTTGTACAATCAGATGATAAATAAACTTGAACAGACACAGGTCCATGTGATTCCTTAGGGAAACCTGGGATATCCTTTTTCATATTTTGCATAACTCACAGTCCAGTTTGCAAGAAGAATCTCTACAAATCCTTCATTTACTAATTTATTAAATTCCTTGCTGAACCTTTATTGTCAGCTCATAAACCCTATGCCTTTAGTTATGTTGGTCTTGACATAGACTATGTTTACTGCATTCTGACCTCCAACATTCGTCCAAAGTACCAATAAAGTCCATTTGTTTACTCATTTGATGTTGGAAGGGGCATTTTCACAACCACATTTAAATCTTGAAGAAATTAATTTAGGTTAGGAATGATTTAATTAATTCAGCCATTTACAGGCATGCAAATTAAATGAGAAATATTTTAATTGACAAATGTTTACTTGTAAAATATTTATGAATGTAGAATTATTACTTGTATTTAAGGAATGAATAGAGAAATAGTTTATTATACAAAACTTTTCCCTCTTGAAGTAGCCCATCAAGATTAATTAGTTTTCAATTTATTATTTGATAACATTACATAGTCTTAGTAGGTATGAGAGCATCAGATGTAAGATTGATCAAAGCCAAGCGATGTGGCTCTTACAAATAGGTCTAACTGGGCTCAGTAGGGGGTGGAAATGGTGCAGAGGCCTTCATACCTGTGACACAATTTCCTTATGAAATTTCAGAGCAGTGGTTCTCAACCTTTTTCTTTCCACTCACATACCACTTTTAAGAGATTTCTATGCCATTGGTGCTCTGTGATTACTAAGGGATTGCTTAAGGTGGTTTGTGGGTGGGAAGGGAAGGTTGAGAATCACTGCTCTAGACTCAATTGCTACTGAAATATTTTGCTTGAGAAAAATTGTCATTGGCCCATTTCCTTTGGAGCTGTGACATAAACCTGTGGTTTTCAAACTTTTTCTTTCCACTCACATACCATCTTAAGCAATCCCTTACTAATCTCAGAGCACCAATGGCATAGGGATTACTTAAAGTGGGATGTGAGTGGAAAGAAAAAAGTTAAGAACCATTGTTTTAGAGTTTTTATGCTGTCCAACTCTTTGACTCTAGGGAAAAGGTGCACATGCCCCATGTATGAAGTTCTTGCAGTAGGATATGAGCCCACTTAAAACAATGAAATTCATGATGGGGGGATGGATTGGGATGGTGGTGTTCGGGTAGTAGGAAGAGGTAGCTTGTTCATTCAGTGAGAAGGTGTACGAATAAATTTTTGGTGGAACTTCATGCAGAGAGTGGTGAGAGCATGGAACCAGCTGTCAGTGCGTGTGGTGGATATCGGTTTGATCTTGATATTTTGGAGAAATTTGGTTAGGTATATGATGAGAGGGGTATGGGAGTGATGGTCTGGGTGAAGGTCAGTGGGATAAGACAGAATAATAGTTCAGCATGGACTAGATGGGCTGAAGGGCCTGTTTCTGTGCTGTAGTGTTGTATGGTTCACCCTGCCCATATAGGAATCATCTATAAACTAAGGTGGCCTTTCTCTAAGCAACACACACTGCTCTTCAAGTTGTTATGCTATTCAATGTTATAGTTATTGTAGAAATAGTAAAAATTGTGGAGGCTGGATCATTGGTGATATTAAAGACATTGATCAATGAGATTAGGAAATTGAAAACCATGGGAAGTAAGACGGGCAAAGTTGAGGAGACAAGTAGTTTACTCCTGTTTCTATTTTCTCTTGAATTCTTGTCCATCTGTTACAATTAACATGCTGCAAATATCTTTAATCAGACACATACCTGTCTGTTCCATTGTAGGCTTCAAATGCTCTCCTGGAGGTGAAATGCCTGGTGGCCTATCTATCTTTGAGATGCCATTTATTTACATTTTAAATTTTAACGATACAGCATGGTAGTTCGAGTTCATGTTTATTTATCATCTGATTGCAGAAGTACACTTCGATAAAACCTCACTCAGACCTTACTCAGTCAGGTCTCCTTATTCAATGTAGGATGTACTGGCTTTGAAGGCGGTGCAGAAGAGGTTCACCAGGTTGATTCCAGAGATGAGGGGGCTAGCCTATGAAGAGAGATTGAGTCATCTGGGACTCTACTGGCTGGAAGAGGGACTCTTACAGAAACATACAAAATTATGAAAAATAAGTTAAAGGTAGGTAAGTTGTTTCCATTGGTGGGGGAGACCAGAACTAGAGGACATAGCCTCAAGATTCAGAGTAGTAGATTTAGCACAGAGATGAAGAATAACTGCTTTTCCCAGAGGGTGATGAATCTTTACTGCCCATTGAAGCAGTGGAGACTACCTCAGTTAATATATTTAAGACAAGGTTGGATAGATTTTTACATAGTAAGGGAATTAAGGGATATAGGGAAAAGGGAAGTAGGTGAAGATGAGCCCATCATCAGATCAGCCATGATCTCATTGAGCTCGAAGGGACGGATGGGCGACTTCTGCTCTTAATATTCTTATGAAACAGCATCCTCCAGTCCTTGATGCAAAACATGCAAATGTACATCTAGAAATGATACACATGCAGACAACCAATATGTACGAAGAACAAATATACACATATAAAAAAAATAGATATGATTTAATAAATTGTAAAGTCTCCAAGGGTTAGTGTGAGCAGTTCATTTAGTTGTTTAGCAGTCTCACTGCCTGTGGGAAGAAGCTGTTTCTCAGCCTGGTGGTACTGGCTCTAATACTTCTGTATCTCTTTTCCAATGGGAGGAGCTGGAAGAATTTATGTGTGGGGTGGTAGGGATCTTCAACAATTTTGCCTGCCCTCTTCAGACAGCAATCCTGGTTGATCACATTGATGGGTGGGGGGTTGGGGAGGGTAAGAGAGATTCCAGTGATCCTGTGGATTTTCCTCCGATCCATTTCTCGAGAAGGGCCTTCTGACCTATGAAACCCATGCAACCCAATTGCACCCAAATCACCTCCCAATATCATATGTTTTGGAGGATGTGAGGAAACTGGAACACCTCAAGAAAACCCACACAGGTCATGGGAGAATATATAAATTCCTTACAAACAGAGCCGATTCACACTCAGGTTGCTGGCCCTGCCAACCGCTATATTAACCAGGCCGGCCTATCTCTTTTGGAGAGAGGCAGCAAAGTTAATCCCTAATTGTGAATGGAGCAGGTGCAGAAGTTGGTGGAGAAAGGACAAATGATCTTTGTTTCCACTCTTCCAGAGACCCAGCTGTGAAGTATAAACTTCTGAAGATCAAATGAGAACAGGGTTGGTCTTAATTGCGATGCAGTTCAAAGATCTGTGCTCAACTTGTGGACAAGATTACAGATATCTTGTTTCCATTAGAATAAAGGAGCAAACTTGGTGACTTGTTGTTTCACCAAATGGTGTTTCTGGGTTGCAAGCCTGGAAGTGACATAATTGCCTGTCAAAGTGATTCATTTAGATGCTTGCGTTCGTCCTCCCATAATTTGTCATCTCAGAAACAGGGAAAAATTGGAGTAATCAAAATTGTGTATAATTGGAATGAATAATTCCAATATCAAAGCTTTAATATTATTTACAACACAGAAGAAGCAATTCTGGCCATTGAAACCCATGCCACCCAGTTACACCCATTTAACCTACCAACCCCATATGTTTTTGGAGGGTGAGAGGATACTAGAGCAAGAAAAAGAAAAGAGGGGAGGAAATCACTGCTACAGGTTTCCCAAAGCTCCTTGCATTTGACCTTTGAGTATCTGCATTTAAAACTGTGAAGGTCTCAGCTCAAATTATAAAACTAGATTATCATCAATATAATTTGTGGGGGCTGTACTCTGGAATCTAACATCAGAGGCATTGCATTATTGATCATGAAACAATGTGACAACAACTTCAGTTCCACGGCAGCAAACTTTAATTTTACTCAAGTCTACATTCAGGGGTTTGGGGAAAGGGTGGGTTCATTGCTTCAGTCCAATTAGGAGGGGAGGGGTGCTGCTGACAGAGGTTTGGCACTTGGCGCAGTTATGGGAGGGATATTGGTGTCTTAAGCACTGAACTTGGAGCTCAGCAGTGTTCGTCCAGGCCAATGAAGAGGTAATGGAGAGGGGGTTTGGACACTGCACATTTGAAGGTGAGATCAGTGGGTTGGGAGTGCTACCTTGAAGATGGGGATGAAGAGTAGAACCCAAAGGAGGGGAGGAGAGTGATGACACATACCTTAATAGGCTCCCAACAGAATGTAGCACTTCCAAAAAACTACCCAACACAGGAGTACCACTGCTAGCCATTAATTTCCTTAGCGGTGCTCAAAAATGAACATTACATCAGAAATAATGTCATGAGGCTCACTACCAAGGTCAAAGGCATAACTGTGAAGTGTTTTCCAGAAATGCCTGGTAAAGTATCGAGAATGACACGATTCAATCCAGAAATTGTTGCAATAGCTCTGATGGTATGGGCTTCCGTCCAAGGGCACTGACAACTAAAACAGTCTACCACCAGCTCCTTTGTCTTGCTGACATTGAGGGAGTGGCCATAGTCTTGACACCTCCATCTCCCTTCTGAACTCCAACTCAATGTTGTTGGAGATCTTGCCTGTGATACTGGTGTCATCCACAAATGAATGGATGGAGTGAGAGGTCATGCAGTTATGGATTTACAGGAAGTATAGTTGGGCGCTGTGTACACAGTCTTGCGTGACCTTAGAGTTGTGTGTCTGGAGTTACATGTAACCCAGAATGGGTGAGGAAAGTGGTTATCTTTTCCTGCTAAAGCAGATGGGTATTTACAAAATTCCAATAGTTCATGATAATCATCACAGGTAATAGCTTTTACAGATTTACTTAATCGTTTGAACTTAAAGTTCTCAGCTGTCATTGTGGGCAGTAAGTTAATGCTAGGCAGTAAATTGAACCTAGTGTTACTCCACTGTACAGCCTTTCGCCTTATCATATAGTCAGTATGAATGGAGGAACAAGGGCTGTCATCAATGTTTGCTGATTACAATGGGTTGGAAGAATAATTTTGTGATTGTGAGCTGAACATTTCAAAAGAATGTCTTATTGAGGGCATAGACTAATTTGCTGAATGGGGTTAACAGAGATCAAACTGAGGAAGTGAGTGGATTTGATGCAAACAACCAGAGGTAATTTCATAATCAGAAGACATTGTGGACAGTGAAGGAACCAGTAGATATTCGCTATCCATGCACACAGTGGATAATGAAATCTTTCCTTTTCCCTCAAGAAGATGGATACAGTGGGAAGGACAACATTTGCATATAGCCTAGAATAGACCCAATAATTCTTAGCCCTGCCTCTCTTATTCACCAGAATGATACAGAGACAAAATATTAAATAGAGAAGTTTGACTTTTTTTCTCTTAAACTAAGAATCTACAAAGAATAATTCAGAAAAAAACGTCGAGAACCCATTTACTCTGGTGGTACAACCTAGAATGAGGGTTCATAATGAAAATTTAGATCTGAAATTTTGTGACTGTTGAGACATGAAATTTTTTCTCATATTGGGTTGTAGAAATTTAAAATTCTCTCCTCAAGAGTCTATTGTAACTTTCAGAGACAAGTGTGCTCGGGCAGTCTTGAAGTGACTAATTAACCTACCACCCATAGATCTGTGGAATGTGGAGGGAAATAGTCGAGGAAAGAAGGTACTTACTGTATAAATTCTGCACAAATGGCACCAGGAGGTCAGGACTGAACCAGGCTTTTTGGAGCTTTCAGGCAGCAGCTCTTACTCACTGTGCTATTGTTCCCAATGGCACTGTCCTCCTCAGAGCCATCAGTCTCCCGAATGAAGCCCACCCCCCAGTGCTCTCATTCTGCCTTCCTATGAACTTAGTGCTGTTTCTCACTGTAATGCTCTGCTCCGTAACTATGCTCTTCCCCTGCTATTTTTTAGGAATACTAGTGTTGGCTTGTTCGACTGCTCACAGAAGAACCTTTCTCACTGTACCAGGCGTGATGTGACACTGAACTTGAACTTGCTGGCAGCAGTGGGATAAATGAGGCCTTGGTTATTGTGAAAACTACCCTTCTCTGAAGGTGACGTGGGTCTATGCTGTCTAGATGAAGAAGGAAATGTAGTTTGGATTTGATGTTTCATCCAAAAGGCAGTGCAGAAGTTGTTCAATAGTTTATTGAAAAAACAGCCTGAAGTACATGCTCAAGATTGAGGTGTGATCCCATGACTTTCTGGCCGAGAGTCACGAATGCGACTTCTGAACCAAGGCTTATTGTTTGGATGGGTTAGTGTTTATTGTTTGTAGTTGGCTCAGCATTGCATGAGCAAGACTTTTATGAATTCAAGGATTCTGAAGCATTTGGACAGGGTGTAGGTTGGGTGAGATCTTAAGCTATTCAAACAGACTTGATGGGTATCTTTTCAGTTTATGTCAGAACTGACCAGTTTTGATGAAAACCTATCAATCCATTTTTCTCTCTTCTTGGATGCTATCTGACCTATTGGGTATTTTTAATTTGAGATTTCCAACAACTGCAGTGTTTCCTATCTCTCAGTACCAATTGTGATTAAGCTGTCACATTTCTCTCAGCCACCAATACCACCATTAACATCATTTATCTTCTAATCCTTGATCACCGCCCCATTAGACACTCCACCTCTCTATTACTCTATCATTTAAAACCTCTTTTGCTCTTCCTAATTATGTTGAAATTTTGTGTGCCTTACTTCTCCTTCCCATATGCTGCCTGCTGTGCTGAGTAGTTCCACAATTTTTTGCCCTTATTCACACTCCTAATATATGTTCTGTGTTCCATGTTTTTCCAGTTTAGAACCCAACATTCCTCGCATATCAATACCTACAAAAGCCAATCACTGACAATTTATCGTTTGAGAGAGAGAATCAGATCCTAGGCAGCTGCAGGCATTGGTGTGAATGGTAAAACAAGGGAATGTGTGGGCGTAAAAGAGGTCAAAATGGAAAAAAAAACTTCTTGGAGAGATACCAGTTTACAAAGATTTCAGAGAAAATCAAGAACGAGTCCTTGGAATGATTTTTAAACTCCCTTGAGCATTAGAAGCAAGGTCAAGTGTAATACTCTTTTCAAATCTGTTCAGCACATGCAACTTTAGGCTTTTTATCTTCCCAGTTGTATTACCAGATTTAGTTGTACTTCCACAAGACAGCATCATAAAGATCCTTTCTGCAGTTTAATCGGCATCAGGCTTAAGCAGAACATGTCATGAAGGGACATGGCAGAGGAAGATTGCACTTCCTTCATGAAGATATGTCAGTCTTGTTGAATGGCGGAGCAGGCTCGACGGGCCATGTGACCTGTTATGTAAATAATCGAACATGGCTTTTAAATCTCTTCAATCCAAGAATGATGTTTGGCAAATAATGTCAAACTGTTTGCAGAGAGATTGATTTCATTCAGTTGTCAGATGTATTCTGAGGGAGATGAACAAGTGTTTCATGTTGTTGAATCAAAATATCTATTTGTAGATTCAACATAAATTCAAATTATTTGAATAATTTGCATCCCATCACAGCAAAAGCATGCCCCACTCTGAAATCGGAACTGGCTGGTGAAATTGCAGCCAACATTTTAAAGACCCATCTCACCCAAGTCACCCTGCCTTCTCCTCCTTCTCTTTGGGCAGAAGATTCAAAGATTCATTTTATTATCTTTGTAATAAAACAATATCATATCACATGAAATTGCTTTTGCCTGCTGTAAGGCAGACAGATTCACCATTAGCAGAAATTGCCTGAAGAGCCTCTTACAGTCAGAGCAAAAGAGATTCTCCCCCCACCCCAGAGTCACTGAGAGTCTGTAGATTTGCCTCCAGTGCTTCTGCAGCCCCCACAGCCACACAGAGTCCAGTCCAAACCATCGGCGACCCGAGCTCCAGATCCAAATCTCCAACACAGTCAGGAAACATTCAGCACCCACTCACATTCTGGTTCCGATACTTGGTACCCCTTCAGCCAGTTTCGAACCAGTCTCCAGCAGTCCGCAGCCCAGCCCGAGTCTCCCGACAGCAGTCTCCAGCAGCCCACTATGGGTTCCTCGCCTCGAGTCACCAGCAGTCCACCGCATGCACTGATCCCTCTCTGGTCTGCTGCCATGGTCACCATCCCATGGGTCATCTGCTCTGCCTCTCCTTCTCAGATGGGGGATGGTCTCCCCATTTTAAGATGCCTTGCTCAAGTCCTCCACACTTCTGGTCTCTGCAACCCCTCATGGCTGCTGCCGATCAGAGGCACCGCCATCTTGGGCACAGATCCCACGGTCACGGGATTTTAAATAAAACTACCATCGGCTCCTTTAACAAGCCGTTCAGAGCCTGTATGGAGCTGATGGCAGTTGGCTGGGCGGTTGGACCCCACAGGAGCACTGTATCTCCGCTCCTCACTCCCCGCAGGTCTGCACTGGTGGCAACGTTGCCAGTGCAGTGACTCCAGCAGTGCCACCATTTTGAAAGCATGCACCACCAGATTCAAGGGCAGTTTGTTCCCCCTTGTTAACAGACAATGGAACAGGCTTTCTTCAGAAACCAGTGTTGTGCTTGAAGTGTTTTAACTAAACTTTTACACTATGCTCTGCACTTTGATTTTATTTTGCACTATCTGTTGTATTCAAGGATAGATTGACTTGACTGAATGCCACACAATAAAAAGTATCGTAGTTAGTGTAGCGGTTAGTACAATGCTGTTACAGTGCCAGTGACCACATCTTGGGTTTGATTCCCACGCTGTCTGTATGGAGTTTGTACGTTCTCCCTGTGTCTGTGCGAGTTTCCTCCGGGAGCTCCAGTTTCCTCCCACCGTTCAAAATTCCCCAAGGGGTGTAATTGGGCATCATGGGCTCACGGGCCAAAAGGGCCTGTTTCCGTACTGCATGTCTACATTTAAATTTAAATTTAATTTTTCACTGTATCTTCGTGCATACAGCAATAAACAGTTCAATTCAAAGAGCTAAGTGAGGCAATAGCTTTGTACCCTACAGTAGACGGGTCCATACACTGGTAAATGGAGTCAAAAAGAACAGGTTGCTCATTTTCCTTATCAAACAAGATCTCTCATTCATTGTCTCATTTGCCTGCTTTGTGGACTACTTCTAAAATCAAGGAAAATTGTGAGCAAGACATAACTAATGTTTTGCCCAGCAGAAAGGAATGAAGGTGATGCCAGATTTGAGCTGTATTGATTGTGAGGCCACAAATAGAAGCAAGAAGGAAATAAAAGCCAGTTTTTCAGTGTGCTTAAACAAAATAATCCCATTGAACCTGACACGTATGTGAGTTAGACTCTAATTTCCCACAGCCAAACACAACACATTATGAATTTGCCACATTTAATCCTATTGTTAAAACCAGTAAAACATGGAAGGTCAGAAGATATGATTATATAAGTGAAACTACAGACATAATCTTTGCTTCAAAGGGTAGAAGAGGTGAACTGGAAGAAATTACATCCTCTTTTCCATTGAACCAATTGGATTTCTTAATACCTCCACCAGACTTTAAAGAGAGAAAATCAACCTTTATTTGGGTCAACAGCAGTAGCTCAGGCATCGATGAACAGCTTCCTGGGCTACTAGAGAGGTTAGTTGGGAGACAAGTACCTTGTCATGAGTCTTGGATTCACAAAACCAGGCCAGGTAAGGACATCAAATTTCCTTCCCTTAAGGACATTAATGAAACTGATACTTTTTACAATCAAATCCCAGTAACATTTTTTACCGACAGTAGTTTTTAAAAAAAATTCCAGCTTATTTTAATTAACTGAATGAAAAGTCTATGGCTGCTACTATGGGTTTGGACCCTGTTGCTGAGTAATTGGATATTTCCCATTTTTGGTTCACTGAATTTGCATGAGGTTTTCCCTTAAACTGGGTACCAACAAATGGAAAAACAATGCAAAATAGGTTCAAATTTCTTGTCACAAAACATACATGACATCGCATACAACACTGAGATTCTTTTTCCTGCAGGAGAGGCAGAATTACCACTTATCAAGAGTGCAAAAAAACCTGTACTCAAGAAGATATGTATACATGTAAACGAGTAAAGAAGTGTAAACAAACTAAATGTGCAATACAGAGAGAGAAAAAAAATGAATAAAGTGCACAAGTACGAGTCGTTAAATGAGTCCCTGATTGAGTTTGTTGTTGAGTCTGATGGCGGAGGGGGAGCAGCTGTTCCTGAACCTGGTGGTGCTTTCCTGATGGCAGCAGTGAAAACAGAGTGTGTGCTGGATGGTGTGGATCCTTGATGATTGCTGCTACTCTCTGACAGCAGCGTCACCCGTAGATTTTCTCAATGGTGGGGAGGGTTTTGCCTGTGAAATCCTGGGCTGTGTCCACTACCTTTTGTAGGCTTTACGCTCAGGGGTATTGGTGTCCCCATACAAGACCATGATGCAGCCGGTCAGCTCACTTTCCACCACACCTCTGTAAAAGTTCGGCAGGGTTTCAGATGTCATACCAAACCTCCACAAGTTCCTGAGGAAGTAGCAGCGCTGACCTTCTTTCTTCATGATAACATTAGTATGTTGAGTCCAGGAAAGATCCTCCGAGATGGTAACTCCACTCACCCTCTCTACCTCTAATCTCCAAATGATTACTCGATCATTACCTCTCATGATCACTGGATTATTCACTTCCTCTCTTTAAAATGTTATCTTCATTTCTTCCCTTTATGAAGCATAAAACCTAATCTGTATGAATGAGTTGCTACAGCTGACTCCCTGATTCAAAGGAAGTGAGATAATGCCTGTAAAGAGGCAGCCAGGGGTGCAGTGCTAATTGTAGGTGACAGAACTCACCAAAAATGATCAAATATCCCAATGTTATTAGTGGTATTTTTCCCCAGCAACCCATCTCCCAACTCCCCACCCCAACACTCTCTTCCATAAAATCCCCTGGGTTGAGAGTCGACACCAGAACAAATCTAATAAAGGGACATTAGAGTAGCCGAGGGTGGGAGAGAGTTGGGGTACCGCCGTAACTACGCAAAATAGCACCTGTAGCAGGGAGGCAAATGCGTCAAAATAAACGACGACAAGGAGGTCTCGCGAGACCTGGCCTTGGTGGCCACCATGTTATATTTTCCATCGTATAATTGAGAGCGAGCCCTAGGATGAGGAAGGAGGACAAGTGAACCGGTCGTGGAAGAAACAGGTTCGTTGTATGTCCAGAAAAGCGCTCAACGAAGGGTGAGGGGAGGGGATGGGCCACGATGCCAACCCTACCTGTATTTAATATGGTGCTGTAGCGGCAGCGACACTGCTCCTCAAAGAACACACACAATCAGACGGGTTGAGCTCAGTGAGCAGACTACTTTATTCTAGGCTGCTGGGCTGTACTTATACTCCCACCCCGGACCTGGCTGAGAAATGCGCTGGAGGGCGCTGATGTCACCTGGGCATCACATGGTCCCTCAGTGCGGGCTTCTGAGCCCCGTGCTGGAAGGAAGGGAACCCCCCTCGACGGCACCATTTTGGCCGGCTGCCCCGCCGTGTGGCTTACAAGTGGGGTCGGTTCACCTGCCTAGTGGTGAGCCACCACAGTGCCGCTGTTAAATTCCCCACTAGTTAAAAATTCCCTGCTTGTTTATTTTGCCTTTTTTTTAAACAGAGGTGCCAGAGTGGCTAAAACTTGAACTGTTATTTAAAAAGGCCGCAAGGACACACCAGTAAACTATAGGTCAATGAGCCTGGTGTCAGTGGTGGGAAAGTTGGTAGAGGGCATTCTGAGGGACAGAGTAGGCAAGGACTGATTTGAGCTAGTCAGCTTTGGAGATCATGTCCCACAAATCTGATCAAAATTTCTGAAGAGTGACCAAGAGGATTGATGAGGGTAAGGTGCTGCACGATGTATGAACATTAGCAAGAGCATTCCGCCCCTGGAGTCAGCCACAGGGACGAGGGGGGATATGATTGAGAATGGTACCACCCTATGAGGTACTATGAAGTCAACAGAGTTGCTACATAATCAGAATCAGGATTTATTTTCGTGAACAAATCATGAAATTCAATGTTTTGTGGCAGCATCATAGAGCAAACATTCATATTATAACCATCTTACAACATTACTATAAAAATAAAATAACAATAACAAATAACAGTGCATGAAAAGTAAAGCAGTGTTTTTGGTTCATTGATCATTCAAGAATCTGATGGCAGTGGGGAAGATGATGTCCTTGTTCTCATCATTAGGCTCCTGTACCTTCTCCCCAATGGTAGCAGAGTGAAGAGGGCATGGCCTGGGAGATGGGGGTCTTTGAGGACAGAGGCTGCTGTCTTAAGACACCGCCTCATGTGGATGTCCTCGATGGAGTGAAGTCTGGTGCCTGTGATGTCACAGGCGAAGTTAACAACCCTCTGGAGTTTATTCTTCTCCTGACAGTTGGAGCTTCCATACCAGGCAGTGATGCAACCAGCCAGAATGCTCACTATGATACACTTGCAGAAGTTTACAAGACTCTTCAGTGACATACTGAACCTCCTTAGACACCTCACAAAGTATAGCCGCTGGCGAGCCTTCTTTGTGATTGCGTCAATGTGGAGGCTCCAGGACAGATCCCCGGAGATGTCGACACTCAGGAATTTGAAATTCTTGACCCTCTCCACTACTGAGCCCTCGATAAGGACTAGTCATGTACCCCTGACTTCTTCCTGAAATCCACAATCGTCTCCTTGGTCTTGCTGATGTTGAGCGCAAGGTTGTTGAGCTGACCTATAATGAAAATTTTTTAAAGCCAATTTTTTTCAAGGGCCTCCACTCCATCTTTCACAATTCTCCCTAAAATCTATCTCATTGCCTTGGTTTTAGGGCTTCCATCCTAATATCTTCTTCTTTGTATCACTGAGAAAGTTTATGGCATGCCTCAGGAGAAGTCGTCAAAGCAAAAGAGTTGCAGTATCCTGGACCGTGCATAAATACCAGGGATGTGTTTGTGCTCTTAAGGTGGATCCTGGGGGGAGTCACGTGATGGAGTAGTGGCCGGTAGGGGAATTCCAGCCCTCTCCAGAAAAGTTAAAAAAAGATAGAGAAAAAGCAAAGGCACAAACTTAAAAACCAAAACAAAGTGAAAGTAAAAGTGTGGAGAAAATGGCAGGGAAGAAAGAAAAACCAAAAACAACGGGAAGAAAAGAAGAAGGAAAGACGTCGGAAGAAGAAGGTGAAGGCCTTACCTGTACGAAGAGGCCCGCCGCGGAGAGAGAGGCCCGCTCCCACAGGTCAGTGGAGGTCCCGGGCTCGGGACTACAAAAATGGCTCGCAGAGCCGAGTAAAAGTGCGCAACCGCGCATGAAAAAAAGCACACTGACGGGAGGGGGGAACAGCTGCGGAGTCGATCTCCACAGCTGAGAGAGACACCTGCAGCACAGCAGCAGGTGCAGAACACAGACAATAACGAGAACAAGAAAGAAGAGGGTAAAAAGAAAACAAGGAAACAACAGATGGTCAACCCAGAGGAAGAAGAAGAAGAAGAACAGAAAGAAGTGGAAGAAGAAGAGAAAGGCAAGACAATGGATGTATCTTTTTTAAAGAATATATGGAATCAGTAAAAGAATGGCAATTACAAGAATTTAATGAGATAAAAAGAAGAATTAAGAGTGCAGAAGAAAAAATGAATAAAATGGAAATGGCCATATCAGAGTTAGGAAAAAGAGTGGAAAATATGGAAAAACGAGAAACATTTGTAGATATGGAAGTAGAGGACTTAAAAGAGAAATTAGAAGAATCTAATAAAAAAGCTAAAGAGACACAGAGCTGTTAGCTCAGAAGATAGATATAATAGAAAACTGTAATAGAAGAAATAATATAAAGATAGTGGGCCTTAAAGAAGATGAAGAAGGCAAGAATATGAGAGAATTTATAAAAGATTGGATCCTCAGGGTCCTGGTAAGACCAGAATTACAGGAAGAAATGGAAATAGAGAGGGCACGTAGAACTTTAGCCCCGAAACCACAACCGCAGCAAAAACCAAGATCCATTTTAGTAAAATTCTTAAGATATACAACAAGAGAAAATATATTGGAGAAAGCAATGAAGAAAGTAAGAGAGGACAAAAAACCACTGGAATATAAAGGTCAAAAAATTTTTTTCTATCCAGACATAAGTTTTGAACTCCTGAAGAAGAGGAAGGAGTTCAATACAGCGAAAACGATCTTATGGAAAAAAGGATATAAGTTTATCTTAAGGTACCCAGCGGTACTTAAAATAGTTATTCCAGGGCAACAAAACAGACTATTCTCGGATCCAGAGGAAGCAAGGAAGTTTGCAGAACAACTACAAAACAAGCAGAGAGATGAAGACATGTAATAAGAGTAAAAATGACCACGATCTATATATATGTGTGTAAAGGTATATATATAGTGTGCATACATGAATGTATCTGTATTTAGAGGAAAATATATAGAGTATAGACAAGAATTAATAAGGGAGGGAAATGGAATAGAGGGAATAAGGAGGGAATTAAAAGAGTGACCTTTGTTACATATGAAAATTGAAATCTTTTCTGGGGGGCTGGGTGGGGAGGAGTTACAGTCACTGCAAAATCAGCTGACGTTTGCGAGTGAATTCGCAAATCCAAATGGAGAGGGGAGATGTGGTTGTCCGACAAGGGATAAAGGACAACTCAGGAGGGGGAGGGGAGAATGGGGTTAAAGAAGTTTTAAATAGGAGAATAAGGAAATTGGATTTAAAACTTACTTCGTGGATGGAATCAGAGATAATTGTGGAAGTTTGCTTCCCCGATTGGAGGCCTGTGGCCAGAGGAGTATCGCAGGCATTCGTTTTCTGGTTTCAGCTAGTGAACTCCCCATTCTCCATCTCTTCCTCATCCCTCTGTCTTCTTTTCTCCAACTCTCCATCTCCTTCCCTTTCCATTCACAGAGCCATCCACCCATCCCCTGCTTGCTGGTGTGTCCTCCCTCCCTCCCTTATTAATTCCTGCATGTCCTCCCCCTGCCCCTCCCCCCAAACATTTTGTTTGGGCGCCTGCTTACATTTTGTTCATACCTTAATGAAGGGTTCAAGCCTGAAATGTTGGTTCTGTATCTTTATCTCATTACATTAAGGACCTGCTGAGTTTCTCCAGTGTGTTGTTTTTTACTTCAATCGTGGAGTCTGCAAACTTTCATGTTTTACTTCTCACAGGGGTTAATGTTGGGTTCACTGTTATTTCTTATCTGCATTACTGATATGATGGCAATGTAGTTAACGAGATCAAATTTGCAGCTGACACCAAAAATGGTCAGTGTTGTGGAGAGTGGGGTAGGATATCTAACTTTACAACAGGATCTAGATCAGATGAGAAGGTGGGTCAAAAAGTGGAAAATGGATTTAACTCTGTCATAAGTCAATTGAAGTAGGACTTACAGAGTTAACGGCAGGCCCCGTGAGATTATTGTACAACTGAGAGAAGCAGGGGGTATAGGTGCACAGTTCCACGAAAGTGATGTTTCAGGTAGTGAAGAAGGAAATTTAGATTCTTGTTGCTTATCTTCCTTGGGTGGGACCTCATGATGTCGCTGTATGAAACATTGGTGAGTCCACACATGCCATTCCAGTCGCCCAACTTTAGGAAAGATATTAATAAGTTGGAAGTGGTGCAGAGGAGATTCATAAGAATAGAGAGCTTGGGATTTAGGAAGTGGTACAAATTCACCACATTTTATAATAATTTACAATTTATGAGGTATTGGTACACAGGCCTAAGTCACTGGAGAATTTATTCACAAGTAATGGGAGACACCATTTAACAAGGTTCTTCTGCAATGAAATTAAAAACCAGGACTAACTTACTCACAGGCATGGATAGCTACTTACATTTGAACAGTCACGGCTTTAGGGACCAGTTGCATGTTCCTCTCTCTGTGTTGTAGTGATAATACATTATTTTTGTGAAAGAAGTGAACATTCAGAAAGAATGTTGGCATGAGACTGTTATTGCGCCAGAGCAGGTAAGTGTCTAGATTGTGAGCTACACAGAGGCTGTAATTATTGTTTTTTTCTCCTGAACCCTGTTTTGCATTTGATAATCGGCAGTTTTGTATGTAGGAATTAAGACCCAACTCTTCTCATTTGCTTTACTATGAATTCTGATGGTCAGAAGAGAGAGATTTCTAAACTCAAGGCCTGAAGTGTATTAAAGGTCTGTAAAACCATGGAAATAGAAATTTATCCCAAGTTGGTGAATAATAGCAGAGCAATGTAGTCCTCACGCAAAATTCAAAGGAAGTGAACTTTGGAAGTGGAGTAAATGGAAGCTTCTCTATATCCTACACTATTTGACTTATTGAACACTGCCAGGATTTTTTATGCTTATTATTGCACTACTTGCTGCATGAGTTGATGAGTGTGGGTAGCATCCAAATCAATGCTTTTTATTATCTCAGCACACATGACAATAAACAATTGAACTTGGTTCAAAGCATGTAAGCATCATCATCAAGCTGTACCCATGTTAAATATCCCTGTAGGGGATGCAACACCTGCTCATTCACCCCTACCCCTCCACCATCCAGGTGAAGCAGTGATCCATACTTTAGAAGGGCTCAGGCCCGAAACATCAGTTAAGTATCTTTACCTCCTATAGATGCTGCGAGACCAGCTGAGTTTCTCCACTATTTCTGTGTTTTTACTACAATAGGAGACTTCAGGTGAGGTGATGTGACTTGATAATCACAGTGTCTGCAGACTTTCATATTTCACTCAGTGCAGTAATTCACTTGTTCGCATTTCAAATGTGTGCTCAAGATTCTCCAAATCTGGGGAAACCAACCTCAGATTGGAACATCTGGGTGTTGGAAGAGTGACCTTTGCAGACCAAGCTTTCCCTTTCACTTTTATTCCTCCATCCCAATGGCTTGATGACCTCTCAGACTTTAGTGTCTTGCACTGTTTCAACCAAATATAGCTCCGAGAAATGGCATCTCCCCTTAAATTCGGATTCGGAATTAGCATTAACTTCAGTATCCTGTATCACAGTTCCACATCATCATTGTTTCTCTCTCCCATCTCCTCATGGATCTCTTTCAATTCACATTTCATCCAGACAGACCAGCTGCAATTAACAAGCCATCATCACCCTTATTTGAACCAACATCAGCTGTTGCTTCTAATTAATCAATTTCTGCCCTATCATAGACATTCCCTCTGTTTTCTGAACTCCGTCTCATCTGCAAATTAAAACTTTTTTGCTTTCCACTTTTTCCCAGTTCTGAATTGAAATTTTCATGAAAATCAGTAATAAAACTGTACATGGGGGAAAAATTGAAATAAAAAGGGAAGCATGATTAGCTTAGCGGTTAGCACAGCCCTATTACAGCTCCAGCGACCCAGGTTAGCACAGCCCTATTACAGCACCAGCGACCCAGGTTAGCACAGCCCTATTACAGCTCCAGCGACCCAGGTTAGCACAGCCCTATTACAGCACCAGTGACCCAGGTTAGCACAGCCCTATTACAGCACCAGCGACCCAGGTTAGCACAGCCCTATTACAGCACCAGCGACCCAGGTTAGCACAGCCCTATTACAGCACCAGCGACCCAGGTTAGCACTGCTCTATTACAGCACCAGCGACCCAGGTTAGCACTGCTCTATTACAGCACCAGTGACCCAGGTTATAATCTGCTGCTTTCTGTAAGCAGAAAAGTAAAAACGCAAAGCTGGAGAAACTCAGCAGGTCAAACAGTGTGCTTTATATTGGCAAAGATAAAGATACAAATCTAATGTTTCAGGCTTTAGCCCTTTAACAAGGTATAAACAAAATAGTGATCAATACCAGAAACCATGGTGTATTTTTATATTTCCCCAATCAAGAAATGCTGAGATCTTTGTAACCCAACTACAATGGAAGAATGTCTTATCAGAGGGACCTTTGAGTCCACTCGCTTCAGATATTACAATCGGGGCAGCACACTTTGTCGTAACAACACAAAGCATAAATTGTTTGGGCTGATTTGCTAATTTGCATATTTGTCACAATTAAAATATATTCTAGATTCCTTTTTTCTGTTTAAAATTCATCATGTTTTAATTCTATGAATATTTCAAATCATTTGGATGTAAATTTATTAAATACAAAGTAAAAGGTAACAAAGTAGTTATGTAATTGAACATGTAACTGAAGAGGTTTGGACGAAGCTTCTGGAGATGTGAATTCAAACAGCTGGTCAATTTAAATTTAGTTCATTGAATAAATAGCTCAGTTAAAATCAGTAATGGTGGCCATGCAATCAGTCGTTGGGTTTACTAAAATCTTTCAGGTAAGGCATGTGGCTCTCCATACGTTATCTTGCCCCTGTGTGACTTCAGCCAAATAAGGCAATCCTCTGAAATGGCCCCAGCAAGCCACTCATTGTTTGAAAATGCTGCTTGTGGCGAAAGCCAACTTACCATTATTTACTCAAGGGCCATTTAGAATAATGGATGCATGCAATACAAGATTGATTAAAATAAACTCTCCCATCAGAGAAACACAAAAGCTGCAGATACTTAAGCAGACAAGGAGTGGCTGGGGAAACTCAGCATCCATGGGTAGAAATGATCAGTCCCCTTTCTAAATGGGTGTGGGAGGAGGGACCCAGAGATGCTAGGTTATAGGAGAGCAGGTGAATGGAGAAACCATGAGGAAGGTGGTGGGTGAAGAAAATTTTGAGAAAAAAAAAGTACAGGTGGAAGTAGAAGATGGAAGATATTGAAGAGATGGAAGCAGTAGAATCCAGTGGGAAAGGAGCTTATCTAAAATGTGATGAAAATCAATGTTCATGCTGTTAGGTGTAAGGCTGGCCAGGGGGCAGTGTTTTTCCTCAAGTTCGCGTTTATCCTCACCCTGAGAATGGATGTGGTGTAGGACAGACATGGTGGGGAGGAAGTGAAGGCCCACATACAGAGTGCAGGTGTTCAGTTGGCCAAAAAGCTTTTTCTTTAAATCACTCTGTTCATTTTTTTTATCCCATCGGTCATCCAGGCATCAAATTCAGTTTTGCATGAAATAAGGTTAAAAACAGCATTTTAAAATTAATTCAGGATATTGTCAATTAGGTATTGTTTTACATGTAGCTAATACAATAGTACTTTCATTGAATGTTTACCTGAGAATCTGAGCCCAGATTTGTCAGTGAGAGTTACCATTGATCTATCTGCACTTCCCTGAGCTTTGCTAATTGGCTTCGGATTATGACCTGGGCCGAAGCATTTTTTTCCTTCTGCTGCAATGGGAAAAATAAATTTGTTTCCCTATAAATTCTGTTTGCAAGCCATATTGAGAGTGAATTTGGGTTTTGTCATGTAAGATTCCAATTCAACCTTTGATCAAAGATTCATTTTTTTCAGCTGAGAGAGCCATTGTGCCAAAACCCATTGTCCCCTTTTCAACATACTGTAATTTAATGGGTTTTTTCCAAAAAGTCTTGGAAATAATGAGCTGTCTCAGGGAGAGCACTTTTGTTTCCTTGTTCATGTTTAGACATCAGAAATAATTATTGTTTGTAGAAATTTGTATTTCTCAGTACAAATGGTGAGTTGTATTCTTGCTTGGATTACAACAAATTATGCAAGAATAGAATGATGTAAGAACTTCCTTTAAATTTTGATTCGGTTAAATACTATTATAATGTATTCTATTTCCAAACTAGACTGTAGCTGACAATACCACATGATCAGAACACCTGTTCCCAGTTTAATTTAAGTATTTAAAATTTCTGTAATGGCTAAGGAAATCATTAATTATTTTCCACATTAGTTCATTGAGATTTCTATCTCTGTCACATTTGATTATTCTGCCACCTACAAGAAACAAGATCAACAACTTTACTGTAGTTTTTTTTTAACAACAGGGTGGAAGTTAACTCTTCATTAAACAATTGATAGACTGTTCACTAAAATCTGAGCCTGTTCCAAGTCCTTGGAACCAAATTTTGGAAACTGAGTGCAAAATGAAAATGATTTTGTGTTGCATTTTTCACATTGGCAATCCAAGGCAAGTTTCTCTCCCTCATTCTTTAGCTCGAGAAAGACCTTTGTAGAGGCAACATAAATAAAGGGGTTAGCGAAAAAGTGGAAGATATTAGAATAATCACAGAAATAACAGCGCAGATTTGAGCAGAATGGAGTGAACTGGGTAACTTCCTACCTATCATGTTTGAGCTAATGTGTCTCTAGAACAGAACTCACATGTCCATTTTGTATTTGGTGATTATCTTCCATTCCTGTAATTTGTTGGAGAAATAACCTTGCTTTCATCAGGAGTCATCGACCTGATATCTGATGTTGTTTGAAAAGACAACATCAACAGACCTTCTCCAGAAGTTCCTCACTCTTCTTTGGCTTGGCTTCACGGACGAAGATTTCTTCTTCTTCTTTGGCTTGGCTTCGCGGACGAAGATTTATGGAGGGGGTAAAAAGTCCACGTCAGCTGCAGGCTCGTTTGTGGCTGACAAGTCCGATGCGGGACAGGCAGACACGATTGCAGCGGTTGCAAGGGAAAATTGGTTGGTTGGGGTTGGGTGTTGGGTTTTTCCTCCTTTGCCTTTTGTCAGTGAGGTAGGCTCTGCGGTCTTCTTCAAAGGAGGTTGCTGCCCGCCAAACTGTGAGGCGCCAAGATGCACGGTTTGAGGCGTTATCAGCCCACTGGCGGTGGTCAATGTGGCAGGCACCAAGAGATTTCTTTAGGCAGTCCTTGTACCTTTTCTTTGGTGCACCTCTGTCACGGTGGCCAGTGGAGAGCTCGCCATATAACACGATCTTGGGAAGGCGATGGTCCTCCATTCTGGAGACGTGACCCATCCAGCGCAGCTGGATCTTCAGCAGCGTGGACTCGATGCTGTCGACCTCTGCCATCTCGAGTACTTCGACGTTAGGGGTGTAAGCGCTCCAATGGATGTTGAGGATGGAGCGGAGACAACGCTGGTGGAAGCGTTCTAGGAGCCGTAGGTGGTGCCGGTAGAGGACCCATGATTTGGAGCCGAACAGGAGTGTGGGTATGACAACGGCTCTGTATACGCTTATCTTTGTGAGGTTTTTCAGTTGGTTGTTTTTCCAGACTCTTTTGTGTAGTCTTCCAAAGGCGCTATTTGCCTTGGCGAGTCTGTTGTCTATCTCATTGTCGATCCTTGCATCTGATGAAATGGTGCAGCCGAGATAGGTAAACTGGTTGACCGTTTTGAGTTTTGTGTGCCCGATGGAGATGTGGGGGGGCTGGTAGTCATGGTGGGGAGCTGGCTGATGGAGGACCTCAGTTTTCTTCAGGCTGACTTCCAGGCCAAACATTTTGGCAGTTCCCGCAAAGCAGGACGTCAAGCGCTGAAGAGCTGGCTCTGAATGGGCAAAACCAGTTTGTTTTTGACACCATAAATGAAAAGTTAATCTCAAAATTCTGTAGACCCCATGGTTGAGGTAAAAACACACAATGCTGGAGACTCAGCAGGTCAAACAGTGTCCTTTATATAGCAAAGGCAGAGATACATCACCGAAGTTTTGGGCTTGAGCCCTTCATCAAAGTATGAGAGAATGCCGGTAAGTGTCTAAACAAAAGAGTGGGGGGAGGGGGGAGTGCTGGGGGGGTGGGGTGTGGTGGTGGCAAGTTAGGAGATGATAGGTGGAGAAAGGAAGGAGGGGATAGCAGAAATGAGGGGGAGAGGGGATGGCAGGAATGTGTGGGTAAAGGAATTGGAAGGACAGAAAAAGGGGGAAGGGGAAAGTAAAGGCAACAGGTTTAATGGAAAGCAGTAAAGTCAATGTTCATGCCAGGTGACTGGAGGGGGCTCAGATACTGCCTATCTAATTCTCTTTTAAATTAATTCTGTTTCCATTGCCTCTATTTTCTAAGAATACCAGATCCTAATCAATTGAATCTTAATGGCTTTTACATGACAGCCACTTCCCTGAACTAACCTCTTACCCTTGATTTCCTTAACACACCAAAATAAATCCATCAACCTGTCTTGAATTTATTCAGTGGCCGAAACTTTACAGTGCTCTTGGGCAGTGAATTTTGAAAATTTATGATCTGGTGATAAAGTTTTTCAAGTTTAGTATCATTTGATTGTATGTATGTACAACCCAGCGAAACATCGTCTCTCCAGACATGCACAAAACACAAAATACTCAGTCCATAAAGATCACATAAATAATCAAAACAAATAATATATAAATATTTGGAATGATTGTCAGGTTACAGGATGCTGTTCAAAAGTCTCACAGCAAGTGGGAAGAAGCTTTTCCCCAGCCTGGCAGTCCTGGTTTTGATCCTCCTGCGCCTCTTTCCTCACGTCAGTGAGTTGAGGATAATTTAATAATCCTCTGTAGAGACTTCCAGTCTGATGCATTGCAGCTACCACAAAATGATGCAGCCAGACTCCTCTTTGATAAATGACTGACTTATTATTTTTGGACTCGTGATTCTAATTATCTCAGCCTGTGGAGACCATAACTATGGCCTTGTAAAGTGTATGAGCCCAGTATGGATAATCCCCAAAATGAATCTGATGTCTTTTTTTTTCCTGTCCTCACTTGATCACAAGGACATACTTGAAGAGAGCAGAAAGGCACACAATTTAGGGCCTTATTTATTTAGAGCAAAACATTTCAAGATGTAAACTCAAATGATCTTGTAATAAAGATCCACTTTGCACTTGTCTTCTCAATTTTTTGTTATACCTCTCTGTGTCCTATGATTGTTAATATGTCTCATCCTTCATTCAACCTATCTATCAAGGTTCCCCTGGTGCTACTGTCCATCCTCCTCACAGTTGAGCTACCACATACCTTTGTCTCAACTTCAAACCTGGAAATAATACATTTGTTCCCTTCATCTAAACCACTGATCTAGATAGTGAATGGTCCATGCAGTATCTGACCAGTCACAGCCTCTCATTTTGGGGTGGGGAGGGGGTGTGTGTGGAGTGGGGGTGGTAAGGATACTTATAATTTGAAAAATCCATGTGCAGGCCAGGAGCAACTCCCATCTGATTCCACTGTTACCATCTTTACCTACTATTTTTTCTCTCTTTAACTTTTTTTGCCCACCCCTCCTTCCTAATGGTTTCTTCCTCTACCTGTCTTTCCACCACACCTTCTGCTCTATATTCTATCACCTCCAAGCCACTTCCCCAGCTTCTTTACCCTTTTATACATGTAATTTCATCTATTGTCTTGATCAGAAGTTCAGAACCAAAACATTGACTGACCATTTACCCATGGAAGTTGGCTGATCTATTAAATGCCTCCAACAATTCTTTGTTTGCTCAATAACTCAGGCTCAGGATTTTTATTTGATTGGTCACAATTGCAAATATGTCCAGTTCAAATCTGATTAAAAGCTTTCCTTCGTTTCCACTGAATTATTGGCCAAATTTCCACCTTCCACACTGATCAAGGCCTGGTCGTTTCATTCTGGTTTTGAGACTAGATGATTATTTCTGCACAATGGTTTCATTCTCTGTCTGCTTCTGGATCTTTAACTCTCAAGTGCACTAAGGTTTGGCCAAGTGTTCAGAGGAAAGATTTCTGCGAGAGGTGGAAAATTCATTAGGTCTCCAGCAATGGATGTGAATAATATTGATGCATAACTTTAAAATGAGGACTGAGTTATTTTTGTACACCCTGATTCAATTACACATTGCTCTTTAACCAAGCAATACTTGCTTTATGTCAGAGGAGACTGATTAATGTCAAAATGAATAAGGTGTTTATGATATTTGGAGATTGTAGAGGTTGAGTATAAGAGAGAGAAAGAAACCACTTCATCGTTCCATTAGAAGCTGAAATATAACAATGGAAAGTAAACATCTGTACTAAATTAAATATTATAGGTAAATATTTGAAATCCTTCTATTTCTCTTTTTGATCATTTGTGAATAGCATTTGTTTCATATTTAATTATTTCCGAAAGCATGAAAGCGTTTGTGCTCCTTGTAGTTTTGCTTTCAGTGCAGATGTGTTTGATTAAGTTATCATTTATATATATTATTCATTGAGTCAAGAGGATGCTTTAAAGAAATGGCCAGTCACTGGAGCAAAACACAGTCTGCTAGAGGAACTCACGAAGTCAAGCATCATCAACAGAGAACAAAAGTTGTCAACACGTCGGGCCGCAGCACTTCATCCAGTCTCCCTCCCAATGAGTTGTCAACACGTCGGGCCGGAGCACTTCATCCAGTCTCACTCCCGACGAGTTCCTCCAGAATATTGTGTTTGCTTCGAATTCCAGCGTCTCTTATCTCCAACAAAGTTCCATGTGGTTGAATTATTACACGATTATTTTATTTCCAATCTTGGTTTCAAATCTAGTCCCAGACTGATCATTAAAATGTTGGAGTTCTCTGAAGAGTGCAGCCTAAAACTCCGTCCAGTCCAGATGGAAATCTCCATTATCACAATGAATTGATAATATTTCCCAGATAGTTAAAAATAATAGACAATGTCGAGTTTTTTCTGCTTCTGCCTTTGAATCCGAAGCATTTTTGATATAATGAACCCAAAGTTCCAATCTTAAGTACCCAAAGTGAATAAATCTTTTACTGCCAACCACTGGTCACAATGACAAAAACAATCCACATTTTCAAGATCCTTCTTTCTTTAAACCAGGGGTATCAAACTCAAATTCACCGAGGGCCAAAATTAAAAACTTGGACTAAGTCGAGGGCCGAACTAAATATTTATTGAAAATTTTCAACAGCATGCATGTTTTCTCTCAACATATGTAATGTTAAACTTTTTCTTATTAAAATAAATGTTTAATAATAGTTTTGGTTAAACTCTTTCCATAAGAAGCATTAACAAATAAGAAATAAAATATTCAATATATAATATTTCTCTCTAGCCTTTAAGCCAAGGATCGCACGTTGCCGAGAAGCATGCCAGGGAGCGGAGGTCTGCAGGGAGCCCTCCCCAGCCCAGCCAGCAAACCCAAGCGGCATCCCCCCCCCGCCTCCTCTCCCTCCTGGCTCCGCCTGCCGCAACCGCCACCAACAACCCAAGGAGTTCCCGCTGGTCTCGCCATCTCACCGGGAATACCGTGAAAGGGGTGGAACTCGTCCGCGACCTCCACCCCAGCGGAAAGTCCGATGCCCAGCAGCACCCGCCCACAGATGAAGCTCAAGGAGATGCGGAGGTGACCCACCACGTCCAGCCACATGGAGCTAGGCGGCGGGTCCATTGTAGCTAGGCGGCGGGTCCGTTGTAGCTAGGCGGCGGGTCCGTTGTAGCTAGGCGGCGGGTCCGTTGGAGCTAGGCGGCGGATCCGTTGGAGCTAGGCGGCGGGTCCGTTGTAGCTAGGCGGCGGGTCCGTTGTATCGGCGCCGCTGTGAATATCTAATTAACGTTCCCGTTAACTATATCGGTGTACTGCTGTGCCTGCTGTGGAAGTGCTAAAAACTACTATGGTGGTGCCTGCTGCTGTGCATGTGCTATACTTGCGCGGCGGCCAGCGGGCCAACTCTAATATATATTTAATATGATCTTGCAGGCCAAATATAATTTGGCCCGCGGGCCAGAGTTTGATATGTGTGCTTTAAACCTTTCCTCAAGTTAGCAACTCATTTGGGACACATTTCCATTGTAGTCATCTCAATAACTTCTTCAAAAGTCAATCTGAACCATGGTCTAGGAAAAAATTTCAATTATGATTAGTCTAAGACATTGTACTTCAAATGGCCTTTTTTCCATGCTGTATGATATATGTCACAGTAACAGCCCATTTTGGCCCATGAGTCTGTTCACCCCATTAACCTACATCCCCGGTACATTTTTGAATGGTGGGAGGAAACCAGAAACCCTGGCGAAAACCCACACAGATACGGGGAGAATGTATATACTCCTTACAGATAGTCCGGGGCTTGAACCTCAGTCTGGTTCCGATCGCTGGCGTTGTGCAATCACTACTCCAACTGGGCCACCACTGTTATAGACCAAGTGAAGAGCCAAATACAGTCTTATGGAGATACAAGTGGGAATAGCAGAATCGTTGGGCTTTATCTCTTGGCCAGGTGCTGTCATCCCACCATTGCTCCAAGCAGTCCACCCACATTCACACATGGTGATAGTACAGATCTATCACCAATGTACATAGTGTATAGTTACAGTATCTAGACTGTGCTTACAGCGATTGGCTGAGAGCTAAGCCACACCTATTGTCTGGGCCTTAAAGGGTTGTGTCCCTAGCCAGGTCGGATCATTCCGGACTGGTCGGCCACCTGTGAAGAGCTCCTGTCTTTTGCTAATAAAAGCCTTGGTTTGGATCAACAAGTCTTTGATTCTTTCAACGAGCTCTACACACATATCTTGGCTGGATGAAGAGGTCAATTCAGTGGGTTCTCCACACCTTAAATCCAGCAGCAAGTCCTGACAGCAACTGGGCAGTGGGCAGGGTTCTTGCCAGGGGATTGTCCCCACAACAGAAGGTTGAGTTGAGCTGGAACTTAAGTTCTGTCAAAGGTTTCATTGCTGGAACTAGCTTTTAAGTTCTCTGACATTCATAGACTTCTAAAAACTGTTGAACTAATTCTTGTTACTATTTATGATTATGTCAACAATAAAGTAAAATCATTTTTAAAGTAATTTGTCTTTCCTGTTGACTTCTAAATCTCAGCCCACAATCTTTATTGAAACCAAAGGTTTTAGACACTATGTCATTAATATGGTAATTTCTGAATATAATGCCAGCACTTTGGATCAGTGAATGGTCAGTATCTAACCACGTGGCTTTAAAAGCCATTTTAGAGGACGATTAAGAACAAAACTCAGTGGTGTGAGTACCATGTCACATCTAGACCCAAGATAAAGTTAGCAGATTTCCTTCCTTAAAGGTATTAATGAACAAAATGGGCTTTAGATCATCGTAAATAGGGTCACTATCACTGATTAATAGTTTTTAAATTAGAATTTTCAGTTTACTCGCCACCATCTGTGGTAGATCTTGAAATGTTGTTGGATCATTATGCCAGTTGTCTGGATCAACCTTTCTCAATGGGGGCCTCTTGGGGGCCACAGTACATTTAAGTAAAAGCCTTGCTTTCTTTTCACCTCACTTGATATAAATATTTCTTATGTAGTCAGTAGGAGAGAAGTACAGAAGAAATCAAAGCACTTCTATTTCACGGGCTAGGGAGCCTGTAAACTTTGAGCAGGGAGCTGGAGTGTGGGCATAACTGAAAAAAGATTGAGAATGGCTAATCGACATGATCCAGTCACACAGCTTAGAAACACACCCTTTGGCCCAACAGTATGTGAGCTGACCAACCAGCTATTTTATTTTTCCAATATTACCATCAGCTTTTCCCACATTCCACCACTTGCCTAAAGTTTTGGGTCAATTGGCAGGGACCAATTAATCTTTAAACTTTTGGATGTGAGAGGAAATCAGAGCACAGGACAAGAAAACACCTAACATCATAAAGGTTCCTGGTCACCCTTTCTTTTTGGTGCTACCTTCAGGCACAAGGTACAGAAACCTGGTCTCTTGGTTCAAGACCAGTTTTTGTCCAACACTCATCAGACTCTTGAGCCTCCTTGTGCCATCTTAGTCAAAGCATCTTAACCAAAGCATAACTCCAGGACCAAAGATCCATGTGCACTATTGAGACAGCACATTTTTTGGCACTAGCTGCAACCATGAATATTTATCCTCTTATATTTATTATCTTTTTTTTCTCTTGTGCAGTAATTTAATGTATACCTATTTTTTTTAATCATCAGTTAGTTGCATGCCTATGTACTTGCAGCAAACAAGAAGAATATCAATATGTCTGTATATTGGACTCATGTGTATGGGAGTAAACTCACCTCACCCCATCATCAAACACACGGGCAAAGGGAGAACATGCAAACTCTGCACAGTTAGCATGGTGGATCAGGATTAATCCAGAGCTGTGAATCAGTCACTCTAACTCTGCTATGCTGCTCTGAGCTGATGGTGAAATAGTTTCTGTTAAAATTACTAGATGATTTTATTACAAATCTCTCTAATTTCTATACCACTTTGCATTCCTCCAACGTCCTTTTCAATTGCCTTACTTTTGAGTAATTGCTGTGAAAAGACTCCTTTATTCCAACTTTATTCCATCTTGATGTACAATGACATTTGACAGACAAATGAAGCATAAATATTGTTGGCAGTTCTTCCACCCCCACAAAGAGCGTTGGGCAATTTCAACCGATGAGGACTGCAGTCTGGATAAGAGAGTGGATTTCTTGTGACGGGAATTTATAGGGCCCAACCAGAGATACTTCACTGAGAAAAATCTTTGAAAAGAAATTCACAAGCAGCTTGTCAGCACTTTTCCGAATAAGCATTTGAAATGTCTGACAGCATTGTGATTGCATGAAGCCCTTTAGGAAAATTGTGTCAGGTACAAGGCTTTCACCAAATATGAATTATAAATGGAAATAAAACCTTAGTACTGGGGGAAAAATCATTGCATTAGCACACCTTTTCATGGACAATCTACCATGTTATGTATGATATCCTTCACTGAGTTTATCCAGGGAAAATTGTTCTTCAGTACAATACTCCGTTTTCTTAAGGGTGAGGAATGCCATTGTAGAATCAGATCCCAAACAATGTTAGTCAAGCAGATAAAGCATAGCTTAAGCTTCTTGGGGGAAATTACCATATATTTTTGTGTAATAGTCAAGTTTTGGGGCCCAATTTTTATGTGTCAAATTTGTGGGGTCAACTTTTAGACAGATACTAATTTTGACCACAGTAAGTACCTGCATGGTTCAAGGCAGCCAGTCCATGTTCAGAGCATTGGGAGCTCGGTTGGGTGGGGGGGGTGTTGGGGTGTCGGAAGCTCAGATGGACTGGCAGCCAAGGCGAGGATTTGCGGTTGGGCGGGTGGTCCTCAAATGGGAGGGCAGCCGAGGTGAGAATTCACGGTCAGGCATCAGGAGCTCAGATGGCTGGGAAATAGGGGGACTGACTTTTACACAGATATTCAGAAAATATATGATTTTTTGACTAAAAAAGGGGTTGACTTTTAACATGGGTTTACCTATTACACGAGTATATATGATAGATGGCTTGAGAATAATTTCTACCGGATTCATTGATGGATTCTGACATGACTCTGGTATCCACTCCCAGACATATTTAGGTTCATCAGCCAATGGAAGTACTGTCTGCTAGCCACAATTTATTTCCCTTTCCTTTCTACATGTTCTCTCTTGGTTGAGGGCAAGGTGCTTGACTATGAATCCGGCTCACTTTTGATAACAGTTTTGGTATCGCCATTGTTGGTTGTTAGATATTTTTTCCCGGCTTGTGACTGTGTCATCTTCTCGAGAGGTAACTTTCGTGTACTTTGAAGCATTTTCTTTACCTGTCATCGTACTTCTGCTGTGACTGAACTGGGAGAATAATGTTTTATTGGAGCATCTGTAGACTGTGTGCAAACATGCAGAGTCAGTATATGGGTTAGTACATTAGTGTTGCTGGTGTGCCTGGCAACAATTCAGACATTAGCAAAATGGTCTTACCACGTAATGTGAAAGATATCCTAAACCCATCATTTGTGATCCACCTCCAGGGTATATAAGAACACTTCACAAAGGATTTCAGAAAGAATGATTTCCATTATTCTTATCTTAACAATTCAGTGGTAGCTTGATATCATCTGATTTATCTGTACAGCTCCACACAGATATGGGATTAACGGTTGTGGATACCACTGACTCTTCTCTAGCCATAATATGACAGCCAGATCTCCCATGCACATTGATTGGTTGGCAAAGAAGTTTTTCAAAGATAATGGACAGAAAGTGGGACTGAGTTCACGGGCAGGTCAACCATGATCTATTGCAGGGGTAGCCAACCTTTTAATTTTTAATCTTTAATTTAGACGTACAGCACGGTAACAGGCCACTTCAGGCCACGTGTACGTACCAGGAGTGTAGGTTAATTGGGCGCCACGGACGCATAGGCCGATATGGCCTGTTACTGTGCTGTATGTCTAAATTAAAAATGAAAAATTAAAAGGTTGGCATCCCTGATCTATTGAATGACAGATCACACTCATTAGGCCAAATAGTCAACTTCTGCTCCTTTTCCTTATGCTTTCATGAGTACACATTCAAAGTAAGTCAAGGGCCAACCCTTCTTGCACAATCCAGGTTCAGTTTTCCAGAAAGCCAGGCCTTAGTTTGATATGCTGTGAGTAACTTGGCACTGTTAGCATAGAAGGTAACACATGGACACAATTTCAGGTAATCATTTCATGGAAACCAATGGCACGGAAAAAAAGATATGTGACCATTGTACTGATTCCAACTAAGGAAACCATCCAAGCTCTCACTTCTTGGCTGTTCAAAATTTCATTAGTAAAGCCAAGTGCCCATTCAAGTACATCTTAATCTACCAGTCTTTGAGTCAGTTCTAGAAACTCAGCAGCATCTGAATGAAAAAAAAGTGTTCTAGCTCTTTTCTAAATGGTCTTGTCGATAGTCCTTGGATAAGGATTTCACTGAAATGAAAAAAGGCTCTTCTAATCTATTATTTTTTTCTTTCTATAAATGTACATGAAACAACGAATTCTCCCTTCAAAGTGTTCCATTGAAAATGTTTCCACATTCCAATGTTATGCCAACATCTCTGGAATCTTTCTAATACTATCCATTATTTCTGATTGATTTTTTAAAATGTTATAATGCATTGGAAAAGTCAGTTCTTCATACAGTGAGAGGATCTGTTTGTTGGGCATCTTTTTTCAAAGGTGTGACAGTGGGATTGGGTTTTGGAACAGAGGACAGAAAGAAAAGGGAAAACGCGGGAGGACAGAGAAGTAGTCAACTTGGTCAGCATGAACAACTTGGAACCAAGGACCTGTTTCCATGCAATATAACTCCCTAACTCTTATGAGGAGGAAGAAAGCATTGTGTAAGAGGTGCTGTCTGTAGAGGAGCAATCTTCCCACCTTTTAGCTTTCTTCAATGGCAATGCACGTGGGCATTTACTTCACAGACGACACTCTTAATGAGCTTGATCACCTGTTGTAGCCAGATGTCAAGCCACAAAGCATGAACAATGGACCTGAGTGACCAACAGAGTTTCTGCAGCACTTTTGTGCATTGTACATAAACAATAAAACCTCTTGATTAACCTGGAAATGGGATGACCAACTCAAATGGTACTCCCAGACTGAAGAGGATCCTGATGAATCTCAAATTAGGATCTTTAAAAATATATATCTAGTGAAATTTTAATTTTCTGGTTTCCATGATTCAAGAAAGGTTCCATTAAATTAGAACATAGTAAATGTAATTGGTTTATTAGAATAGAGTAAAAGAGATACTGTAGAAATCTATTAGCTTAACATCTGTCATAGGCAAAATGTTGGAATATTTGGATGATTTACAGATACAGAATATTTTATATTATATTGGTCATCCTTCGGTTCAAAGAAGACACGATATTGTGAAGTTCATCTGTGGACACAAAGGTGACTTTTCAGTCCCAGTCTGGAATCACAGAGTCAAGCACAATGGGGGCACTGGAGGCCCGTTTCTTTATAACTGTTTTATGATGCCATTCACAGTTTTCCATCAGTTTTTGGCCGCGCCTGTCTTCAAAACTGGTGTAGTCTTCATCGCACAGGGCTCGCCAATGCGACTTATCAGCAACCGCAGCTTCTAGTTTTCTTAGGCTGGTTGGATGCCATAGTAGCGTAGGGTTTCCTTCACAGTGTATTTATAGCATTTGCATGGATGACCTTGAGGTCTCCTTCGGTCTTCAGTTCACTATAGAACAGCTGGTGAGGCATACGGTGGTTGTCCATTCTGATGACGTGTCCCACCCATCATATCTGGTCTCTGCTGATCAGGGACTCGATGCTGATGGACTTCGCACAACCCAAGACCTCCAGGTTGGAGACACAATCTTGCAAACAGATGCTAAGGATGGAATGGAGGGCACACATGTGGAATTTCTCCAGTTGTTTGATGTGATGTCAGTACAGAGTCCAGGTCTCATCTCCATATAGGAGAGAAGGGATGACCACAGCTCTGTAGATGTTCTGCTTTGTGGAGATGCAGACATTGTGTTGATTGAGCACTCTAGTTCGCAGCATCCCAAGAGTCTGGCTGGCCTTCCTGATCCTAGAGTCAATTTCTTTATCCAAAGACCCATCAAGATGATGCTCCCCAAGTATTTGAAGCTGTTTACATTTTTCAGCTGGGTGTTGTCAACAGTGATTTTTGGTCCTATGATGTTGGTGTTTGGAATGGACTGATGGAAAACCTCAGTCTTGTTCAGATTGATGATCAAGCCAAAGAGCATAGCAACGTCTGAGAATTTGTTCAGCATTAACTTTAGGTCACCATCTTGTGCGCCAAGAGCGCAGTCTTCAGCAAAATGTGTTTCTCAAATGATTCTTACTGTTCATCGATCTCACAGTCTGTGGGAAGAAGCTATTATCCAACCTAGCAGTCCTGATTTTGATGCTCCTGTATCTCCTTGTTGATGGTAGGGGCTAAAGATGCTGTGCACTGAACGGAAAGGGACTTAAATGAGAGCCTGGCAGACACCACCACCCAGCTCTCCACAAGGACACCTGCGTCAGTTTTAAAAAAAATCTGCAGATGCTTCCATCAAGTGCAATACACAAAAGTGCTGGAGAAACTCAGCAGGTCATGTGGCGTCCATAGGAAGTAAAGGGTAACCATTGTTTCAGGCCTGGGCCCATTGTCAGGAAATGCCTGCACCAATGTCAGACTTGTTCATTGATTATAGCTCAGCCTTCATCACCATAGTTTCCAGCAAACTCATCCCGAAACTTCAAGATATAGGTCTCAGCAGCCCCTCTGCAATTGATTCATTGACTTTTTGTCCAACAGAAACGATCAGTGAACCTGGGTAACAGCATCTTCAAGAGAATACAGGAAGGGAATTGAGAGTTTAGTGGTCTGGTCCCAAGAAAACTGACCTCCCTCACATGTCACCAAGGCAAGACAAACAGGGGATGGTGCAAGCAGAGCCCACACCACTATCCACATCAGTGATTCTGAAATGGAGACAGTCGGTGGCTTTGAGTTCTTGGGAATAAACATTTCCAGTGACCTGACCAACAAGAAAGTACACAAATCTCAATTTTCTTTGAAGGCTCGTCAAGTCCTTTAACAACCTTTACAGATGTACTATCAAACACCTCTTAGCTCGATGCATCACAGCGTAGAACATCAGCTGCTCCGCACAAAAAAGAATTCTTCTCACTGTTCCAGGTGCAATGTAACAAGAAACTTGAACTTGATTTATTCACAGTGGCTTCAGGCCAATCCAGGAGCTGCCTCGTCATGGATGAGAAACATCCTGGAGAATTGAGTGAATTGCCTAATATTGTCTTTCCCATTTCCTGGCTGAAATATCCAAATTGATTAGATGACTGACAACTGCATTTTCTGGAAGCTGGGATGCCCAGTATCAAAAGGTGTGCAAAAAATGTTTGGGATAGCACTCATGATGAATAAATGCAAGAGTACTGGCCACCTATTGTGCTCACTTTCCGATGTTAGGACCATCAGCAGGACTGGCCAGCGAACACCCAGGTGGTGCAGGTGACACAAACTCATTTCTAACCCAGTTCTTGTCACCTCCATGTGAAATAGTGAGTCTGGGAGAGAGTTGACCTGTATGTTCATTTTCCTTGAGCATCTTATCCCATGTACTTATTCTTTATTGCCTTTACTACAGAGTCGTAGACCTTTACATACATGGAAGCAGGCCCTTCGCCCCAACTTGTCCATGCCAACCAAGTCGTCCACCTAAGCTACTCCCATTTATCTGTGTTTGGCCCATATCCTTCTAAACCTTTCCTATATATGTATCTGTCTGCATGTCTTGTTAACATTACAATTGTACCCACCTCTACCTCTTCTGGCAGCTCACCAGCCTGTGTAACAAAAGGTGCCCCTCAGGTCCTTTTGAAATAGTTTCCCATTCACCTTAAATCTCTGGCCTCTAATTTTAGAATCCACTGCCCTGGAATAATGAAGATTACTGTTCACTTTATCTATGCCTGTCATGATTTTATAAACCCCCTCAGCCTCCTCCTCTCCAGGACAAGGAGTAAAGTCCCACCCTCGTCATACTCTCTTAATTATTCAAGCCCACCAGTCCTGGTCACATTCTTGCAATTATTTTCTGTATTCTTTCTAGTTCAATAACATCTTTTTTCTAACTTGGGTGAATAACTGAAGTGGATAACCTCATTATTTGCACACTGGATAACAAAATGTAGTAACGTAGCTTATCTATATCCCACCACCCCCCCCCCCCCCCACACTCCAAAGCCTATTAGTATTCAAATTCCCACTGAGTTATATGTCATCCACAAACTCAAATGTTCTACTTGTGCTTGTATTAATCATCTTTTACGCTAGAATGGAACTCCAGAGTAAGTGCCAGTCAGCGATACTGGCAATAAATGGCAGCTCCTCTTTTGCTAAGTCTCCAGGCTCACATGCATAACGGTGCCATGATAATCACTAGGACAAAATTACTTTTTTTATATATCTGAGATAAAGTAGATTTGAGGGAATGTTGAATTGTTAGCACGTTGCCCTCCAGTGGACAGCAGAGGAACTGAGAAATTGAAGCGAGGAACTGAGTCAGTTTTGTTTGTGGAGATCGCGATAAAGGGTTTCAGCTTGAAACGTCAACCGCTCTTTCTCCCACGCTGATACTGCTCGACCTGTTGAGTTCCTGCAGCAGATTGTGTTCATCTTCACATTCCAGCGTTCTATAGCCTCCTGTGAGTTTCCAGAGCCAATTTCCATTTTGCTTCTTCAATAAAAATCCCTGGGTGAAAGCTTCACTCCCTGTCTATCATTCAGAACATTATTAGAACATGCAGAACAATGAATCAATTTCTTTTCACTTTTACTTCCCCCTGGTCTTTCCCATTTTCAATAAGCTCCGGTTTTCTGGTTTTTGAACTGGATGTTTTCAGAGGAAATGAACATTATGATCTGTGTCTACTTATTCCCAAGATATACCAGCAGCAGGAGGCTTTCTTCTGGACCAAAGTCAGGACCAGCTAAAACTCCTTTTACAAGCATTTTCCAGCAAAAGATCAATGGATCCTGATGAAGAATTATAATCTTGTCTTGAACCACTCAAAACAACAATAGATCCCAATATAATGGTCCAGTGTAGGAAGGTTTAAAGGTAATGTATAAGACAAGCGTTTAGAACCATAGAATGTTACAGAACAGAAAACAGGCCATTCAACCCTTCTGATCTGAGCTGACCAATAAAACTAGCTAGTCCTACTGACCTGCTCTCATTCCATAACCCTCCAGACCTCTCCTATCCATGTATTTCTCCAATTTATTTTTAAAATTCGAGATTGAATCTGCATTCACTACATCAGATGGCAACTCATTCCACACCCCTACCACTTTCTGAATGCCTAATGTTCCCCTTGTACCTCTCCCTTTTCAGCCTAAAGCTACAACTTCTCGTATTTATCTTCCCCAATCTAAGTGGAAACATCCTACTCACATCTACTCTGTCTAGACCCCTCATAATCTTATAAACCTCTATCAAGTCTTCCCTCATCCTTTTTCATTCCAAGGAGTATTCTCCTAACCTGTTTAATCTTTCCCAGTAACTCAACTCCTGAAGACCTGGCAACATCTTAGTTAATCTCTACACTCTTTTCATCTTATTGATACCTTTCCTGCTGCTGGGTGACAGAACTGCAACACAATAAGTGTGGCCTCACCAATGACTTGAATAACTTCAACATAACATCCCAACTTCTATACTCAATACTTTGATTTATGAAGGCCAAGATGCCAAAAGCTTTCTTTACAACCCTGCCCACATGTGACACCACCTTCATTCCCAGATCTCTCTGCTCCTCTGCACTCCTCAATGGCCTACCATTTACTGTGTACATCCTTCCCTGATTCACTCTTCCAAAGTGCAACACCCCACACTTATTTGCATTGAATTCCATCAACCATTTATTTACTGGCCCAATTTTCCAGCTGGTCCAGATCCCTCTGCAAGCTTTGAAAATCTTCCTCACTGTCCACGATGCCTCCTATCTTTGAGTCATCAGTAAACTTGCTGATCCAATTTACCACATTATCATCCAGGTCATTTATACAGATAACAAACAATAATGGTCCCAACACAGATCCCTGAGGCACACCACTTCACACAGATCTCCAGTCTGAGAAGCAACCATTCACCACTCTGTTTTTTTCCACCAAGTCAATTTTGAATCCAGTTGGCAACCTCTCCATGTATACCTAGTGTCCTAATCTTCTGAACCAACCTACCATGTGGAACCTTGTTAAAGGCCTTACTAAAGTCCATATAGACAACATCCATAGCTTTTCCCTCATCAACCTTCTTCGTAACTTCCTCAAAAAACGACCTACCACGCACAAATCCATACTGACTGTCCTTAATCAGCTGATGACGATCCAAATAATTATATATCCTGTCTTTTCACACAGTGAGTGGCGGATAAATGGGATGTGCTGCCAACAGGTGGAGGCAGATATTGTAGCACTTTTAAGATTGATTCAATGACTTCCTGTCCAACAGAGACGATCAGTGAACCTAATGCTTGAGAAACTCAGCAGGTCATGCAACATCCAATGGTAACCTACATTTCAGACCTAAACCCTTCGTCAGGAATAAGAAACAAAATAGGTAGACACCTGAATAAAAATATATGGGGAGGGGGGAGGAGAGGAGGGGGAAAGGGGAAGGGAAGGAGCATAAGCTAGCACGTAAGAGGTCATTGATGGATGCAGTTGAGTAGGTAGAAGAGAAATAAGCTGAGATGTTAGGGGCAGAGGGTAGCTCTCTGATAGGAGAAAGAAGGGAAGGGGAGGGGACTGGAGTAAGGAAGGCAGGGGTTATAGGGAAGTAGAGAGACTGGGGTAAGGGGTGAATGGAAATTGGAAAAGTCATTGCTAATGCTGTATAACTAGAGAATGCCAAAATGGAATATATGGTGTTGTTCCTCCAATTTGCGGGTGGCCTCGGTTTGACAGTACATGAAGTCATGGACAGTCATGTCGGTGTGGGAATGATTTGTGGAATTAAAATGGTTGGCTATTCGGAGGTCCTTGCTGTTGCAGTGGACAGAGCGAAGGTGCCTAACGAAATGATCTCCCAATCTGCAGCCAGTCTCGCCATTGTGGAGGAGGCCACATGTGGAGCATCAGGTGCAGTAAATCACCCCCACAGATTCACAAGGGAAATGTTGCACTGTGAAAAGTATACTGGCTGGTAGGATCACTGCACAGTTGGAACCTGATTTCCCAGGGACACAGAAGGCTGCAAAAGGTAGTAAACAGAGCCATGTCCATCACATGCTCTGACCTCCCATCCATTGGAAACAGCTATGTGAGGCGCTGCCTCAAGAAGGCAGCCACCTTCATAAGGGATCTCCACCACCTGGTCACAACCTCTTCTCACTGCTACCTTTGGGTTTAATCATTTCTAGGGTCAGGAATATTTTCTCCGCAACAGCTATCAGACTCTTGAACTTTCCTTTGGTGCACAAATCATAGACTGCTCCAATGGCACAAAAGGACTGTCTTCATTCTTGGAATTACTAGAATTACTGTAAATATTTATATCTCTTATGTATTTATCAAAAATCAAAGTACAGACTATGCATAAGATCACATACAACCCTGAGATTCTTTTACTGCGTGCAGGTTTAGTCATTTCTATACCAGTAACTATGAACTGTACTCCAAGAAATATCTTCTTCTTCTTTGGCTTGGCTTCGCGGACGAAGATTTATGGAGGGGTAAAATGTCCACATCAGCTGCAGGCTCGTTTGTGGCTGACAAGTCCGATGCGGGACAGGCAGACACGGTTGCAGCGGTTGCAGGGGAAAAATTGGTTGGTTGGGGTTGGGTGTTGGGTTTTTCCTCCTTTGTCTTTGGTCAGTGAGGTGGGCTCTGCGGTCTTCTTCAAAGGAGGTTGCTGCCCGCCGAACTGTGAGGCGCCAAGATGCACGGTTTGAGGCGATATCAGCCCACTGGCGGTGGTCAATGTGGCAGGCACCAAGAGATTTCTTTAGGCAGTCCTTGTACCTCTTCTTTGGTGCACCTCTGACACGATGGCCAGTGGAGAGCTCGACATATAACACGATCTTGGGGAGGCGACGGTCCTCCATTCTGGAGACGTGACCTACCCAGCGCAGTTGGATCTTCAACAGCATGGATTCGATGCTGTCGGCCTCTGCCATCTTGAGTACTTCGAAATATAAATGTTAACAAAATATGCAGATGTAGATATAAATAATGAGCAAAATACGAGTCATTAAATGAGTCTCTGATGAGTTGTGTTTAATTAACTTTAATACAATTAGTTTACTACAATAGTTTTTCTCCACAAATACCTATTCTGCTGGAGCAAGTAAGAATTTTAGCAGATATTTACATTATACAACATGTATGACAATAAACGTGTCGTCATCAAGATGTGAAAGGATGACTCTGAATTGCCTCTCATGAGAGTTTTTAAGTTTCTTTATTTTTTTCAATGTTCACTTAATAATATTTGAATTAGTTTATTATGTGACACTTTTTAGTTGGCGTTCTATAAAATATTTAAAAGTTAATGACTTTTTTATTGCAGGTTTGATATCTGTGAGTGCTCATTTGATATAATTGGCTACTCAATCCACTTAATGAGCTCACGGTTTCTAGCCGCCAGAGTTTCCTGGATTTGGTATTTGATAACAGCAGTAATTTGAAAAGATTCCACTTTTTAAAAAAAATCAGTGCTTGATGTTTGCTGGGGTGTGTGTAATGGCTGCTATCATTTTGACACTTATGGCCTATTACCCAAATTCTGGGTGCGTTTGTTCAGTGCTTATGTGTTCAAATATACACATTACGTCTCATGACAATGCTTGAGTGAGGTAGCCAAACCTGTAGCCTCACTGTGTGAAGCATCTCTGCTGCCCTCCGTCCTCTTCTGTTCAATGTTTAGATATTATTATGAAGATACACTCAATAGCAAATGGAAATGACCAAACAATGTTTATGAGCTGCTACTTATTAACAATTACTCCTTCATCTTCCTCATGAATGTAAAGTCTGAGCAACATTTTGAAAGGCAGTTGGATTATGTAGACAGGGTAATGAGAAATGAATGTATGTCCTTTATATGCGAACCAAGGCTGCATGAGGGGGTAGAGCCATTGCCTTTAACTGTATGACAAAGGGTGATGGTAGGGTGTCTAGTATTATACTTTTAGGTGTTTCTCCCAAAAGGTTTCTGTGAAGGAGTGTGATGGATGGTGGATCAACTTTGATTTGGTTTTGTATTTGATGATATAACTTGTTGTGCATCAAAGAGGCCATTGAATTGTATTGAATTGTGGTTTTGAAAGATGTTACCGGGACAAAACATAAAAGAACAGGACCACACAAGCACTTTAAGCTTTTTCCACTGTTCAATATGATCTTTAGCTCAACTCCACTTTCCTGCATAGTTCCTATGACCTATGATTCCCCTGAGATCAAAAAAATTAATCTCTATCAGCTTTTAATATACAAAACTACTTGGGCTTTAGTGTCAAGAATTCTTTGTGTAGTGCAGGTCTTGTCTTTGTACTCTTCAGTAAACCAGGCAACGGCATGAACTACCAGTCTCAATGTTAAAATTAGTCGCTTTAGATTCTACTGCAGTGTGTGGGAGGTCCACAGTTTCAACACAGTTGGCATGAAAAAGTGTTTCCCATCTTTTCTTGAATGGCATGGCTATGCTTTTAAAATTATATCTGTTGACTCCATCAGTAGAAAAAGTTTATCATCATCTCAAAGAGCTTCATCAAATCACTCTTCTATTCAGATTCATGGGTCAGAGTAATGTTATTAACAGAAAGCAATTAATTGTATATTCTTGTGTCCATAGGAAATGGCACATACATAATAATCATTTAATTCCCATATAACTGCCAAGAAGGTAAATGTATATCTACTATTTTTCCCGATCGAAGTGAAGCTGATGAGATGGTGATGGTAAATCAGTAAATCATCAAACGAGCACAGAGACAAGGTTTAACAACACAGAGGGTAGAGTTCAAATTTCATAATTTCAGCTGTTTAATTTAAATTTAGAGTAAAAATATAGAATTGAAAAGGGATCCTAGGTAACCAAAAACCTCTATTTTGTCCTAAATAAATAGCCTGATTCATATATCTCCATCACAGCAATCAATTGGTATCATAACTTGTCAATATGTAAGTCTGGTAAAAACACAGAAATGCTAGAGGAACTCAGCAGGTCTCACAGCGTCCAGAGGAGGTAAAGATATACTGTATAACCAGCGTTTCAGACTGAAGCCATTCTCCAAGGCTTGAGTAAAAAGCTGACAGGCACCTGAATTAAAAGGCTGAGAAGAGAAGAATGGGCAGCAGGAGGAGTACAGACCAACAGACAAAAGGTGTTCATTGGATATGGATGGGACACAGGAGAGTGGGTCCAAATCCTCAGCAACATGGTTGTCTATTAAATGATTTCTAAGGAAGGTATGAGTGCCAAGTGGAAATAGGCAAGAAATGTAACTGCCCAGAAAATGAGTAAAGATTAATCAATGTTTCCTGACTTATCTGGGCCATTTCATTATTTACAGATACCCGAGGAAATTAAGATTTCAGGGTGTGAGCCAACTTGTTTCATGCATAAAATGGATAGCAATGATGGGGAAATAATGCAGTCAATTGGTTTATGTAGGAGGTTGGGAAATTGGCCAGGACCACACTACAGCTATTGTGTCATCAACGAGGAGAGTTTAGGAAGTAAAAAAAATACACTATTTATCACTCCCCTACCTCAGGGTTATCTTAAAAAAGGCAGAGTTCCTGAAAATAATATGCCAAACGTGATAATCCATCTGGTATTTGTTCCCAAATCAAGTTGTGATTTAGCCTTTTCTAGCTTTAAACTGAGGTTAACGAAAGTGTGAAAAGTATGAATCCCTTCCCAGAAATGTAGGGAGAGTAAATACAACAGAGAGAATAAACAGGATCAGGCAAATGGCAATTATGAAGCAGAATAATTATAAATCTGCTCCAAGTGTCATGTTCTTCTTGATTGGAGAGGAAGGTCAGACCTGCTGAGCAATTCAGACTGTCTGCATGGACATTCATTGCTGTTCAACATTTCACTCAAATTACTTTATAAAGAAACCATATTCAATCCCCAAAACCAGAGAATATCAATTAACAACATCCCCGACAAAAAGAAAATGACAAATGAACGTGGTCTTTTAGGCTTGTGAATGTTTTCAGTTCTATCGAAAAGCAGATTTGCACAAGCTTTATGGATTTTCATTTAATTCCATTCATCTTTGCTGAGGTTTAACTAGCTTACTGTTTACATAAATATATTGCAGGACAGATGCAATTTCCTGGGAATAAGCCATTTAAGCTTGGACAAACAACATCCTTCCTCCCTCATTAATTTTTTGTACTGCTCACACCCTCCCACCTCAAGTGACACAATAGCAAATCAGCATCAAGGATGGCAGGTGCTATGAAATAGAGAATTAGAGAAAAATATGTCATCATTCAGAGTTTCTGCTCCTTTTTTGTGCACTGAGGCTTCAATTCCCCACAATATGATGGGGAAGGGCAGAGGATTGATGCAGTGGGTGTGAATGAACTGCAATGTCGAACTGAACTGTGAAAAATATCCAGCAGTACAATCATCACCTTTTGCAGGTTTGCAGACGTGGGATACATCTGGAGGCAGTTTTTCATGCTCTATAACGAAGAGGAATGTCACTGCCACTTGTGGTGGTGAGAGTGTTTGGAGGTTGCGATACCAACCATGCTTTAACTCCAACACATTCAGTGTCTGTGCTTTGCAAAGAAGTTATGTGTGAAGTTATCTGGTAGAGCCTACATGTTGGCTAAATAACTTGAAATGATGAGTCAGAATACACATGATGGAGATCGAGAACCTGATTGGGTGGTGCCAAAACAACAATCTTGATCTCAACATCACCAGGACCAAGGAGCTTATTAGGAAGGAGAGGCGAAGGAACCACATACCTATCTACAATGATGGGACAGATGTGGAAAGGGTTAGAACCTGGTCGTTCATGGGATTCATATTTCATAAGATCAAGAACACACACCATTACCTCTACTTTCCAAGAAGTCTGAGGAGATTTAGCGTATCATTAACTATTCTATCACATTTGAACAGGTGCACTGTGGAAGCTACACTGACTGGTTGTATCACATCTGGTTTGGAAATTTGACTGCCCAGGGATGCAGAAGGCTCCGGAAATAACAAACATAGCCAGGTTCATCACGCGCTCCAACCTCCCATCCGTTGAAAGGATCTGTGTGAGGTGCTACCTCAAGAAGGTGGCCAACATCATAAAGAACCCCTGTCACCCCGGACACAATCCCTTCTTACTGCTACTTTCGGGCAGACTAAGATTCTGTCTGGTCAAAGGATTAGCATGGATAGAGGTCTGGTTAACCAAGAGAAAGCAAAGTAAATCACAAAAATCTGTGGACACTGTGGTTGAAGTAAAAACACACAAAAATTTGGTATGTGAGTGGGAAGGAAAGGTTGAGAATCACTGCTCTAGACCCAATTGTTACTGAAATATTTTGCTTGATCCCATTGGCCCATTTCCTTTGGAGTTCTGAAACGAGTCAATTAAGTACGATTAAAACAGTGGTTTTCAAACTTTTCCTTCCCACCCACATCCCACCTTAAGCAATCCCTTACTAATCACAGAGTCCCGATGGCATAAGGATTACTTAAGGTGGAATGTGAGTTTAGGGGGGCAGTTTGAAAACCACTGGGTTAGGTCAAGGGTCAAATGTGGACTAGCCTAGGATGCCAACTTGGTTGGTACGGAACTTGGTATAAAGGGCCTGTTCTGAGCTGTGTGACTCCTTCGAATCTGGAATTGATAATGTGGATCTCTTAGGAGGTGAGGAAAAATGGGCAGAAAGTCTAGTAATTTTTACAGCACTAGCTGCCCCCCCCAACCCACCCCCAGCATTGCCCCTTTTGACATTTGACTCCCTCTATCTTACTAGGTTCGCACTCACTCGGTACCATCGGTTTCTTAGGTCAACTGTAAAATCAAGGCATTACTTAAATGGCTAGTAGTGAAGACCTTACCCCAGCTCAAAGGTTGGGAGATTACAAGCTCCAAGGGTGCTCAATGACATGGTGAGTTGGGAAGATCAGGGGACAGCACTTGTCTCTGACATCCAGAATGGCTGTCCCAACTTCAGCAGAGAGATGTTGGTCACCCTTTACTTCCTGTAAATGCTGTGTGACCTACTGACTTTCTCCAGCACTCAGCCCCGGAATCAGCAAACGTCCTTGTTAATTAATTAAAAACCATCAGTTACTGCCCTAACCCCAAGTCACCAGTGATGACAGGCCTGACCATTACGTGACATGGGAACACCAAATTGGAAAGGGAAATTTAGTTTTAGTGCACCAGCCTCTCTTGCCTTAAAGCAGAGTAGATGGACTGGCAGCCATTTGCCCTTATTTTATCTTGTTTTTACAATGGGCCACATGCAGTGCTGGTGGCTCAAAAGGCTTTAGTGATGAGAGGTTCATTATGTCTCTAACTATGCATCTTTCCTACCGGCTAGGTTTGGTGAAGCAGGGCTGGCCAGCCAGCATAGGACAGACACTTCACATGTGATTCATCGGATGACTGGAGTTGGGAAATATTAGCCAACTTCAAACAAATATTATAACACACTGGTTAAGTTTCTAGATCAGCTTTCTGAATGAAGAGATTTGGCAATTTAATGGTTAAGTGGCTGGATTCTTATCTAAAGGCCAGGCAACTGACTTGGAAATATGAGTTCAAATCTCATGATGGCAGCTGGTGAATATAAAGCAATCAGTAGCAGGAAGAAATCCTTCCCCATAACTGTGAAAATCCATCTGCTTCACTCATGATTCTCACCAGAAAAAAAAGTCTGTTGAAAGCAAAGTGCTAGAAATCTGACACAAAAACAGGAAACTCTGGAAATACTCAATAAGTCATTACCGATGAAAGGTCATTAACGAGGAACAGTAATTCTAAGTCTCTCCTCGGTTACTACCTGAGTATTCCAAGCCTTTTCTGTATTTATTTATTATTAAAGGAAACCTGTCATCCTTAAGTACACGTGAATCCAAAAGTACGAGCACATGATTGAATTTAAACTGCCTACTTACATGTCTTGGGGAAGCCGTTGTATTCAATTCATGCCTTAAAATCAATGGGCAAATTATTCCTGTGAAAGAATAAATAAGAACATAAGTAATAGGAAATAGGAGCAGGAGTAGGCCATCCACCCCATCAAGCCTGCACTGAAGGTAAAGGTTCCTTTATTGTCACATAATATAACATACATGAAATTCTTTAACGTTTGTCTACCGTAAGGCAGACAGAGAGTCATCATTTTGTCCAGCTCCCCTCACAGAAGCCTACAGCACCTGTTGTTCTTAGGCGGTCTCCCCTCCAAGTACTGACCAGGCCTGAGCCTGCTTGACTTCCAAGCCTCAAAAATACCAAAAATCCAAAGTGATCGACATGCTAGGGTGGGGCAGTTAGTGCAACGCTGTTACAGCACCAGGGGTTCGACAGGGGTTCACATCCGGCGCTGTCTGGTAAGGAGTTTGTACATTCTACCTGTGTCTGTGTGGGTTTCCTCAGGGTGCTCTAGTTTCCTCCCACCTTTCAAAACATCAAGGTCATAAGCCAATTGGGTGTGATTGGGCAGCATGGGATTATGGGCCCGAAGGGCCTGTGACTGTGCTGTATGTTTGTAAGTACCCACAGTTGGATCCATTTTCTTTGGTATATTTTTAATCAATCTATCTCTGCAACTCAATGTTCCCCAATCTTCACAGCCTTCCCCAAATCACACAATAATAATTGCACACACAATTAACAGAAGGCAAATCATCGCACAAACATTTCTTCAGAAATTCAAAAGGATCACAGATACTTTCAGGGCAAATGAAGTTATTCATCACATTCTGTGCATGCCAAGCAAAAGTGTACCTTGGGTAAGTTCCACTTCCCCAATTTTTCTCCAGGGATCTCTTTAAATTTAGACGTACAGCACAGTAACAGATCCTTTCGGCCCATGAGCCCGTGCCACCCAAATACCCCAATTATGTATAGCCCCCATATGTTTCTGGAGGATGAGAGGAAACTGGAGCACCCAATGGAAACCCATGCAGACATGGGGAAAATGTACAAATTCCTTATAGTCAGCGCTGGATTCGACCCAGGTCGCTGGCGATGCAATAACATTATGTTAACTGTGCTGCCCAATGCAGCTCATCCTCATTCCCTCTCAATGTGTTGAGGCATGCATCATCCCACCTGGAGGGTGAATTCCAACTCTCACGAATCCTTCTGCCAATGAACAGTCAAGGCAATGCCCCCCCCCCACCCCACCAAAGCCCCCCACTGCCCCCGGATTTAAACCCCTCTGCTAAGGGAAAGAGTTTTTCTATTGATCTTTATGCAGTTGACTCTCCCATCTGTCTCCTCTATATAAAGAGAAGAACTCCAGCCTGGCCAGTCTCTCCTCAGAACTATATTCATGCAAATCAGATGACATCCATGACCATTCATTTCTACATCCTCTTGAGAGTTATATCCTTCCTGTGCCACATTGTGATTCAAATTCATCAGCGAGCACCGTGGCAGTTGTGACACCACCCACCTTAAGCAAGAGAGCAGCACTCCAGGGAATTCTCCAGTATCAAGTGACACTTCTGCAGTACAGGAATTAACGGGTGATGGGAACAGATTGGGGGGAGAAAAAGAGTGTGACTCGAACCATCTGCCTGTGTGGATGATAAAACTCCAGCACAGACCATATGGCCACTTGTCTGTTGTATTTAAAGCTCTTCTACTGAAGAATTGGGAAGGTGGCATCCTGCCATCATAGTGTGCAACATTCTGTGGAGTGCGTGCCCCAATAGCTCAGTTGCTGACACTTTTCAAGACTCTTCCAAAATACGGCGTGTTCTGTGAGTTGTAATCCACTCTCTAATGCTCAATCGTGAAGCATTTGGGAAAAGATGGTGTATTCACATCAAGTGATCTGCTGGGACAAAGCATTACTGGCAGGGCTCATATCCTAATCAGCATTTGGAGGTCTTTTTTTTTGTAATTCTTTATTTATCGCACTATGAACCACATCAACCAATATATTTACAGATGCATCTCTTTAAATATTCACAGTGACATTCTTTTTTCCCCCATCCCTCCCTTCCCCCTTCCCACCCCCCTCCAAAAACAGTAAATATTGAAGATATAAAATACACTAAAACAATATCTTTATACAAAAGGAATAGAAACAAAAAAAGATGTATCATCTACTTATTCACACTAAATCTGATCGTGTTTATCTTCCCATCACCTTAGGTGCTGGTGGTCCGTGGTCTGCTCTTTCCGTTATGTTCCATATATGGTTCCCAGGTTTTCTCAAACATTGCAACTTTGTCTTTCAAATTACGTGATTTTTTTCCCCATTGGGATACACTTAAACTTGGTTATATATTCCATTAATGTTTATAGTCATATAGTCCAACGTGGCCATCTTATATCTTTATTTTCACTCTTTTCCGCCTCTTCACCACCTCCATCCCTTTTTTCCATCACTGTTTTTTAAGTTTTCATTTTTAATCTCAATATATGACAACGCACTTAAAACATGAAATACCCCAACAATCCCCACAAGCAATAACCCTTTAACCCCAAATGAACCTCCCCTCCTTGGATTGCCCCTTGTCCCTTGACAGCAACCACAACTCCCCTTTCCATTCGGTTTGCAAACTTACTCGCAAGCGTCAACCGATTTCACAGTGACCATTATTCTCTCCCCCCAAAGAACACTATTTTCCTATACATATAACAAAGCTCTCTCTCTTTTTTTCCCTTCTTCCTCTTCTTTTATCCATCTTCAAATCTTTATATATACATTATCTTTACTTTATATTTTTACATATTTTTGTATATTTTCTTGATGGTCATCCTTCTTATCACTCCTCCTCCTCTCTTCTCCTGTCCTGCAAATGTTCAGCAAATTCATGGGCTTTCTTTGGGTCTGAAAACAGTCTATTCCGTTCCCCAGGAACAAATACTTTGAGTTCTGCTGGATGTCTTAATATAAAGTTATAACCTTTCTTCCATAAGATTGTTTTCGCTGTGTTGAATTCCTTCCTCTTCTTTAAAAGTTCAAAGCTTATGTCCGGGTAAAAAAATATTTTTTTGTCCCTTATATTCCAACGGCTTCTTGTCTTCTCTAACCTTCTTTCTTGCCTGCTCCAGTATGTTTTTTCTTGTCGTATATCTTAGAAATTTTACCACTAAGGATCTCGGTTTTTGATGTGGTGGCGGTTTTGGTACTAGCGCTCTATGCGCCCTTTCAATTTCTATTTCTTCATGTGAATCTGTCATTCCCAGCACCTTCGGGATCCATCCTTTTATAAATTCCTTCATATCTGACCCTTCTTTGCCTTCTTTCAGGCCCACTATTTTTTTGTTGTTTCGCCTACTGTAGTTTTCCAATACGTCAATTTTTTGTGATAATAAATCTTGTGTCTCTTCAATTTTTTTTCGCTCTCTTCCAACTTCCCTCTTAAATCATTCATCTCAATTTGTACAGCAGCTTCTCATTCCTCCACATTTTCTACTCTTTTCCCTATTTCAGTCATGACCAACTCTAAGCTTTGCATTCTGTCTTCAGCTCTTTTCATTTTTCTTTTGATTGAACTAAATTCTAATGATGGCCATTCTTTTAATGACCTCATTTGTTCTTCGAAAAAGGCTTTATCTAAATTTTGTCCTTCTATTTTACCTTTTTCTTGCCTTTGAAATTCTTGGTCTTCTTCCTCCTCTTCTTCTGTGTCTGTATCTATGTCTGTGTCATCTTCTTCTCTTCTCTGTATCTGTGTATCTTCATCCTTCTCTGGTGAGCTGCTTCTGTATCCTTCCTGGGCCTCCAGAAGCTGTGTCTCCTGCTGTTGGGCCTCCTGCTGCAGGTCGACCCATTGTTGGGCCTCCTGCTGCAGGTCAACCCGCTGCTGGGCCCCCTGCTGCAGGCCGACCCGCTGCTGGGCCTCCCGCTTCAGGTCAACCCACTGCTGGGCTTCCTGCCGCAGGTCGTCCCCTAGCCGGTCGCCCCATTGCCGCTCACCCTCTTCCAGCCCTTCATTCTCTTTCTCACCACTCTTCTTTTTTGCCTACTTCCCTCAGTTGAACATCCCGATACTGGGCATCTCTCAGCTGGCTGCTCCTCAGCTGAGTCCACCTCCCGCCAGTGTTGATCTTTTCTTTGACTTGCGCACTGTGCATGCACAACTCTTCATGCATGTGCAGTTGCGCACCTCTTCTCGGCTCTGAGAGCCATTTTTGAAGTCCGCCGGTCGGGAGGACACTGCTCCTCTGGGGACTCACCGACATTGGAGATCGGCTGCTCCTCTCCACAGTGGCTCTCTGCTCCGATGTCCAGGTAAGGCCTTCTTCTTTCTTCTCCGGTGATTTTCCTTCTTCCCTTTTTTCTGCTATTCTTACTATTTCTCTTTTGGGTGCCATCTTCTGTCTCTTCTCTGTAACTTTACCTTTCTCTTCCTGTATTTTATGTTGATTGAGCTCTGTTTTTTCACACTTTTTTTTTCTCTCTGGAGAGGGCTGGTTCCACTCGACCAGCCACTACTGCATCACGTGACTCCTCCGCAGATATTTCCGTTAATGTGTTGCACAAAAAATTCCCTCTGTTAACCTGCCCTTGCTTTTCCTCCTTGTCCCAATTGCCATACACAAGAAACATGTTAATTGATTGCATTTTAAATGCTTTGTTGCCTTTTTGTTTTGATTTCTGGTTGCATTCTTCAATGCCCCACAATACTCGTCAATGTCACTTAAATATCCAAACAGAAAATTCTAGCAGGACATTCAGCGGGTCATGTGCAGTAGCATCTGCGGAGAGCAGAGAAGGGCTAATCTTTCATCTGGGTTCATCAACCCAGGCGAAATTGTTGTCAGGCTCACTTTAAAGAAAGATTGCCTCTCTCTGCAAATGCTGCCTGAAAGGGTGAGTGTTTTTAATATTTTCTGCTTTCATTTCATAGTGCCTGCAGATACCAGCTTTTGCATTGCTGCAATTAAATTGACTGGAAATCTGAAGCTGGTAATTTCTGAAAATGGATTATGACCCAGAAAATTATCCTGTTTTTCAGTGCCAAGAACAGAACCATTAGAAAGGAGCCCTTTGAATAAAATATATATTCTCCAAAATCTTTAGCAGAAGTGGGGTAATTCCATGTCCGTAGGTGCATGACTTCTCGTGATCAACACCCCATTTGGAAAGCAGCTCTGTCATCAATCCTAATGAAATTATGGAGGAGGTGGTATTGTACCCAACAGTTTGAGGACTGTGTGGGTGGGAGACTATCAAAGTGGCACTTTACACAAACACTAAGCAGGGACGTCTCTATCGATGTTAATCTATCCTTTGCACTGTTGGAATCAGAATCAGGATTTATTGTCATAAACAAGTCTTGCAATTCATTGTTTTTGGAGCAGCGTCTTAGTGTAAACATTCATAATTATGAACTATGTTACAACACTAATATATATAAAACAAATTAAAACAGTAGTGCACGAAAAGTAAGGCAGTGTCTTTGGTTCATTGATTATTCAGGAATCTGATGGCAACGGGGAAGAAGCTGTCCTTGTGTTATTGAGTGCTCGTCCTGAGGCTCCTGTACCTCCTTCCCGATGGTAGCAGAATGAAGAGGGCATGGCCTGGATCTTTGAGGATAGAGGTTGCTTTTTTAAGACACCGCCTCATGTAGATGTCCTCGATGGAGTGGAGTCTGGTGCCTGTGATGTCGCAGGCCGGGTTAACATCCCTCTGGAGATTATTCTTGTCCTGAGAGTTGGCGCCTCCATACCAGGCAGTGATGCAACCAGCCAGAATGCTCTCCACGATACACCCTGTAGAAGTTTTCGAAAATCTTTGGTGACATTCCAAATCTCCTCAAACACATCACCAAGTATAGCCGCTGGCAAGCTTTCTTCATGAGTGCATCAACATGGAGGCTCCAGGACAGATCCTCAGAGATGCTGACACTCAGGAATTTATATTATATGTCAGACTAATTAATTAATCTAGCCAAATTGTTGTCAGGCTCACACTGTAAAGAGAGACATATAAAAATGAAGAGAGCCATATAAAAATGAAGAGAGCTTCATTGCTTGTTATTTTAAGCAATAAGAGATGTGCAAATAGCAGGGTGAGAATAGACCACACTTGGAATATTATATTTAGTTCTGGTCACCTCATTACAGGAAGGCTGTGGAAGCTTTAGAGAGAATGCAGAGGAGGTTTCCCAGGATGTTGCCTAGTTTGGAGAACATAGCTTATGAGCAAGGTTCACAGAGCTAGGCCTTTACTCTTTGGAGGAAAAACGATGAGAGGTGACTTAATAACGATCTACATGAGACATAGTTAGATATAGGGCAGGCAGTCAGCGCCTTTTTTCCCCAGGGCAACAGCAACAAACACCAGAGGAGATAGGTAGGAAAGTTTAGGGGAGACATCAGGGGTAAGTTTTTTTTACACAGAGAGTAATGGGTGCCTGAAATGCCTTGTCAGGGTGGTGGCGAAGGCTGGTATAATAGAGACATTTAAAAGACTCTTTAAAATAGTTTAAAATAGTTATGAATGTGAGGTAGGGAAGGTTTAGCTTTTTTAAGTAGGTTTATGTAGGTCAGCACAACACTGTGGGCCAAAGGGCCTGTATTGTGCTGCACTGTTCTGTCTACATCAAAGGGAGCTTCAATTTTCATTTAGCTGGTACATGCTCCAAACAAGTTCTCCTTTATTATTATTGGCCCATGCTGGCTCCTCGTAGTCTCATTCCTCTTTTGCTTCTTCACTCTCGCGTGTCCAATAAACTCTGCATTGATTCATTTTAATTTGTCATTTGCCGAAGGGGCAATTTGTAGCAGTGAAATGCCTACTAGCGTGCCTTTAGATGAAGGAGGAAAGCAGAGCATCTACCATGACCCCACACAATCACAGGGAGAACATGCAAGCTCCACATAGACAGCCCCAGGGGTCAGGATTGAAAATATTTTTTTTAAATATTTTATTTAAATACAGAATATAGACTCAATGTGATAACAACAATACATTTAATATAAAATTGTAGAAAAATATTCATAAGGTCTGGAAAAAATGGAGAGTCCCCCTTCTCCTAGTGCCCCCTTTCCAGATTCGAAAGAAAAGGGAACAGATAACAGGGGATAGAGGGAGATTAAAAGAAAGAAAATAGAAAAGAAAAAGCAACAGGAGCAAGGTTCGACATCTCAGAATCACATAATCTTCAAAGGATTAAATTTCTAACTAATTGACAAATATCGAAATAATCTGGGCATTTAAGTGATTTAAATAAGGCTGCCAAATTTCAAATTAATCTGTTCATAATTTTTAGATTTCATTATTATATAAATCTTGCCCATACAACTATTAAACTAGTCCCAATCTTCCACATGGTTGTGAGGTGCCGATTACTGTACTCAATAGAAGATGAATATAAGAAAATAAAGAAAAACTAGGAGGAAAAAAGAAAAAGAATAGAGAGAATCTTAGAGAGAAAGAGAAAAAATAAGAAAAGAACAAAGAGAGAAAACCCTCCCTTCTGGCACCCAGAATATATTGGGCCTTAAACCCTTCTCACTACAAGTCTCATTAAGCAGTCCACCAAAAGAAAACACTCAATGAATAACATAGTTAATTCAATCCCACTCACCCATAACTTGTTATCCTTAATACATATTTAACCCATTATTATTAAATCTAATTTAATATATTATAAGACAAAATATAAGAAACTACATATATATATTCTTCCTTAATAATCATTTACTAATAATCTTTTAGTAACTTAATATTTAGTAACATAAAATTATATCTAATACTTAATTTATAATTAACTAGATAAATTTAGAAATACATTCTTGATTTCTAATAATCAAGAGAAGAAAACTACTTCATATTAATCTAATCAGACTTAATCTATACTTATAATATAGACAAAATCAATATTAAACAATTCATCTAATCTTAACATTAAACATAAATAAAGTTATCATTAATTACTAATAATATCCAAGAAGGGGGAAAAAAACAGAATTGCATTTAAACATCAAAATCCTAATAAAATTTATGAAAATCTAATTATAATAACTCACTACTTGTTTCAATCTACTTAAATAACATCTGGTAATTTTTGAACAAGTTTCAAAGCTTCCCGAGGGTGAGGGTTTAAAAATAAAATTCCTTTCTCCATTTGATAAAATAACTTTAAGTTTGGCCAGATATGACAAGAAAAATTGTACATCCTTATTTCTGAGTGTGCGTTTTGCCATCAAATTCCGTTCTTCTTTTGAGTAACGTGGCGCTCATATCAGGAAATGAATAATAATTTGCAACCTTCGTATCCAAGGAACCCTTTATTCTTTCTGACTTTGGAAACTGTGGCTTTTTAACACTCTTTCCCTGTCCTGATATTTCAAGAAATTAATTAAGATAGAGCAGGGATTTTTCTCTGGTGGGGGATGGTGGTTGGGATATCAGAGTCCTGTGAGTTCTCTCTATAATCTGATGTTCTGTAAAATAATGTTGGGATCTGTGATATTACAGATTCTATCACCAATGTGTCTATGCACAATGTGTCTATGTAGGATGACTGTGATTGGCTGAGAGTGTAGCCACGCCTACTGGCAGGTCTTAAAGGATTGCTCCGAGCCAGACCAGGTCATTCTGGACTGATCGACCTACATGTGATATGCTCCAGTCTTCTAGTTAATAAAAGCCTTGGTTTGGATCAAAAAGTCTTTGGTTCTTTCGATGCGCTCTACAGGATCCAATCCATAAGAAAAGTAATTGAATCTATTCCCTCCATATCCTCTTTTAAACTGACTATCTTGAGATTATTCCTCCTAATATAATTTTCAAGTAGGTCTATTTTCTCAAATAATCTCCCCGTTTCATCTCTCCACATTTTGTTATTTTTTCTAAATTCTTAACTCTGAACTCTACGCCCTCCATATTGTCCTCCACATTCATTATCTGGGTATTCAGCAACCTGACAGTATGTTTCAGCTCCTACATTCCTTGAGAAATACTTTCCAGTCTGTCCAGTCGACCTTGAAATTTCTCAAAACCTTTTGTCAAAGAGCCCACTTCTTCTGCCACACCCTGGGCAGCCTGTATTAAGTCAATATTTTTATCGACTGTAATGCCGGATCAGCAGTACATCTCAAGGCCCAGACAGGCTTCTGGATTCTCTCCAACGTATAGACAGACCTCCTCCTCTTCAGAATCTCTGTGCTGCTGCCGAGAAGTCATTAGCCAAGCAGTTGAATTTGGGTCTGAGGTAACGTTCCTTGGTTTTTTTTTCCCTTACCCATTCTGGCGAATACAAGCTAAGAAAAGATTATTTTAATGGGGATTTTAAAAGTTTTTCAACAGAGCTATTAAAGGTTGCATCCAGATCTATTCATGCATCATGTGATCCCTGGATTGAACCAAGGTTATATGAGACGGCTGCACTACCTGCTGTGCCACTGTGCCGCCCAAGTCAGACAGCATGGCCAAAAAGTTGAATTGGATGGCACAGTTTCCTCACTGCCATGCAATCAGAATACGCTAATGCTTGTCATGCATAATAGGACATAGAGTTCGGTGTATCGATGTATTTGACATGCACACGTAGGTTGAAAGACAGTCACGCAGCAATGTTTCTGCAACATTGAAGTGTGAATACACTATCATGAACGAGTGAGGGTCTTGTCAAATAAACTAGGTCAAAGAATGTCCACTTCAGCACTCAGTAAAAGAGGCATCCCTTAATTGCACCATTGTTTATAATTAGCTTCTTCTCTGATGCACTGATGGACTAGATGTCAGTCTTTGCAATGTGAATCCACCATTTCTTGTGAGGATGGGGATGCTTTGGTTTTCCATTGCTTATCTGGTGTCTACTTCTCTCAACACAATGTCCCATCAAAATTTAAAGTTGGTCTCACTTCTGGCATCGTTTCCTGATGAGAACAGAGTACATGTCAAGGGGAGATAATACGGGGCTTTAGAGAGGTAAATGTATATTTTCGTCACAACTCCTAAAGTAATATACATTTACAGAACACAGTTTGGAATTCAACTGTGTATTGTCACATCTCCCAAGATTGAGTGAAAAGCTTTATTTTTTTTAAATGCTATACAGGCATTTGCATCAGGCTGTGCAATGAGAAAGTAAAAGTACAGGATGTACTGTTACAATATGTCAAAGAGTGTAGGGTACAGTGTTACAAAGACAGTGCAGAGTTTCGAGAAAAGTACAGTCAAAAAATGCATCTATGAGAAGAGACAAAAGCACAAGTCAAGTTTATTGTCATCTGATTGTACTAGTACAACCCGACAAAGCAGCGTTCTCCGGTCCTCGGTGCAAAACATGCAGACACACAACCAAAGTTAACACACATACAGGCAAGCAATATATATGCAGGGCAAGTATTCAAAATAAATAAATAAATATTGCGTCGTCAGTATGAGAGCCTCGGATCATTAATGTGAGCAGTTGCTTTGGTTGTTCAGCATTCTCACTGGCAGGTTTTCAGGTCAAAAATCCTTGTCAGTCTGACAATGACTCTATTTCTCTTTTCATAGATGCAGCCTGGACTTGCAGGCATTTCCAGCATTTTTGTTATTCAGATCTCCTATTTTTTTCCATGGAAAATAATCAAAAATGCTTATGGAATGTTAGGATCTGTACCTGAAGGAATGGAGCAAAACGTGTTGGGGTAACATTGTATTTATACAGAGCCCATTCAGAATGCACACTGTAAACATTTCTCGGCATCACACCTTAGGAAGAAGGTAATGACCTTGGAGGGAACACACCAAAGAGAGCAAAGAGATGCCTGGACTCCACTAAACCACTGGGGATGATCACACATAAATTAATTTTAGACACAGCAGAGTTACAGGCCATTTCAACCCTCGAGCCTCTGCCTGCCCAATTAACACACGGCCCCCATTTCAAACAGTGGGAGGAAACCGGAGCCCCTGGAAGATACTCATTCTGACAAGGAGAGATCACATAAACTCCCTACCGAGAGCGCAGAATTTTGACCCCGGTCCCGATCGCTGGTGCTGTAACAGGGTTGTGCTAACCGTGCCACCGTTGCCTGAATGTTAAAAAGTTAGTCATTCCAACATCAATTAGATTTTGAAGTTATCAAAGTTAGCTAACAGGAATAAATAGAGAATTAGAAAGTCTGTGACAATGGGAAAGGGGAACACAATAAATGTTTGATTTGCAGCAGCATTGGTGAGGAAACCCATCTTTCTGAATAAGATGTTAAATTTGGGGAACTCTTCCATCAAAGATCCATCGCAAACATTAATTGAGAGATTGACGGTGCTTGGTAACTGAAGTTATGATCTGGTAACGGGGAAAATCATGGGAAATTTACAATGCAGGACGGAGATGAGAAAAAAACAATTACCCAGAGAGTTGTTGGTCTTTGGATGCTTTGCTGCAGAGAGTGGTAGAGGTGGGTTCTCTGGATAAGTTCAAGAGGGAGCTAGATAAGGTTCTTGTGGACAGGGGAATTTAAGGGTTATGGGAAGAAGGCAGGGACAGGGTACTGATAGTGGAAGATCAGCCATGATCTAAATGAATGGTGGTGCTGGCTCGATGGGCAGAGTGGCCTACTCCAGCATCTATTGTCTATTGTCATTCAGCCCATTGTGCTGTGCCAGTAAAAATCATGATGTGAAGTCCAACTCCTTTCTCAACCATTTGGTCCAAACCCTGCCTGTCAGAGCTCCTCATACATTCCAAGGACTTATTAAATGGGTGAGAATTTTGTCTTCTTTCAGGCAGTGAGTTGTGGACTCATACCAAACTGGGTAAAATGTCTTTCCTCAATTACACTCCAGGACTTCCACAAATTTATTTAAATTTGTGATTCTTCACCCTTTGTGGCGCTCTTCCAAATTACTTTATCTTAGCACCTCATAATTTTACACATCACAATCAAATCACCCCTCAGCCTCTTCAATATCAATGTCGAAGTGTGTTTATTGTCATATGCATTAGTACAATATACTGGTGTAACATAGAGGGTCACCTTCCTGGTCAGACAGGAAAAGAGGTTGAAGGTCACTACCCCGTGCCATTGAATGTCAGACCCACCCATGCTGATACCAGTTTATGGCTGGTCACCTTACAATTGGTCACCTGGAGTCGCATGTTCCTCGGTCAGCCCCGCCCCCCGATGCCTGATGTAAAATCCAGCCGTGCGCTCCAGCCACTCTCTTTCTCCTTTGTCCTCTTGCTGAGTTAACTACCCGAGCCGATCCAGACTGGGGATCGTGAACAGTGTAAGAGAACCAACTAATCATGTGGTGCGTAGATGGGTTGGGGCACTCTTTCAAATGCACCAAAAGTGGAACTATCATGGGTTATTTGATCTAATTTGTAAATAGCTTTTGTAAATTGAGTGTCGTGTCTCCTTGTTGGGGGAGGGATGGCAGGGATTGTTTGTTTTAACCCTCTGCAATTGTGCCTGTATGTAAAGTTAAACTGGATTGTAGCAAAATCATTTGCGTGTGAGTGTGCGTACCTCCTGCTTCATATTTGTTCCCCGTTGTAAATAAAGCTCACTGCTTAATACTACCATGTGACCAGGGCTGTCACACTTTGAACTCTTCAAACTTGTTCCCAACCACAACAGGTGCATGAAAATTTTTGCTGTGGCCAAATTGGTCCGTACGGTACTGCTACAATGCTAAGTCAGAAAAAGAGAGAATAGATATCAAAGATTAATAAATATTCACAGTTGCAGTTCATGCAAGAAAATAAAGAGACTTTTCAGTGATATTTTGGGGATCCTGGGTTAGATTATGGTTAGGGTTAAAATAGTACATGGAGGTTCAACATGGACAAGACAAAGGAGATGATTGTGGTCTTCAGGAGGATGAAGGTCAACCATTTTCCATTACATATCAATACTTCTGTCGTGCAGATCAGATACTATTTATGGTCATGCAATAAAACAGAAATGTAATGTTACATGAAATTGCCTTTAGTCTGCCTTAAGGCAGACAAAGATCCACTATTAGCATTGCCCAATCCCCTTTCAGTCAAAGCATTCCCCACCCCCCAGAGTCACCGAGTGTCTGTGGATTTGCCTCCAGTCCTCCCACATCTCCTGTAGCTAAACAAGAATCCAGTCCTGAGTCCAGATCCAATGCTCCGACACGATGAGGAAGCCTTCAGTACCCAGGGCCCTCCCGGAGCCCTCCTTGTCCTCAGTATCCTCTAGAATCCTGGTTCTGGTTCTCATGAGTCAATCTTCAGCAACCTTCAGCCTGGTGTGCGGCCTTTGACCTCAAGTTGCCAGCAGCCCGCAGCCCGTGTGGGTTCCTTGCCTGCGTCACCAACTACTCACTAACTGTGTGTGTCCTACAGTTGCAGACCCCTCGCCAGTCTGCCACCAGGGTCACGATCCTTAGGGCCATCTCCTCTGCTCCTCATTCTCAACAGGGGAGGATATGGAATCTATGGAGGGTGCAGAGGAGATTTACCAGGAGCTTGCCTGGATTGGAAAATAAGTCTTATGAGGCAAGGTTAGTAGAGCTCAGACTTTTCTCTTTGGAGTGAAGAAGGATCAGAGTGATTTAATAGAGGTCTAGAAGATTCTGAGTGGCATGTGCCTTTTTACCAGGGCAGGAATAGCAAACACCAGAGGACATCTAGGTAAAGTAAAGGGAAGAAAGATTAGGGGAGACATCAGGGGTAAGTTTTTTACACTGAGAGTTGTGGGTGCCTGAAATGCCTTGCCAGGGATGTTGGTGGAGGCTAAAACATGAGGGACATTTAAGAGGCTCTTAGAGAGGCACATGGATGAAAGAAAAATAGAGGGTTACGAGGAAAGAAGGATTTAGTATTTTTTGGTAGGCATATACAATTCGGCACAACACCGAGGCCAACAGGGCTATACCGTGCTTCAATATTCTATGTTCTATGTAATGCAGACAAAGATTCACCATCATCAGAAATTGCCCGTCATCCCTTACAGTCAGAGAAAGAAAAGCAAAAGAGAGTCTCCTCCAGATTGACCAAGTGTCCATGGATTTGCCTCCAGTGCTCCCCCAGCCTTCGCAGCCACACAGCCTTTGGTCCAAGCCATCGGCAACCCAAGTTCCAGATCCAAACTTCTAACATGATTAGGAAGCCCTCAGCGCCCTCTGCTCCCTCTCACATCTCAGTTCCAAAATTTGATACCCTTCCAACTGATCTTGAGCCAGTCTCCAGCAGTCCACAGCTTGGTATGAGCCCTTCAACTGCAGTCGCCAGCCCATAGCCTGTGTTGGTTCCTTGCCTCAAGTCACCAACAGCCCGCCACCTGTGTGTTCTTCAGCATCAGGGCCCCTCTCGGGTCTGCCGCCAAAGTCACCATCTTGTGGGTCATCTCCTCTGCTTCTCCCTCTCAAACAGGGGTTGGTCTCCATTTTCTGCATTAGTCCTATGCTTCCCTGAAGTCTTCAACCCCTCATAGCTGCTGCCATACATAGGGGACCATGTAAACATCTTGGTCCCTATGTATGCATCAGGGTAGGCATCTGAAAATCAATCCATTGTGACTGGGTGCCCAAAGGAACTATGAAGTGATGACCAGCTGGAGCTCAAAACATTGTGCAGTGAAGACAACACGTCACATTTTAAATATTCTTATCTTGGAATTGTAGATCGCTGTTCCAGTGTGAGATGTTGGAGCACTGTTAATACTATAAACCATCTGTATTTCATATCATTAGACATGTAGATGGATTCATCTTGATCTAATTGGACATTGTGTTGTTGCCAGAATGTATTTTTTATGAGAACACCAATGAATTATGAGGTGAAATGATGAATGGAATGAAATTAAACACATATTACATTTTCTCCCCTTATTGAGTTGTTCCCACAGCTGGATTGCAAATAAGTAGAGTAAATGATATCAAATCACGCATTCTTCTGCACAACTGAAGCGTGAATGAAGAGAAAAAAATGTTCAGCTGAAGGGATTGTGAGGGACGAAGATAGGGCAACAAAGACAAAAGGATATTGGTGTAAGATGAGTGGAGGAGTTTTGGGGAGGCAAAGGATTTTTACAGAGAGTGGTGGGTGTCTGGAATGCATTGCTGGGGGTGGTGCTGGGGCTGAAAGGAATCTCAGACAGGCACATGGAGTTATGGTGTGTGAGATTAGGAAGGGTTAGTTAGTAGAATGGGTTAACACGATAATGTGGGCCATCCTGTGCTGTACTCTTCTATGTCTGTGAACGTCCCAAATGTAGGAACTATTACTGCCTGATTTGATTCATGAGCAGCATTTACAGGAAAGGTAGATGATATCCCAGCTTCCATACAGGAAAGGTATATGATATCCCAGCTTCCATACAGGAAAGGTAGATGATATCCCAGCTTCCATACAGGAAAGGTAGATGATATCCCAGCTTCCAGACAGGAAAGGTAGATGATATCCCAGCTTCCAGACAGGAAAGGTAGATGATATCCCAGCTTCCATACAGGAAAGGTAGATGATATCCCAGCTTCCATACAGGAAAGGTAGATGATATCCCAGCTTCCAGACAGGAAAGGTAGATGATATCCAAGCTTCCAGACAGGAAAGGTAGATGATATCCCAGCTTCCAGTCAGGAAAGGTAGATGATATCCCAGCTTCCATACAGGAAAGGTATATGATATCCCAGCTTCCATACAGGAAAGGTAGATGATATCCCAGCTTCCAGACAGGAAAGGTAGATGATATCCCAGCTTCCATACAGGAAAGGTGGATGATATCCCAGCTTCCATACAGGAAAGGTAGATGATATCCCAGCTTCCATACAGGAAAGGTAGATGATATCCCAGCTTCCAGACAGGAAAGGTAGATGATATCCCAGCTTCCATACAGGAAAGGTAGATGATATCCCAGCTTCCATACAGGAAAGGTATATGATATCCCAGCTTCCATACAGGAAAGGTAGATGATATCCCAGCTTCCATACAGGAAAGGTAGATGATATCCCAGCTTCCAGACAGGAAAGGTAGATGATATCCCAGCTTCCAGACAGGAAAGGTAGATGATATCCCAGCTTCCATACAGGAAAGGTAGATGATATCCCAGCTTCCATACAGGAAAGGTAGATGATATCCCAGCTTCCAGACAGGAAAGGTAGATGATATCCAAGCTTCCAGACAGGAAAAGTAGATGATATCCCAGCTTCCAGACAGGAAAGGTAGATGATATCCCAGCTTCCATACAGGAAAGGTATATGATATCCCAGCTTCCATACAGGAAAGGTAGATGATATCCCAGCTTCCAGACAGGAAAGGTAGATGATATCCCAGCTTCCAGACAGGAAAGGTAGATGATATCCCAGCTTCCATACAGGAAAGGTAGATGATATCCCAGCTTCCAGACAGGAAAGGTGGATGATATCCCAGCTTCCAGACAGGAAAGGTGGATGATATCCCAGCTTCCAGACAGGAAAGGTGGATGATATCCCAGCTTCCATACAGGAAAGGTGGATGATATCCCAGCTTCCATACAGGAAAGGTGGATGATATCCCAGCTTCCAGACAGGAAAGGTGGAAGATATCCCAGCTTCCATACAGGAAAGGTAGATGATATCCCAGCTTCCATACAGGAAAGGTAGATGATATCCCAGCTTCCATACAGGAAAGGTAGATGATATCCCAGCTTCCAGACAGGAAAGGTAGATGATATCCCAGCTTCCAGACAGGAAAGGTAGATGATATCCTAGCTTCCATACAGGAAAGGTAGATGATATCCCAGCTTCCATACAGGAAAGGTAGATGATATCCCAGCTTCCATACAGGAAAGGTAGATGATATCCCAGCTTCCATACAGGAAAGGTAGATGATATCCCAGCTTCCATACAGGAAAGGTAGATGATATCCCAGCTTCCATACAGGAAAGGTAGATGATATCCCAGCTTCCATACAGGAAAGGTGGATGATATCCCAGCTTCCATACAGGAAAGGTAGATGATATCCCAGCTTCCATACAGGAAAGGTAGATGATATCCCAGCTTCCAGACAGGAAAGGTGGATGATATCCCAGCTTCCAGACAGGAAAGGTGGATGATATCCCAGCTTCCAGACAGGAAAGGTGGATGATATCCCAGCTTCCATACAGGAAAGGTGGATGATATCCCAGCTTCCATACAGGAAAGGTAGATGATATCCCAGCTTCCAGACAGGAAAGGTGGAAGATATCCCAGCTTCCATACAGGAAAGGTAGATGATATCCCAGCTTCCATACAGGAAAGGTAGATGATATCCCAGCTTCCATACAGGAAAGTTAGATGATATCTCAGCTTCCATACAGTGCACATGTTTAAATAAAGAGTGAAACTTTCTGGAAAGTATATACAGAGCCCTCCATAATGTTTTGGCAGACACCTTTTTTTCCTTTATTTACTCCTCTGCTTTGCAGTTTTACATTTGTAATCAAATAATTCACGTGTGATTAAAGTGTGCATTCTAGATTTTATTCAAGGTTATTTGTATATATTTTTATTTGACCATGTAGAAATTACAGTATAGCACTTTTTAAATATTTTTTTCATAAATATATCAAAGTTTTCCATTTTCAAAATATATATGTTTATAACTTTTTCTTAAAAAACAAAACACAACAACCCATTCCCCATCACAGTATAAATTCATACACCTTCAGGGCTTACAGTTGGTTTAAAAAAAGTCCTCATTGGGAAGGTCACTTGCATTTTTATAATGTGTGGCAATTACTTGGAAGTCTGACTCCCCTCTATAGATAACACGATGGAAGACCAGAGATGGGAGAGAAAAAATCACATACAATCTAAAGAACAAATATGATATATTTATAAAAATATAGCATCCGTATTTGGATTATATAGGGGCCCAAATATAATCTAAAAAAAATTATGAAGTTAGTTTTAAAAAAAGAATTACAATATGTGCAATTATACTACTTTTTATACATAGTGCCCTCATTTCATGGCACCATAATATATGGGACATAGCAGTGGGATGTATATTAAAGTAGTCGTGTTTAACACTTTGTTGCATATCCCATGCATGCAATGAAGTCTGCGATTCATAGACATCACCAGATGCTGAGTATCTCCTCTGGAGATGCCAGGCCTCCACTGTGGCCATCCTCAGCTCTTGCTTGTTTTGGGGCTTGACCCCCTAAATTTTCTCTTCAGCATATGGAAGGCAAGCTCAATTGGATTTAGATCGGGTGACTGACTTGGCCATTCAAGAACTTTCCAGTTTTTAGCTTTGAAAGACTCCCTTGTTGCTTTAGCAGTACGTTTGGGATCATTGTCTTGCTGTAGGATGAAGTGCCATCCAATAGGTTTGGAAGCGTTTGCTCGAACCTGAGTAGATAAGATGTTACTATGCATCTCAGAATTCATTTTGCTACTGCCAGGAGCAGATACATCATGAATGAAGATAAGTGCGCCAGTACCTGTAGCAGCCCTACATTCCCAGACCATAACACCCCCACCACCATGTTTCACAGATTAGGTGAGATGCCTTGAATCTTGGGCCTAGTTCTCTTATACCTGTACCAATGAAACAATTAAACATACCCAAGAAATCACAAACACCTGTGAAGACAAGGGTCCCAAATGGTGACAAAATGGGAGGAGTATGTATATAGGGTGCTGTAATTTCTACATGGTCAAACCAAAATGTATACAAATAACCTTGAATGACATCTGGAATGTGCACTTTAATCACCGGTGAATTGTTTGAGTACAAATTTAAAACTGTGGAGCACAGGGGCAAATAACGGAGGGCTTTCTACTTAGGATTTTATTAAGATAAAATTTATTACCCAAAAATATGGAGAATGCGGTTTTGTTTGATGAGCATAGTGACAACATACATGAGGACTTTCTCAGCAAATTTTGCAAAACTGGGCAAAATTCCTTGAAGTTTAATTGAACTATTTATTGTCATGTCCACTGTTGATCCAGTGAAAAACGTGGTTTTTGTTTGCGATCTCAGCAAGAAAACCCATCCTGAAGTACAACAGGTAGAGGGAAACTAAAACAACATGGCTACAGTGAAAAAAGTTCAGTTAAAAATAAGGCAAGGGCATCATTATTTTACTAATGAAGACGTCCACTCAAGACTCACAATTAGAATCAGAATCAGAATTTATTCTCATGAACAAATCACGGAATTCGTTGTTTTGCAACAGCATCACAGTGGAACATTCATATAAACCACCGTTTAAAAAGAAATAAATAAAAATAGTGCACAAGAAGTCAAAGTAAGGCAGTGGTTTAGGTTCATTGATCATTCAGGAATCTGATGGCAGTGGGGAAGAAGCTGAGTCCTCGTCTTTAGGCTCCTGTACATTTTCCCGATGGTAGCAGAATGAAAAGGGCTTGACTCGGGTGGTAGGGGTCTTTAAGGATGGAGACTGCTTTCTTAAGACACCGCCTCATGTACATGTCCTTGATGGAGTGAATCCTAGTAACCGTGAGTTAACAACCATCTGGAGCTTTTTCTTGTCCTGAGTATTGACACCTCCGTACCAGACGGTGATGCAATCAGCCAGAAAGCTCTCCATGGTATGTATACCTGTTAAAGTTTTTTGAAAGTCTCTGTGACAAACTGAATCTCCTCAAACACCTCAAAAAGTATAGTTGCTCGCGAGCCTTCTTCATAATTGTATCAACACAGAGGCTCCAGGACAGATCCTTGGAGATGTTGACACCCAGGAATTTGAAGTTCTTGACCTTCATTCCACTACTGACCCCTCGATGAGGACTGGCTTGTGTACTCCTGACTTCATCCTGAACTCCACATCATCTCCTTGGTTTTGCTCACGTCGTGGCAAGGTTGTTGGTGTGACACCACTCAATGAGCTGATCTATCCCCTCAGAGCCTGATTACAACAGATAAAAAAATAACTCCTGGAATCTGGTGGTCCATGTTTCCAAACTTGTGAGTCTTCTGTTCTGTAGAAGAGACTGTGGCCTGGATAGGATGGGTATTTTAATTTGTTGGCTCCATGTAGATGAAATTGGCAGAGGGGACATTGGTTTGCATGTTAGCATTTTCTTCAATTTCTTCCAGTCTTCCAGTCTTCAAAATGCAATTCCTGTACCAAACTGTGATACAACCAGACATAATTCTTTTTTTACAGTGCACGTATAAATATTGTTGAGAGACATTGGACACAAGTAGAAATAACATGATTACAGGGTTGTGGCCATTGATTCATGTACCATAAAAGGACTTGAGTGGCTTCTTTCCGGAGTTGAATGCAGAATTTGCAGCATATACTTATGACCTTTCCATTGCTGCTGTGACCAGCATCTGAAAAGAGTGACTCGGAGCTGAGGGAAGGGGAGAGAGGAAGAACAACTTCCAGCTCCACAGAATCCAATAAATCAATCAGGGCCCATTTTGTGAAGAGCAGCTTTGCTTTATTGCAAGGTTCAAACAGTCACACTTTCTAATATCTTGCACAGATAAGGGCATGGAAGAAACACGCAGTGATGGGTGTCCACATGATCTGGTGAGGGCCGAGGGTGAAGCATGGAGATGATTGCATGCTGCTGATCAGTTTGGGGATGCACTTTTTCTCTTTGCATTCGAGAAACAAAGATGGATGTTTGAACCTTACTGCACGAACAAGGGAATCACCAAAATGGCGACTGCACATGTGGCAACATGATTAACTGTGCAAAGGGCAATGGGGAAATTAGTTAGGAAGCTTCCAGGCCAACTTCCTGATGGGTGGCGAGTGATTCAGAAATGATTGCTAGCCTAAATGGAGCAGAGAAATAGGATTAGCGTAGATTCTGTAGGTAGGAAAATTGACATTGACGGGGTGGGCAGGAGGAATATAACTTTGACCCTTCAACATGCTCAAGAAAAATCACATCCAAAAGTCTTCGCCGTCTTATGCAAGTAAACACACTTCTCCACCTGCAGATAATTTCACCAGGTAAGTTTACTCACTTGCCTTCGCAAACATGTTGCACGAACTTTCATAATCAATAGCTTCTCTGGGCAACCAGCTACGTCGCATGCACGGAACAAAATGAGGAGCACCAGAAGGTCCGACTGTTGACAACATCACAGCCAAGACAAACAGTGATCTCACACTGGTTGACGCCATCATTTCTTATGTAGAAGGGATCCCAATTATTTTCCATTTTAGACTTGCAAACCTCATGTTGTGAAGATTTCTTTGCTCTTTCTATGAACACCAGGATTCTCTAGCCTGGTGATCCACTCTCATGCATTTTTAAAAGTTTTAGTTTGCTAATAATCCCCTTGATTTAGTCACAAAGGTAAAAGAGACATTTATATCTTAACTTGACTCAACAGAATTACCATAAAAATATGGTGTTTTCAAAATTATATGCCTAAGAAATCAGTTCAAGTTTATTTATCATCCAATTGTATAAGGACAACCCAGTGAAAGAACTGCCAATGCTGGACAAAATGTAAAGTTATCATCCTTGGGAAGAACAGAAAAGAAGTAGTGTTGGTGTTCAAAGAGATGAAAAAAAACTAAATGCCATGCTAATCTTTTGCCTGAAGGTATAAGGTGGTTAGGTAGAGTCTAGAGGGAAGGTGTTTAGAAATTGTAAAATATCAGGTCTGGCACAGTAACACAGTAAACAGAGCAAAACAAAAACTGCAGATGCTGGAATCTTTAGCAAACAATGGGAAGCTTGGGGTGGGGGTGGGAAGACAATGAGAGGTAGTGTCCAGGATGTGATCGATCATTCTTGGGATGGTGCAGAGAACATTCACTATCATGTTGCCTGGAATGGAACAGTTCAATTGTGAGGAGAGAGTGGAGAGTGTGTGTTTGTTTTCCCTGGAGCAGAGGAGTTTAAGAGGGGACCCGATTATGGTGTACAAAACCATGAAGAGTATAGGGTAGACTACAGGAAACATGGAACTTTGCCTCACCTGCTGAGTTCTTCTAGCTTCTCATTGCAGCCACATAAAACTGATAATTTGCAGAGAATAAATATACAAATTCAGAAGTGGGCCATTTTCTTCTTCGTTGTGAAGATGTTGGATGGCATTGTCATGCATGTTCAGCTTTCTCAATACTTTGGCGTGTTAGATGGGCAGAGGAACTGCAAGGAAGATCTTTAACTTGTGAAAAATCATGGGAAGCCTGCTTGTTATTTTTCTTTGTGAAATGATTGTATATTGAACAAAAGTGTAATGCTCCAATTATTCACTGTGGTGCGATCACAGCTGGAACACACTGTACAGTTTCTCTCTCCTGACCCGAGGAGAGATGTACTTGTCTAAAAGAGATTCCAACCAAGGTTTACTTAAATGGTTTCTGGTATAAAAGATTGAACCTAAGCAATGAATGGGCCTGTGTTTTTTTTCTAGGATTTAGAAGGAGAAACAAACTCATTGGCACATAAAAATATGAGGGGATAATGTAGTAGGTGCTGAGAGACTGTTACCACAAACTGGGAGTACAGAATAGATGGACGTGACAAATTGATATAGAACTGGTAAGAGCAAAAATATCTTCAGAGTGAGGGTTGAGAATCCTCAGACTTCTATAAAAAGGATTGTTGTGGAATTGCTTTGCACAACCTCATGGTCCAAAGGATGAGAACTGTGCTGGAATATTCTGTGCTATTGATGTGCTGGGGAAATGGGCTGAGAAATGGCAGATGGAGTTTAATCCTGATAAATATGACGTGAGGCATTTTGAAAGCACCTATGAGGCTTAAACAAACACCATGAAAGGTAAGGTCCCACTGAGGAACAGAGGGTCCTTGGTGTCCAAGGTGAAAATGACAATGCAGATAAATAACATGGTTAAGAAGGCATACATTGGCTTTAATTAGTTTTGCTATTGAATACAAGAGCAGGGAAGTTATACTCAACTTTATAAAATATGGATCAAGCCTCAACTGGAGTAATGAATGCAGTTCTGGACCCATATTGTAGGATGGACAAGATAGATACTATGGAGAGGGTGAAGACGAAATTCACCAGGAAGTTGCCTGGGATGGGATGTTTCAGTTTTGAGGAGAGACTGAAGGTATTAAGTCTGTTTTCTCGGAGCAGAGGACATAAAGAGAGAAAATTAAATAAATAAAATTGTGGCTTATACCTAGGGTAGATTGCTGGAAACTGCCCCCTTATCAGGGGTAGATAAAACTAGAGGTCAAATCTAAGATAAGGGGTGAGAAATTTAGTGGGAATCTGAGGCGGACCTTTCTGACCCAGTGTGTGTGCTGAGTGCAAGGAATGTATTTCTTGAGTGAATGGTGGAAGCAGAGTTGTTGACAGCAATGAAAAAGTGATGAAACAACTCACCAAGGCAAAGAAAGTAATGGGCCAATATGAAATATGGGATAAATATTCGGCTCACTAATCAGCATGAGCAGGATGGGCCAAATAGCCTATTGCCGTGCTGTATGACTCCAAGTCTCTATCCATCACTTGTTTCCAGCCAATACTCATTTAACAGGGAGACATTGGCTCTACTTTTGGTGAAGTAATTCAGTTTAGAAAAACACAGTCATGAATTATGGTAAATGTGCCATAAATATGTTTCTGGTATTTTTATGTCCAGTAAAACTTAATGCACGAATTCTTGAGTAGTTCTGATAAAATAATGTAATACATGAATTATTGCTTATAAATTAGCATAACCTTTAATGTTTCACTTTCCGTAAAAGACATTAGTTTCTATTCTTTCACTTTAGGGCAGAGATTCAAGCTGGGAGTTTTGTTCTGGATTTAATCACCATCTAACCTTTTTACCAATGATCAGAACCAACTTAGACTTCACAATATTGTGCATGAAATTATCAACTGAATTGTGTTCGTGTTATCTATTATGCTAAGTAAGTGACTTATTAAGGGAGCCTTTTGGAAAGTTAGACCTGAAATGATGCTTATAAATTCAATCCTCTTCCTTAAAAGATTGTTCACAACCTTGACACCAATGGCACATCAAGCTGAGATTTGGACATCATATTCTTTCCTTCATTAAGACCTTAGAAACATTAAAGATATCCCATTCTATGACATTCTTATGTTACATTGGAAGACCATTCCCCCCATTGTCATTTTCAGCAAACTACCCCTTGGAAAATTGGGGAATTTATATTTCTATTAATGATTAGCATCAAGGGAGGCTTGCAATGTTTCCAAGAATCTGCCCCTCTCTCTCTCTCTCTCTCTCTCTCTCTATCTATCTATTTATTTATTTAATCCTCTGTTTCTCCCTCTCTCTCTCTCCCATAAGCCCAAAGAATGATCATCTCACTTTGGCTTTCTAGGGTTTGAGCTGGCTAATGAGGGTGAGGTGGGTCACATAGACATATGTGGGGAAGAGGCACCAAACTATATGGGTGTACGAGTGGTTACCATGGGAGTGTTATTCTGCCACTTTCTCTAGCATTATGTCTGCTCCCAATGAAGAGATTCAAGGTTCTACCTTCTATATTTGAAGGGAAAGGACTAGTGAAGTCGGGAGCTTGCATATTTCCACAGAAGCTTTGAGGACATCCCTGAATAGTTCCCTTGTAATCACTTCCCATAACAGAGTTGGGAGAAAACTGGCTGTTTCGGGATCTGTGCGTGTAAGCAATGTTGGCCACCCATCAGAGCTGACTAAAAGTAATTAAAACCATGATAATTTGACATGTTTGCATAGAAAGTCTTCAAGGGTCATTTCTTTCTTTTTTTTCTGTGGCTTGCCTTCGCGGACGAAGATTTATGGAGGGGTATGTCCACGTCTGCTGCAGGCTCATTGGTGACTGACAAGTCCGATGCGAGACAGGCAGGCATGGTTGCAATGGTTGCAAGGGAAAATTGGTGGGTTGGGGTTGGGTGTTGGGTTTTCCTCCTTTGTCTTTTTGTCAGTGAGGTGGCTCTGCGGTCTTCTTCAAAGGAGGTTGCTGCCCACCAAACTGTGAGGCACCAAGATGCACGGTTGGAGGCTATATCAGCCCACTGGCGGTGGTCAATGTGGCAGGCACCAAGAGATTTCTTTAAGCAGTCCTTGTACCTCTTCTCTGGTGCACCTCTGTCTTGGTGGCCAGTGGAGAGCTCGCCATATAACATGATATTGGGAAGGCAATGGTCCTCCATTCTGGAGATGTGACCCACCCAGCGCAGTTGGGTCTTCAGCAGCATGGATTCGATGCTTGCGGACTCTGCCAGCTCGAGCACTTCGATGTTGGTGATGAAGTCATTCCAATGAATGTTGAGGATGGAGCGGAGACAGTGCTGATGGAAGCGTTCTAGGAGCCGTAGGTGATGCCGGTAGAGGACCCACGATTCGGAGCCGAACAGGAGCGTGGGTATGACAACGGCTCTGTACACGCTGATCTTTGTGTGTTTCTTCAGGTGGTTGTTTTTCCAGACTCTTTTGTGCAGTCTTCCAAAGGTGCTATTTGCCTTGGCGAGTCTGTTGTCTATCTCTTTGTCGATCCTTGCATCAAATGAAATAGTGCAGCCGAGGTAGGTAAACTGGTTGACCGTTTTGAGTTCTGTGTGCCCGATGGAGATGTGGGGGGGCTGGTAGTCATGGTGGGGAGCTGGCTGATGGAGGACCTCAGTTTTCTTCAGGCTGACTTCCAGGCCAAACATTTTGGCAGTTTCCACAAAACAGGACATCATGCGCTGGAGAGCTGGCTCTGAATGGGCAACTAAAGCAGCATCATCTGCAAAGAGTAGTTCACGGACAAGTTGCTCTTGTTTCTTGGTGTGAGCTTGCAGGCGCCTCAGATTGAAGAGACTGCCATCCGTGCGGTACCGGATGTAAACAGTGTCTTCACTGTTGAGGTCTTTCATGGCTTGTTTCAGCATCTTGCTGAAGAAGATAGTAAAGAGAGTTGGTGAGAGGACGCAGCCTTGCTTCACGCCATTGTCAATGGAGAAGGGTTCGGAGAGCTCATTGCTGTATCTGACCCGACCTTGTTGGTTTTCGTGCAATTGGATAACCATGTTGAGGAATTTGGGGGGGGCATCCGAGGCGCTCACGGTGTCAAAGGCTTTGGTGAGGTCAACAAAGGTGATGTCGAGTCCTTTGTTTTGTTCTCTGCACTTTTCTTGGACCTGTCTGAGGGCAAAGACCATGTCAGTAGTTCCTCTGTTTGCACGAAAGCCACACTGTGATTCTGGGAGGACATTTTCAGCGACACGAGGTATTAGTCTATTAAGGAGAATCCTGCGAAGATTTCGCCTGCAATGGAGCGCAGCGTGATTCCCCTGTAGTTTGAGCAGTCTGATTTCTCGCCTTTGTTTTTGTACAGGGTGATGATGATGGCATCACGAAGGTCCTGAGGCAGCTTTCCTTGGTCCCAGCGGAGCATGAAAAACTCATGCAGTTTGGCATGCAGAGCTTTGCCACCAGCCTTCCAGACCTCTGGGGGGATTCCATCCATACCTGCTGCTTTGCCACTTTTCAATTGTTCAATTGCCTTATATGTCTCTTCCCGGGTAAGGACCTCATCTAGCTCTAGACTCATTTACAATGCTTAAAACTACCTGCTGTACATAATACATGTCACAGTGTACAGATTGGCAAGGGTCATTCTTGCCAGTGGACTGTGAGACTTGTGTGGTTTGGATTCGCTCCGTTACTTTGGCCCTTACAGCCTGAAAGTCCTGATTTGCCCAGAACCTTTCAAGTTTTTTTTTTCCCCCTAGAGATTATATTTTATTTTGCTGAGATCTTTGCCAGAAATTCATTCTGACAGATAGGCATGAGTTCCATGCCACAAAGATTATCAACTTGGTCAGCATGGACGGGTTGTTTGGAAGGACCCATTCCAATGCTCTGCAACTCTGGTTATTTTAAAGGCTAAAAGTGTGCATCTACTCATTTGTCTCCTGATTGAAGGAAAGATAAATTTAACACAAATATGAAAGGTTTGGAGGGTTATTCATCAAGTGCCAGCAACAAGTTGATTTGGACATTATGTTGGCACAGACATATGGGCCATAGGCATTTATATGTGATGTTTTATTTTATGTTTAAATTCCAAGTAGTTTAGGGAAGCTCTCCCATACCCAGACCAAGAATTTGGAGAGTTGCCTTGTGCGTACAGGGTTGCCAGGCCAAGCTTGTGTCCAGGAAATTGAGAAGTGAGGCAGAATGAATTGAACCATTTATGATCCAAAAATTTTTTTAAGGGTGGATGTGGACAGGATGCTTCCTCTTGCAGAAGAATATAAAATTAGGGGTTCAGAATTTAAAAATAAGATGTCCATTTTCAATGAAGATTAGGTAAAATTTTCCCTCTGTGTTGTGAGACTTTGAAACGCCAAAGTCCATGGGAGAACATATTTTCATATGTGTTCACAGCAGAAGTAGGGAGATATTTGATAAATGTAAGGAATCAGGAGAGCTGAAGTTCAAATGGGATTAGTCATGATCTTACCAAATAGTAGATGAGGGTTGAGTGGCTCCTAATTTGTATATTTATAGATAAGCAGTAATTCACAGAGTTCCACAGCACAGAAAAATCCAAATGATCCATCTCATGTGTACCACCCATCAAGCTTCCATTTGCAGTTTTATTCTGCCATATTCTCATCATCACTGCCAACTCTTCCCCCCAACTCCGGCTCCCACCCAGATCCTGACACTCACCTACCCACCAGGGGCCATTTATAGTAGCCATCATCTTACCATTTGTGGGATGTGGAAAAAAAATTTCCAGAGGAAATCAAGGCAGTCATACAGTCCACACATAACCACCACATGGACACCACCAAGTCAGCTTTGCCAATTGAGACCACCCGCAAATTGGAGGAGCAACACCTCATATTCTGTCTGAGTTCCTTCCAATCGACTCTCTGGTTTCTGTTGACCACCCACGCCAATGGGGTGGGGAGGGAGGGTGCAGGGGGAGCGACCTCTCCCCCCACCCCCAGCACATCCTTCAAAGGTGGTGCCTTTTTGAGCTGTGTGCTTGTGGGACTCCACCAGCATGTTGCAGGGCAAGTATTGTTTCTTGGGGATGGCTACCTGCCAGTGGAACACAAGTCATGGTGAAGCAGTCGGCAGCCCCAGACCAGGACACTTGTCAGCAGGAGATTGGACACATGTCCGAAGTGCCGTTTCTTGGCCGGGATGTTCCGACATGTGAAACCAAGACCTCAAAATTTGATATTTAGTTAAGATTTTATTCTATACTTTGAACTACATTATTTTAGGTCACTGACCTTTTCTGAGCATATCAATTTCCTTTGTGCGCTGGTAGCAAAACGTGCGTGTGCGCCCACACAGAGGACAGTGGACATGGCACCTTTTTTTATTTTCTCGTTCCCCTAACATTAGAACCTGGCTCTGCCCCAGACCCACGCCCCATCTATCCCTCTGTCTCCTTTCCTCTCGCTCTGTCACTCTCTCTCCTCCAGCTCTGCATTCACAGAGCCAACCCACCACCCCCCCCATCAATTCTCACCTTTTCTCTCCTCTCCTCCGATCTAGATTCCATTAAGACCTTTTCCCGTTGGTCATTTCTCCTGCTCTGTTCTTTCCTTCTTATCACTTTTTAATTCAGATGCCTTCCTGTTTTTTATACATACCTTGAAGAAGAGCTCAGGCAAGAAATATTAGTTACATATTTTTATCTCCTATGGACCGACCCTGCAAGACCTACTGAGTTCCTCCAGCATTTCTGTTTTCATTACCAAGTCAGCTTTGACCTCAGGTCACGGTTTTCCCAGTCCACCACTGTGGAGTAAGTAGGGAGGTCTGAACTCAGAATTTCAAAATAGTGGTATTGGTGGACTGAGAATTAGTGAATGTCAGCATGTACGGCATGCACAGAGGCAGGCAAGTTCAAGTTCAAATTTATTTATCATCCAGTTGAAGAAGTACAACCCAATATAACAGCGTTATCCGGTCCTCGCTGCAGCATGCTGACATAACACATACATACAGACAAACGATACATATGCACAAATGTCACAATAAATAAAGAGTATTTTAAAATAAATTGTTGAATCACGGAGGGTTTGTATGAGCTGTTCATCAGTTATTCAGCTGTCTCACTGCCCATGTGAAGAAGCTGTTTCTCAGTCTGGTGGTTCTGTCTCTTTCCTAAAATGGGAGTAGCTGGAAGATGCTGTGTGTGGGGTGGTAGGGGTCCTCACTAATTTTGTGAGCCCTCTCTAGACAATGTACTAGTAAATCCCATTGATCTAGAGGAAGGAGTCCCCAGTGATCCTCTTTGCTGCTCTCGTGGTCTTGTAGGTTGACTTCCCATCCGATGCTCCACAGTAACCTATCACACTGCAATGTAGCCGGCCAGGACGCTGTCGATAGAGTTCCTGTAGAAAGTTGGCAGGATGGTGGCTGGTAGACTTGCCCGCCTCAGGAGTGCAGTCATTGTTGTGCCTTCCTGACAAGTGAGGAGTTCCTGAGACTCTCAGGAACTTGGTCCTCTCTACTTGTTCCACTACCGAGCTATTAATGTGTAGTGGAGATTCGTCGACCCTGGTCCTCCTGAGGTGCACAATCTTGTCCATGATGAGACTCAGGTTGTTTTCCTCATAGCAATTTGCAAGAATTTCCACATCTTCCCTATAGTGCGACTTATCATTGTTGCTGATGAGGCCGACAACTGCTGACGTGTCACCTGCAAACTCGATCGCTCTGTTAGAGCTGGATCTGGTGATGCAGTCATGGTGGGTCAGTAGCAAACCTAGATCTGGACAGGCTTTGCAATCAACAGTCTGGGATCAGATGCAAAATCCAAATGAGTCTACCTCAACAATGTTAATGATAATAAGCACGATAAGTTATTGTGTAATGCACTAAAGTACCAATACTTTTGTAGACTGCACTTATGTACCCAAATTCTTTCTTGCTGCAAACAATCAGATATTTTGTAAAAGAAAAACTCCAATTGTTTAAACTAATTTCCCATACAGAAAAAAATAATAAATATATATCAAGATAGATAGATAATATTCACAGAGTATATGAGAGCAGAGTGGTGTTTCAATTATGCTTTTTGTTTACATTTCTAATTTCTACAACCAGTAGATGAAATTATGATCAATGACAAATTTTATGAAAATGGTAATGTACAAGAAGACAAAGCAAGAAAGAGAAGGTTGGTGGAAGCACATGGAGAATAAAAACAGTAAATAGGGAGATGAAGGGAGAAATAATTGGTACATAATATTTGGAGGAAAATTAGGAACATAAAAAAGGTTTTTAAAATGTAGTTCAAGAGACTTTCAAGCAGTGTATTGAAAATGGGTTTACTTTAGGTCCAGTGTGTGATGAAACTGTTTAATGAGATGATGATTTTTGAATGCAGATTTTTATTCCCTGTTGGCAAGGTACGTGTGGAAGATCTCATATAAATGACATACAAGTCAGACAATTATTGGTGAACTTTCCATCAAAAAACTGTACTTCGAAAATGTAGCTGCGGGTTGATCCAAAGGGCTTCTGTACGCAGGGACAACAGACAAAAGGTCCAGGAAAGAAGGGCTTAGAGTTATACAACAATGAGCACTGGCAGAGACTGATGGGCTGAATAATGCCCTCATATATTATGAACAAATGTGAGAATTTCTCCACATCTCAGTCCTAATGCTTTGCCTGTTTAGATAGTCCAGATCAAAAAGATGTCAGAGGGCAGGAATCAATGTTGCCTGACAGACCATGAATGTTATTGTCAGACCTTAAGTCACGATGGTCAGATATTTTTGTCAGATATCCAAATAGAAGCTGTGTTAGTGTATTGTAGTACTCGGCCATTTTCTCTGTAGATTTCAAACAGAAAGTGAAAGGTCAGGTGTGAAATGCTTTAGGATTTCTTGAGGTCATGGAAGACACTATAAGAATGAACATCATCTCAAATGTTCCAACTGCGGAAAATAGTCCCAGGATAACTCCCTATGTTCTTTATCTCTGTCCTTGTGGGCAATTTTCATTTGAGACACCTCGGTCTGACCTTTAACCGTAAAGCAAAGTACCTCCCTTCTTGTGATAAAAAATTGCCCTACCCAAATCTTCCAGTCTCTGGAAAATAATTTGGTTGAGTGTTGATTCCATGATCAAGTTCCTGCTGAAACAAGTTAACATGTTAGTTATCCAAGTTTCTATCATCTATTTCCTGTTAAATTAATCACGTTTATCAGTTCGCTCTATGATGAAGAGTACTCTTTTCGTATAATTCAAGCTATTAAGTGGCATTCATTATTTTGTTTTCAATTATTTGGGGAAAATTTCACTGCTTCATGACATTTTTATTTTAAGGCTAATAATGTCTTACTAAAGCCTCTTCAGTAAATGTCACAAGGTCAGGAAGAAGGGGTCATGCTGATTGCACACATCAAAATGGATTATCTTGCCAGCATTTCTGTTGCTCAGGATAAAGACCATTTGCAAATAATCACTAAGGAGCCTTGGGTCATTTATCTCCACCTGCTTCATCCAGAATTAACTATTGAAACCCAAAATAATAATTGTAGCTATCAAATTACACTATAGATGCTTAATCTGAAACAAAATCAGTAATACTAAATAGATTCAATAGATCAAGTAGTCTTTGTGGAAAGAGAGACCAGCCAGAATTTCAGGTCAGTGAACAGAAACCCTATCCAGAGAATGGTTACTGACTTGTAACATTGTTTGGTGTCTCTTCCGACAGGTGCTGTTTGACAAGTTGAGTTGTTCAATTATTTCTGCTTTTGTTAATAACTATGACCTCTTGCTTGTGACTTCAAAGACCTGGTCATTTTAATCATGCCAAAATATACATGACATATTAATGGCTATTCATTCAAATTTTTCCTGCTAGTTTATTAAATCCATGCAACATTTTTTCCAAATCAAGAGCGCAATGTGTTCATCTACTTGTATATTCAAGCAGTAAATTAAACATCGAATATGAAACTATACTTCTGCTGTGAAAATCTAAATGGGCCAACATTGCTGTAAAATTCAAATGCACGTTGCTCACAAAGCAGAAGGTTGTACATTTTCTTGTCAATGGAACAGATTAATAATTTGAAATGCACGTTTAAAATTGACATGGAACATCTTCGGATCAGTTTCATTAGTGGCTTAAGGAGTGCACAGACCCCCTGACTGTTTTTGTGTTTACCCTTGGGTAATGAGTCCGTTGTATTCCTTGTACAATGTACATGTGCACTGAAATTCTTCCTTGCTACAGCGTAACTGTTGATTTTAAATGATTCATGGTTAAGTTACTGAACGAACAGCTGAATTTCTGAATTGGTAACCCAGAGGTTGATTCAAATCCCTCCATGAGAGCTGAGGATGTAAGGTAGAACATAGAACATTGTAGCACAGTATAGGCCCTGATGTCAGGCTGACCTATGTAGATAAGCCTACTCAACAAACTAAACCTTCTCTCACACCCATAACTCTCTATTTTCTTACATCCATATGCCTGTCTAAGAGCCTTTTAAATGTCCCCATTGTACCAGCCTCCACCACTATCCCGGCCATTCCTTCCAAGCACCCTCCCCCACCTCCGTACTCTCTGTGTAAAAAAAACTTACCCCTGAACTTTCCTCCCCTCACTTTGTACAGATGTCCTCTGGTGTTTTCTACTCCTGCTGCAGGAAAAAGGTGCTGCTGTCCACCTTATCCATCTCATAATCTTATAACCTCTATTATGTCACTCCACATCTTTCTTAAGTCATTGAATAAATCTGTTGAATTGAATTAATAGAAACCCTTGTCTCAGTAATGGTAAGTATAAAACTACTGGATTGTCATTAAAAAAAACACATTATCTGACTTCTGAATGGACCTCTCACTGTTTAACTGTACTTTATACTAGACTAGAGAAGCTACAACACTCCACTGCACAATACTCAACTGCAAGGATAATCATCAATAGATCAAACTAAGCAATCACAAAACCTGTAAATCTAATCAAATCTCTGCAGTTCCAGCATATTCAGTTCAGCAAGTGGCAGCCAGGTGGAGGGGCTTCCAAAAACACCCCCGTCTCTGAGGAGAACCCAGTATATGATTCTCAGAGACAAAGCTGAAGCATTTGTAACTTCCTTTAGCTGGAAGAGCTGAGTGTACGATCCTCTTCTGCCTCCCTATGTCACAAAAGCCACTTCTTGGTCCAATTCATTTCAGGCCGCACAACAACCAGGAACACCTGATAGTGCTGGCAACAGCAAAGGTTGTATTATTTGGCAAAATCCCAGCTCTAATGTTGAAGGATCATCTGCATTGTCAGTGCAGCAATTTCTCTTCAGTTACAAAACTGGCATCTATCCAATAGTGTGTAAAATTGCCCTGGTTTGTCTTGTCCATAAAGAGGAGGGCAATTTTCATCCATCTAATCACCAACCCATCAGTCCACTTTCAACATGATGGAAGATGCTGTCAGCAGCAGGTTAAAAGCTGCTCTATATGGAACATTGAGCAGTACCACACAGGAACAGGCTTCTCGATCCACACCAACCATAATGCAAATCTAATGCCGTCTGCCTGTACATATCCTGCCTCTTTATGTTATCTGTCGAAATGGCTCCTAAATATTGTCTTTACCTCCTCCTCTGGCAGTGTGTTCCAGGCATTCTCAGATTTCTGATTTATTGCCAGAGTACATACATGACATTTCATACAACCCTGAAATTCCTTTTTCCTGCGGGCACGACAGAATTACCACTAATTGGTAGTGCAAAACATAAACTGCACGCAGCGAGAACATGTAAACAAAGAATTATAAAGAGACAACGAATATAAACAAACTGACTGTAAAATACAAAGAATAAAAATGAAAATCAATAAAGGGTACAAGTAAGAGTCCATAAATGAGTGTCGGTTTGAGTTTGTCATTGAGGAATCTGATGGTGGAGGGGTAGCAGCTGTTCCTGAACCTGGTGGTGCGAGTCTTGTGGCACCTAGACCTCTTCTGATGGCAGCAGTGAGAACAGAGTGTGTGCTGGATGGTGTGGGTCCTTGATGATTGCTGCTGTTCTCCAACGGCGGTGTTCCATGTAGATGTTCTAGATAGTGGGGAGGCTTTTACCTGTGATGTCCTGGGCTGTCTCCATTACTTTTTGGAGGGCTTTACACTCAGGGATATTGGTGTTCCCATACCAGACCATGATGCAGCCAGAGAGCACACTTTCCCCTACACCTATGTAGAAATTTCCCAGGGTTTCTGGGGTTATACCAAAACTCCGCAAACTCTTGAGGTAGTAGAGGTACTGACGTGCTTTCTTCATGATACCATTGGTGTGTTGAGTCTAGGAAAGATCCTCAGAGATAGTAATTTCCAAGAACTTAAATTCGCTCACCCTCTCCACCTCTGATCCCCCAATGATCCTTCAGCTTTCCTTTCCTGAAGTCAACAATCATCTCCTTAGTTTTGATGACATTGAGTGCAAGGTTGTTGTTGGTGCACCATTCAGCCATGTTTTCAATCTCCATCCTGTAGGCTGACTCATCCCCTTCCTTTATACAACCCACTACTGTAGTGTCGTCAGCAAATGTGTAGATGGTGTTATTGTCGTACTGAGCCACACAGTCGTAGATATAAATTGAGTAGAGCTGGGGATCAAGACGCAGACTTGTGATGTACTGAGCCACACATTCGTAGGTGCATAGCAGGGGACTAAGAATGCAGCTCTGTGATGCTCTGGTACTGTTGGAGATTGTGGAGATGTTCTACCAATCTTCACTGATCGTGGTCTGGAGGTGAGGAAATCCATGATAGTAAAAAAAAAACCATACATTTCCCTTCAGTTTTCCCCATTCACATTGAAGCCATATCCACTGGCATTTGACATTTCCACCAAGGAGAAAGGACCCGACTATTAACCCTACCCATGCCTTTCATAATTTTTTATATTCAATTAGCACCCCCCCCCCCCACCCCCATCAGCCTCTGATGTTCTCGATCAAGAAATGGAGCAGGTCGAGAAAAAGGCCTCATGATCATCTCTCAAAGAGTAATCAGAGATGTCAAGGTAAATGTGGCCAGCCAGAAGAACACAGAACATAGCACATGAAGGACTTACATAACATTTTGGAGATAAGGATAAAATAAAGGTCATAGGGACCTGACCATCTGATAGTTCTATGATTTAACTGTATTATACAATACTAATATTCTAAAATCAAGCCACCCAGATGCTAGAAGGTTTAGAAACTCTCGTTAAATGTGTTTTTTTTCTTTCTGACCTCTAACCCCAAACCCCAATCTCCCCTCCCTTGTTTTTTTAGGCAGTCTACAAAGCATGGCTGTGTTCGGAGTATTTCAAAGCCTCCCAGCTTCTGTGTCCTCGCAGGATTCCTTGTAAGCAATACTGCCTGGAAGTCCAGGCCCGATGTCCATTTATTCTACCAGACAACGATGATCTAATCTATGGCGGGTTGCCAAGCTTCATCTGCACAGGTACAGAGCCAACATAGTTGTATATAATAAAGATAATATATCTAAATGCTTGTAACATTTGCAAAGAAGTTTCTCCCAAGTGCTTGAATCATTATCTTTAACATCCCCGGATGAACCCTCTTTATGTTACTATCGGACAGAGAATCACAACATTGAACCTGACCTTATCTACAAGGAATACTCAATCAAGTGGGAAGTACTCCATTAAAGATAATGGTGCAACAAGTACGTCAGGTCACATCAGTGGACGGAAACACTTAACATCGTGTTTCTGCCACAGATGCTACCTCACCAGATTCTTCAAGTCCTGTTAGCTGAGATCTCATATCCACCCCATCGTGTACAGAGACCCTTCCCATCTCCTTAGAATCACCCAGTTCTGTGATTTTTTTAAAATCCTAATGTAGGAAATCTGAAATAAACACAAAAAATGATGGAAACATGGCAGATTAGGAAGTATCTGTAGAAATAAAATAGAGAATGTTTCATGTCCCAGACCCTTCATCAGAGCTGAAATATTAACTGCTTCTCTTTCACCAGATGCTGCCTGACCAGTTGTGTTTTTCCAATATTTTCCATTTTCAACCAGCTCAATCCTGTGTTTGTGCCGAACACATTGTCCAAATCAAGCAAAAATTTTGCTGCTTGCACGACATGGTATCTCTCCATATTCATGTCTACATCGTTCATTCAGGTGCCTTGCCATTTGGTGTGGGGAATCATGTCTCTCCATCCATCCTGGTCTCCGACCCTCTAAATTGTAGTTCTTGCCTCCTCTGTTTCAAACCAAGATGTTAATCCATCTCTCCTTTTCATTCTCTGTCGGCCTCTGCTTCTTTTTCCTCTCAGCTTTCCAGTTGTAACCAAATGTTCTAGTGTATTCTCTTCGCATGATGTGTCCGAAGAATTTTGATTGCTGTTTTATGATTCTTTTAAGTCATTTATGTTTTGTTTTCGTTCTTTGTTGAACTTCTTCGTTTGTTATCCTGTCTGTTTATGATATGCTGAGCAATCTTCTGAGAAACCACATCTCTGCTGCATTGATTCTTTTTTTCATATATTATAGAAATTTTCATTCCTTTTGTAATTCACCAGATATATGCCATGTAGTGTAAAACTACCATTTTATGCCAAACGAACCAGATGACCAAATCTTCCTGCAATCCAAACCTTTTGTCCTTCCTCTCAACAAATGGGCATTTTTAGAATCATCCACACCTTATTCAATCATAGCCCTTACATTTAGGCCCAAGTCATTAAAATGACAAACAGCAAGATATATACTATCGCCCCCTGTGGAATTTCAGTGATTGGTGATTGGCCTTGTGGTCACAGATACACCCCTCAGCCATTACCCTTTGTTTCCTGTCTGTTTTGGATCTGATATGCACTTTTCCCTGGACACAAAAGTATGGAGACGATGTGATTGTAGTTAAAACACAGAAATGCTGGAGGAGCTCAGCATTCATGGGAGGAAAAGATACAGGGCCCTCCATAATGTTTGCGAAAGACACTTTTTTTTACCTTTATTTGTCACTGTGCTCCACAATTTCATATTAAAATGCACATTTCAGATTTTATTTAAGGTTATTTATATACATTTTGGTTTTTATACATAGATCCATTGTTTCAGGACACCATCATATTTGGGGCATAGCAAAGTTTAAAGTTTAGTACATTGTTGCATAGCCATTGCATGCAATGACTCCTTGGAGTCTCTGATTCATAGACATCACCAGGTACTGAACATCTTCTCTGGTGATGCTCTGCCAGGTCTCTACTGAAGCCATCTTCAGCTCCTCCTTGTTTTGGGGGCTTGTCCCCTTATGTTTTCTCTTCAGCATATGGAAGGCCTGCTCAATCAGATTTAGATCAGGGGACTTGACCCTTCAAGAATTTTCCCATTTTAAAATAAAAAATTAAAAAAAAAAAAAAAAAAAAGAATTTTCCCATTTTTAGCTTTGAAAAACTCCTTTGTTGCTTTAGGATGAAGCGCCATCCAATGCTTTTGGAGCCATTTGCTCAAAACTTGAGCAGACAAGATGTTTCTATTCAGCAGAATTCACTTTGCTGTTACCATCAGCAGTTACCTCATCAATGAAGATAAGTGTGCTGTTTGGGGATTTTTCTTCATTATGACCAGAATTCTTCTGTCGTCAGCAGTGGAGACCCTTTGAGCTCACCAGTACACTCTTCTTCTTCTTCTTTGGTAATCCTAAAGTATGGGCGATGTCTCTTACTGTTTTATTCTTGTTTTTCAACCTCATAATGGCTTCTTTGACTTTCATTGGCACATCTTTGGTCCTCATGTTAAAAAATGGCAATAACAGATTCCAAAGGTGATCAAAAGCTTTGAAGCACGCCCAGCTCTCTTATCCCTGCACCAATGATGCAATGAAACATACCGGAGTAATCATAAACACCTGAGAAGCCAAATGTCCCAAACATTATGGTCCCTTGAAATGGGAGAACCTGAATGGATACCAATAACCTTGAATATAATCTGGAATGTGCACTTTAATCCATGTGTCTTGTTGGCTTACAAATGTAAAACTGTGGCACATAGGGGCAAATGAAAAGTGTTTTTGTTCCAAATATTATGGAGGGCACTGTGTATTACCGGCATTTTGGGCCTGAGTCCTTCCTCAAAATAGGGGTGAAAAATCAGGCATCTGAATTAACGGATGGGTAAAGAAAGCCTTTAATTCCAATGAATGCTGTGAGACTGGCTGAATTCCTCCAGCATTTCTGTGTTTTGACGTAATTTCTGGACCAGCCCATGATATAAGTTTGACTAAAGCCAAGTTAAACTTACTATCCTATAATTTCTATGGTACAACTTTAGCAGCTCTAAAATCCTCAGGTGCCACTCCTGTAGCAAAGGACAATTGAAAAATTGTAGTCCGAGCACCTAACTTATCTCTCTTGCTGCTTCTCACAGCCAGAGAAATATTTCAACTGTGTGTTGTGGTTTTTAAAGAAGCATTTTCTGCTTTGACACTGTTTATTCCATCCAATATAATTCATACTTGGATCTGTTTCTGCCCATCACCATGGTAGCTCACATAAATGCCTGTTGTTCATGCATTTAATTGAAAAATGAGTTGAGGAAGACGAACATTGTATTCAAGACCTTGTCCCATTTTGCTTTTAATAGAGCAATTTTCGCCTTAGTAGGTGATGTTTGTCGCTGTCCTTCGTTGGGCATTGAAGCCAAACATAAAATTGTCCAATGTGAGAGCAAGGTGTACAGAACTTGGATCATGCTTTAAACTGATTGAGGTAGCTCACAACCAGTTGAAATTAAATTTAAATTTAGACATACAGCATGGTAACAGGCTCTTTCGGCCATGCTACCCAAATATACCCAATTCACATACACCCCCGGTACTTTTATGAATGGTGGAAGGAAACTGGAGCACCCAGAGAAAATCCACACAGAAGGAGGAATCGTACAGGATTCAAACCTTGGTTCTTTGCACTCAACAGCATTGCACTAACCTCTACACTAACCGTGGCGCCCTCATTGTGCCAAAATGCAGCATGACAAACATCTTTGTCGAGGCCTTGTTCACATGCAACAAAATTTATGTCCGGGATTTGCCAGAAATTCTGAGCAGCGCTCAAGACTTTTACTGGCAACCCGCTCTTTCAAAAAGTGCTCATGCTGTGAAAACTTAACAATTCATAATATTCTAATGAAAAAAAAACCTTTTAACTAATTTCTTTATAGAACAATTGCTGCAGAACCATATTAGATATTAATGCTTTAAAATTTTTGAGCAAATTAAAAATGTTTAAACAATTATGACCAAAAGGTGAAAATGTTGTGTTGCAATATAATTTAGTTGATATAGTTTTGTACAAAAGATTTTCGGCACATTTTTAAAGCCAGCTCTTTAAAAGTGTACATAAAGATGCTGGAGAAACTCAGCAAGTCATGCAGCTTTCTTTATGTAGCAAGGATGCATAAGGCCTGAGCCTTTCATTACGGAATGAGCAAAAAACAGTCAGGCCCCTGAATAAAAATGGTGGGGGGTACGGGGCAGGGAGAGAGTGCAGGCCAAGAAATCATAGATAAATATGATGGGAGGGTATGAGAAAGAGAAAAGCTGAGGTGATAGGGTGAGAGGGGTTAGCTCTCTGAATGGAGAGGGAAGGATCTGGCGAGCTGGTGGAGACAGAGGAATGGGAAAGAGAGGGAGGCAGCAGAGTGGCTGAACAGAAATTGGAGAAGATAATGTCAATACCATCCGGTTGGAGAGGGCCCAGATGGAATATTAGGTATTGCTCCTCTAATTTGCAAGTGGCCTTGGTTTGGCAGTGCATGAGTCCATGAGTGCGACAGGGAATTGAAATGGTGGGTCACTGGGAGACCACCGCCACTGCTGTGGAAAAAGCAAAGATACTCAGTGAAACTATCTCCCAGTTTGCGTCCAGTCTCTCTGATGTAGAGAAGGCCATGATGGGAGCGCCAAGGCAGTAGATGACCAGTGCACATTCACAAGTGAAGTGTTGCTTCACTTAAAAGGAATGTTTGGGGCCCAAAATAGTGGTAAAAGAGGAGTGTAGATGTGGCACTTTCTGTTTTCATGGAGGTAGGCACCAAGGGGGAAATTGGTGGGAAGGGATGAATGGGCAAGGGAGTCATGGAGGGATCAGTCCCTGCGAAAAGTGGAAAGGGGAGAAAATAGGGAGATGGGTCTGTTGGTGAGTTCGTGTTGTAGATGATAGAAATTTTGCAGGATAATACAGTGTGTGTATATATATATATATATATATATATATATCTAAGGAGGTTGGTGGGGTGGTAGATGAGGACAAGGGTGTGATAGTACAGATCTATCACCAATGTACATAGTGTATATAGCGATTGGCTGAGAGCTAAGCCACGCCTATTGTCTGGGCCTTAAAGGGTTGTGTCCCTAGCCAGGTCGGATCATTCCAGACTGGTCGGCCACTTGTGAAGAGCTCCTGTCTTTTGCTAATAAAACCCTTGGTTTGGATCAACAAGTCTTTGATTCTTTCAACGAGCTCTACAAAGGGGAATCCTTATTATGTCTTGGGGCAGAGATGGCCAGGGTAGATGTGCAGGAAATCGAGGAGATGCAGGTGAGCTGATGGTGGAAAGGGAAAGTCATGTTTTTTGATCAAGAATGGCATCTCAAATGATCTGCAATGGAAGACATCATCCTGGGTGCATATGCGATGTCAGTGAAATTGTGAGAAAAGAACAGAATCCTTCCAGGGGACATGGCATAAAGAGGTGTAGTCAAGGTAATGGTGGGAGCTGGTGTGTTTGTAGAAAATGTCTCCCAAGATGGAGACAGAGAGATCGAGAAAGGGGAAAGTGTTGCTAGAGGTGGATCAAGTGAATTTGAGGCTGGGGTGAAATTTGCTAAAACGTGGACAAAGTTGATGAGCTTATCATGGGTACCTGAGGCAGCATCAATGTAGCAGAGGAGAGGCCTTGTAGGCTTGTAGCATGGATTACTCCACAGTCATCAAAGTGGCAGGTTCAGCAGGTACCCATGGCTACCCTTTTGCTTAGAGAAAGTGGAATCAGTTATTGAGAGTGAGAACAAGTTCTACCAGGTAGAAGAGAGAGGTGGTGGTTGAGAAAGAAATGAAGAGCTTTGAGACCTTCAGTATGGGGGGGGGGGGAGGGTGGGGTGGCAGTACATAGAGATTGGACATCCATATTGAAAATTAAGTGGTCGAGTTAAGGGAATTGAAGTTATTGAAGTGATGGAGGGCATGAGAGGTATTGTGAATGTAGGAGACAACAGATCTTATCTTTTTAATGAAGGTGGAACATGAACTTTTCCCTCTTTTAATCTTTATTGCGTCCAGTGTGACATGGTTCCCTTTTCAGCATTTAGTCTCTTTTTCATACAGTGCAATATTGAACCGAATAGCAATTTTTGCTTGATGATTCTCCTACTTCAGGCACTGACATCAATGATAAAACATTAGCTGTGTTTTGTTTGACATTGGTCAGGGAACTGGAACTGTGCTGGGGAACAGCACCAGAAACATGTTTATTGGATCCTGCAAACATAATGGCTAAGATTTTGCTAGTAAGTCCCAGCAACTCTGAACATAACTTTTAGGGTGCTACAAAGGAATTTGGACGAAGTTGGCCTCAAGATTCAGGTCAATGGAGAGTCAGAGTTCAGCATCGGACAGCACAAGTAAATTACTCTTATCTTTACCCCCATTTACCCCAAGCACTGACCTGCCTGCATGATCTCAGAATCAGAATTTATTGCAATGAACAAGTCACAAATTTGTTGTTTTGTGGCAGCATCAGAGAGCAAACATTCATATAAACCTACTTACAAAAATAAATTTAAAATAGTGCATGGAAAGTCAAAGTGAGGCAGTGTCTTTGGTTTATTCATCATTCAGGAATCTGATGGCAACAGGGAAGAAGCTGTCCTTGTGCCACTGAGTGCTCATCTTCAGGCTCCTCCACCTTTTTCCCCGATGGTAGCAGAGTGAAGGGGGCATGGTCTGGGTTGTGGGGGTCCTTGAGGATAGGGTTCCTTGATGGAGTAAAGTCTGGTGCCCATAATTGATTGTGATGATCTTAGAGTGTCCCACCAAGGTAATACATGAGGTCAACAAGAAGACAATTATCTTGTCTCCTTATTCTACGCTGCAATTTCCAATTTCGTTTCATCTGATGTAAGAAAGTGCAAACTGACTTGCACAGTAATGGCAGATCACTCAGGGTTCAAGAGCAAAATGAACCCTCAATCTGTGGAACAAGTTTCAAATAGAAGACTCTTCACCCATTGCCTAAAATTTGTATTCTCTGAGCTAAGACTCTTTGACCTGGGAAGTTAACTCTGTTTCCACAGATGTTGCCTGAGTTGCTGAGTGTTTCCAACATTTATTGATTTCATTACTACATTTTTTTTAACATTTTCAAATTCTCACTATTATTTTGCTCTGTTGCATTATCAATATATGGATGAAAACATTGCAAACGTTTCCTGTTTCTGTTATTAAGATTGAATGTTTTACTGCTTGATGGCCCGGATATATCATGATTGGTTGAATGCAGAAATTATGCAAAAAATATTTGTGGCTTTCCAAGTTAGCTTTCTGGTACCAAATATCTGAAATTTTGTTTAGAATGTCATTATGGAACACCAGCATTTCATTTCTTTGCCTTGTCTTCGCGGACGAAGATTTATGGAGGGGTAATGTCCACATCAGCTGCAGGCTCATTTGTGGCTGACAAGTCCGATGCGTGACAGGCAGACACAGTTGCAAGGGAAAATTTGTTGGTTGGGGTTGGGTGTTGGGTTTTTATTCCTTTGTCTTTTGTCAGGGAGGTGGGCTCTGCGGTCTTCTTCAAAGGAGGTTGCTGCCCGCCGAACTGTGAGGCGCCAAGATGCACGGTTTGAGGCGATATCAGCCCACTGGCGGTGGTCAATGTGGCAGGCACCAAGAGATTTCTTTAGGCAGTCCTTGTACCTCCTCTTTGGTGCACCTTTGTCTCGGTGGCCAGTGGAGAGCTCGCCATATAACACGATCTTTGGAAGGTGATGGTCCTCCATTCTGGAGACGTGACCTACCCAGCGCAGTTGGATCTTCAGCAGCGTGGATTCGATGCTGTCGGTCTCTGCCATCTCGAGTACTTCAATGTTGGAGATGAAGTCGCTCCAATGAATGTTGAGGATGGAGCGGAGACAACGCTGGTGGAAGCATTCTAGGAGCCGTAGGTGATGTCGGTAGAGGACCCATGATTCGGAGCCGAACAGGAGTGTGGGTATGACAACAGTTCTGTATATGCTAATCTTTGTGAGGTTTTTCAGTTGGTTGTTTTTCCAGACTCTTTTGTGTAGTCTTCCAAAGGCGCTATTTGCCTTGGCGAGTCTGTTGTCTATCTCGTTGTCGATCCTTGCATCCGATGAAATGGTGCAGCTGAGATAGGTAAACTGGTTGACCGTTTTGAGTTTTGTGTGCCCGATGGAGATGTGGGGGGGCTGGTAGTCGTGGTGGGGAGCTGGCTGATGGAGGACCTCAGTTTTCTTCAGGCTGACTTCCAGGCCAAACATTTTGGCAGTTTCCGCAAAACAGGACGTCATGTGCTGGAGAGCTGGCTCTGAATGGGCAACTAAAGCGGCATCGTCTGCAAAGAGAAGTTCACGGACAAGTTGCTCTCGTGTCTTGGTGTGAGCTTGCAGGCGCCTCAGATTGAAGAGACTGCCATCCGTGCGGTACCGGATGTAAACAGCGTCTTCATTGTTGAGGTCTTTCATGGCTTGTTTCAGCATCATGCTGAAGAAGATTGAAAAGAGGGTTGGCGCTAGAACGCACCCTTGCATAAATTAGTATTTATCAACATGGTCTGAAAATAATGCAGAGTATACAGCATCTTGCCTCACAACACCCACATTATTTTAATGATGACATTTTAGTGGCACAGCTAGCACAGCGGTTTGCACAATGCTAAGACTGCGCCAACAAAGCGGGTTTGAATCCAGCTCTCTCCGCAAAGCATTTGTATGTTCTCTCTGGTTCTGTATGGGTTTCCTCCAGGTGTTCCGGTTTCCTCCCGCCCTTTGAAACATACGGGATTTGTAGGTTAATTGGAATATTCTGTGCGACATGGGCTCATGGGATGGAAGGGCCTGTTACAGTCCTAATGCTATAAAATAATCATCGAATCATCCTCCACAAAACGAGACTCTTTGACCCTTTGTAGCTGTGCCAGCTCTTTGAAAGGGCAATCTGATTAATCCACTTCCCTGCTCCCTCACTGTCACCACTATCTGTTTTCTTAATTATTAATCTGTCCTGTTTGAAAGTACCTGTTGAATCTGCTTCCAGACTCCGCTCTTGTCATTTCAGATCATAACAACTCAGTGCATTGAAATGTTTCTCTGCATATTGCTTCTGGTTCTTTGCCCGTTACTGTAAATCTGTGTTTTTTGGACTGCTTGATGTCATGAAAATTAAATTTTGAAGGTACCAAGCATTCATTTACTCACTATCTACATTGTGCTTAAGGAGATTGAAATCTGAAAATTTTATTCTATATTTTCTTGCCATTAGTAAGCAGGCCAAAAGAGGGCATTGTAGAATGTCTCTGTAATCATAAAAATGCTGAACTAAATAGTTTCACACAAGATGAGATTTAGTTATTTTGAATTCTGCCAACCATAGATGGAAACAATACTCCACACTCACTCTGAATGGACACAAAAGCTGGAATCCTGAGTCCTCTGGTTACTGTAGGGTTGATGAACTATTTGAGGTTTGCTGCAACTTATCTTGAGAACTGCAATAATCATCAAGAAAGGTTTTTTAGACTGCAATGTCGGGAAAATTGCTGAAAAAAATTAGCATAATTACTGCCCGTTTAGTCGTTCAGACTGGGCACCTTTTTAGACTGCAAGTGCCTGAGTGCAACAGTTCCCGGGGTTGGACGTGCAGTCGAGTGGATGACCGACAAATAATTTTTCTGGTACAATTTACACTGCAGGCTTCCTCCAAGAAATTGTAGGGATCCTGCAGGATAAATCGCAGGGCAGGAATTGACTCAAAATTCCTGCACATTTCTTTTTAGACGGCCCACGTAGCAGCAAAATTCCTTGATTGTGCATTAACATGTCTGCAGTCTATAAACCCCCATTGTGATAGATCATCTTAAAAAAGCCACATATAATCTTCCTCTGGGAAAAAAAACGTGTAGTTCTGCCATTACATCATGAATTTGCCTAATCTTTCCAGGAAATTTATCGTATTGACATCGTATCTAATTATATTTATGAGGGTTAGCCTTCACCAGTTCATTTGTATTTCTAACTAGACTCTTGTCAGTCCTGAAACAGGAACAGCATAAAAAATAGTGAAATAATGGACAGCACAGTTAGCGTTGCAGTTAGCACAATGCTGTTCCAGTTCCAGCAATCTGGGTTCGAATCCAATGTTGCCTATAAGGAGTTTGTATTTTTTCCCTATGTCTGTGTGGGTTTCCTCCAGGTGCTCCAGTTTCCTCTCAGCCTTCAAAACGTACGGCAGTTGTTGGTCCATTGGGTGTAATTCGGCACCTAGGCTCATGGGCTGAAAGGGCCTGTTACCATGCTGTATGTCTAAATGAAATTTAATTTAAGTTTAGAAGTGTATGTGTGGTTAAGCAGAGTATATTTATTGGTTTGGATTTTATCTCCCTCTCATTTGTTCAGCAGTCTTCCTGATCACCAGTTACTCTCTTTAGCATGAGGTCTCGCACGCTGCTATGACCCTGCTAGGTCCCGTCCTCTCTTTCTTTCCCTAATTTTTGCAACCCCAAATCCACAAATCATATCTCCATGTCTGTGAAAATAAATAAATCTGCGCAATGCACTTATTTTTGCTTTGATAAATCAGAAGCTCTTTTGCCTCAATCACTTCCACTGCTCTTGAATACTTTGTATGTGAGAAAATTTAAACGTTTGCTTCTTGCTTTTATATTACAAATTGTGCCCTATTCCTTTAGCTGCTAACACCTGTATTTATGAACATGATAGTTCCTAACTTGCTTTAATGACTTGAAGATGCTGTTTGAATGGAATAACCTCATTGAGAACAAGGCATTTTTCAATATTCTTGCTTTTATTTCCAAGGTAGTTTTAATCCAGTGCCTTGTCTCTAGTAAAATTGCTTCTCACGCATGCCTTGCACATGCCATTGGACATTAATGTCCTTGTCAAAAGAAAATGACTGTCTTCTCATTTGAATGTATTCTGCTCAGATGTACAATCCAATCTATTCCCTCAATATACTTTCTCCCATTAATTCAAGTTCTATAATAATGCCAAAGAGCTAGTTTACCACTTCTATGAATTTCCATCCACTTTTATATCAGCAGTATTGAAGCACCTGGAAGCTCCCCAGCATGTAACAAGGGTGCTCATTTTAGTTAAAGAGTCAAATGACAATGTCTACACAGTGGGTTACAATTAATATATTACAGGAAAAGCTTAAACACTGAGACACTGTCCATCTTTGGAAATTTTCATTCTCCTTGAAAATAAATCATTAGTTAGAAATGAGTAAAGCATAAGAAGTCATTGTTCCTCAACGGTATCGAAGGATCTCACCTTCCACCCAGAAGTGTGTTCAGTGTTTCTCAAATGTCAACAAGAATGTTCTAAAGCCTCTTCCATTTATTGTCCTCTTCCTAAATGTTCATTACCAATTACAATTACCAATGCTATTCCATCTCTCTTTGAAGCAAAGTTCTTTTTTGTACATTTTGAATTTCAAGAATATGTGTTCAAGTCTCACTATTGAGAAGTTCATGTTGTGCCATTGAAGCTTGAGATAGAGATAAAATGTTGAAGGGAAATTCATCCACCTCCTCAATACATCAGGATCCAGGGAAGAGCAGCATAGATGTCTACACATTAGTGCCCAGTCATTCCACCAACAACATATCACCTCATTGTGATTCATTTGATCTTTGTAGGATCATGCATGTGCAGAAGTATTGCCTTGCAAAGAAATTGAAGGTGCGAACGAGTCGATTTAAGTGGGTTCTCCTTTAAACCACGTGAAATTTGTTCTTACATTTAATTTCTGAGTCATCTGTACTTTGCTCCCAAACTTGAATCCTGTTACAGCAACTTGGATTTTTGTTCCTTAATCAACAGATGTCAATACTCATACTAGCTGCCTACCATTATACAGGTGTAAGAACACATGTTGAGTAAGAATGCCTGCATGCATCATTTGACCAAGGCTGCAGACCATTCATGGGGGATTGATAGCATTTGCCTCATTAAAAATGCATTTATAGATGCTGTAGATTAGAGTAAATCCAAACAATTGAAAACAATATTTGTATATCATTGAGACATCGGGCCACAACTGTCACCGGAAATACATTTTCCAAGATGGCTGAATGTCTCTAAATATTCAGTTAAACATGTCAGTCAATGACACCAATCCCTTCCATAGAAAAAAATCTGTAATCTATAAAAAATATCTTTATTTAAAAAATTTTTTTAATATATTTTCCACGCCGTGGAAATAATTTCTTTCCAAAATTATCTGAATTTCCAAGCAAAGAAGGTGAGAAAAAGCCCCAAGCAAATTTCCCTCACATTACTATCTCTTTAAATCACTGCCAAGCATTTTTGCCTTTTAATTCTCTCCAAACTGGTATCACAAACATGTTGTTCGAGATTTAACTCGGATTCCCACAGCTCCAAGATCTGCTAGAGCAGTGGTTTTCATTCCACTCACATACCACTTTAAGTAATCGCCATGCCATAGGTGCTGTGATTAGTAAGGGATTACTTAAGGTGGTATGTGGGTGGGAAAAAAGGGTTGAGAATCACTGCTCTAGACCCAATTATGACTGAAATATTTTGCTTGAGAAAAATTGTCATTGGCCCATTTCCTTTGGAGTTATAAAACCGTGCACATAATGAGTCAATTAGGTATAATTAAAACAAAGGTCTTCAAACTTTTTCTTTCCACCCACATATCTCAAGTAATCCCTTACTAATCTCAGAGCACCTATGGCATAGGGATTACGTTGAGTTTCAATAATATCTTCCATGGTATTAAAACATTGGAGTGGATGGTTCCCATTTATTTGATGTGCAAATTATCAAAATGCTACCCCTTGAAAAATTAGACCAGATCCTCTGGTTACAACCCACACTGGCCTGCAAAGTCATATATCATTCTCTGGTTAATGATCATCTCCATATTTACTACCACTAACTGGATTCAAAGGTGCGACCTCCGTACGACCTGCATTTTTCACTCACAGGAATGTAAGGAGCAAACCCTGCTTTGTTCCCTCTGATACATGACCATGTAAATGTCAGGATAGGATTTGAATGCACTGTTCGCAACAGTGGAATGCATATAAACCCCATTATCTGGAATTCAAGCAACCAGCAGGCTCAAGCAACTGGCAAAAAAATCGTGGAAAATAAATAGGTTAAAAAATCCAGGTTTAAAAATGGTGCAACCTAGCAGTTAGTTCACCAATCATGCAATCTCAAACAGCCAGCAAATACACTTAACCGGCATCTACCAATCCCCATAGATGCTGGATACTGGGGGTTTTATTGTAATATCTTGACATTTACAGTAGCTTCTGATATTCCTCTCTTCCTTATGCCAGAGGTTTAGTCAGATGGAACGCAGCCACAGGGTTAGTTTGAACCCTTGGCTGGACACTGAGAGCAACCCTACCCAACCATGCAGGAAAAATGCCGGCTGATGCTGCAATAATGACCTTCAGCTTTAGATGCAAACCAGAGGGCCAGGCTGGCAGCATCAACACAACAGCTGCCTCAGGAATTCACTGGGTCCTTGCAAGGGGTTGCTTATTTTGCCTTTTGACCTTGTCCTCAAAATAACCAACCCCTTGGGGAGATTTGTGAACAAGAACTGGCAAAAGCTTCCTCAGTCAGTGAAAATATTGGAAGGGAGAAGTGCAATAATTCAATATTGCTTCTAATCCAGTTCTTTGCTTTTTGTCCAACAGGGCTACTAGAAAACCATTTAACCAATGCAGAGCCAGAATGCTGTGATGTCAGATGGAACACCTGTGACCTCTCCTGGGATAAAGGTTACAATACATCTACCAAATCCATGGACTCCGTGTTGCATCATAAGTCTTCGCTGCCTGTTTCAACAGCATCTCGACTGTGCAACAGCAGACTCAAGCTGTGTGTTTTGGTATTAATTCTTCTACACACTGTGGTAACATTTTCTGGGTTTCAGAACAATAGCAGAGTTGACATGGAGGCAGTAGGTGCACTGGATGACAATTCTGCAAGTGAAGACTAGAAAACGATGTCTTCTTCCTTTCTTTTTTGTTTCAACAGTTCGTACAGGGCCATGGTACTGAACAGCAAAGAAGCTCAAGGGGTTCTGAGAAGACCACCCAAATGAAGAGCTGGGCTGCAGGCAGCCAGGCAATACAGTGTGCAGAGTGGCTGAGAAGAAAACAAATCTGGCCATGGCAGATCCAGAAATGCTTATCTGCTCTGATAAGGATAGATGGTTGAAAATGTTAACTGATCCAACAAGAGTAGAGTTAATCTGGGAAAAGCATAGCTGTCTCTGGGACAGATTTTAGAAACAGACAATTGCTGTAACTCATTCCGTTCCACATGCAACTAAGAAGGTTTACGATGTATAGACGCACTGAACAATTTCATTACAGGATGTTTTTTTCTTTTGCCTTCTCAATTTGTAAACAAGGTAAACTCTAATACGGTAGCCTTCAACAAATTCTTTGTGGTGTCTATTCCTACAAACGTGACTTAGTTGTCCCAAGGACGGATAGCAATAATCCTGTTTTTGAACCAAGAATGTTTTGCCTATGTCAGAAAGTCAGATAGGTGTCTGAATCCCTGAATGGTGTACTTGTCCAAACAAATATGGTAATAATTCTCCTCATAACAAACCCAGTAAAATAAGATCTATCATCTTATTGTTAACAGCTAGTTAAAAATGGTTACCTTTTGTTATGAAGAACACCAACAAAGGAACTGTGAGCATCTCAGTTGCAGGAAAGGTAGACAAACACACTAAAACTCTATGATTGGTAGATTGGTAGGCACCTCCTGCTTACTCCTCCTGTATAACGTGCTTCCTCAGTTCTGAGCAGGCTGCTGCGTATGGATATCATGGTTACCTAACTCAAGACTGGAAGCCACATCATTCATAGTCTCGGGGTAAAAAGGAAGTGATTGATGCTTTTCATTTGATGGGAATGATACAAGTATTAATGAAAGAGGGGTAGCGTTGAAAGGGGGTAATGGTAGGAGTACGTTTTGAAAAGAAACACCAAAGGATGTTTGAGTCTATTTCAGAATGAAGAGGTCGTGGATATGTGTCTCCTAGCTACTGCCTGTAAAAGCCTCAAATGGAATTCAGTACAGGCTTGATGCCAGTGCAAACCCTTCACAACAGATGATCTAAGATTCCCATGGCCCACAACATGTGTCTTCAGATGCAGTGCATGGTCAAACATAACATGGTGGCAGCCAAATGAACTATTAAAATACGAATGTATGCTTTTATAAGTAAGAATAATCATAGACAATAAAGATAAAGGCGTAAGATTTTATTATGCATTTTAGTTAAGATTCGTAAGCACCTATGATTCTACTCTGCCCAGCACTTTCACTGGTTCTCAGAGCTTGATTACTTGGGAAATTTGAAATAGGTATTTCAATTACTGAGAATACCTGAAGAAGGGCTAAAGTCCATTGCCTAAGTTTCAAAGAATTGGAGACATTTTAGAAATAACACAAAGCACTTCATGGTACTGGGATACCAGACTGTATATCACTGTACCAATATAATTAATTAATACCTACTGTCAATTAATCCGTTTGTTGGTAACAGGTTTAAACAAACTGGGTTCAATTTTTAGAATGTGTGAGGGTTCAACAGAAATCGAAGATAAATTATCACACCAAGTGAGGACTCAAGAATGTTTGGTGCAAAAATTCAAATGCATTACTAATGATTTCAGAAGATTGAAGTTTGCCATCATGCAGTTGCCCTGGGGTAGCCATGATATATCTGGCTTGGAGGAGCCATGTCATTACCTGAATTGGGTATAGATATAAATGCATGATCTTGCTGGCTTGCAGTAGTCATGATGTTCCTGGCGTGAAATTAGCCATAATGTATTTGGCATCAGATTAATCGCAATGGACCTGTTTGGCACCACCTAATGATGTACCTGATTTTGGGGATATCTGTGATGCAAATTGCTTGGGTTAGCCATAATACATCTGACTTGAGGGGATTCATGAAGGTCACTCTGAGTGTCAAAATAGGAAATTGTTCTCTCCTCCAATATTGGCAGCCCTCACTTTGAAAAGCAAAACAAGTGTTCTCCCATCTCATCTTCATTCATGTGGAAGGGGTTCACAAAAGTGACACACAATAAATCAGTTCCCATCAAGAGCAGCTTTCAAGTCAACTCTGGTGAAATAGATTTTATAGTCTCAGAATTATGCTATTATTTTGTTGGGGAGCTGCAGGTTCAAGCTTCTCTTTCCTGCAAGCAAAGCTAAAGCAAACCAGATCCATTTATTTGCTTTGGAAGCAAATCACTTATTTTTTGTGCCAATTAATCGAAAGCAAATGGAATAGCAACTGGGACCAGATGCTTCATAATAATCTTGGTGATCTGTAGTGATATCAAGAAAAAAATTCTTATTGTTCCTCGGGCATGAAATAAACACGCCTGCCTTGTTTTAGGGAAGACCTTTTGTGTTTCTAAATTGGCACATGAAGTCCACTGGATCAATATTTGCGAGAGCACCATCTTTCTCTCAATCTTCCCAGAGCAGCACAAAGTGGAGAAGTTGGTCCCCAGATACATGCTACAAGGATGATGTTAAGGTATGCCCGTACAGCAATTCAACCCTGGACAATAACACTGAATGCTTTACTCTGCTCTGAAAATGACTCCATGATCTACAATAGAATGAATTTCAGATGCAAGCATGTCTGCACAACTGCTGCTATTTTGTGCATATTGTACAATCAACAGGGAAGCACTTCTTTGCAATCTTCATTCAATAAAGAATGTTTCTTCTGCCATCCATTTCCTCTCTTGGGTCCCTCTTGTTTTGCTGACACACCTTTTATTGCCACATAATCATGTCACCCAAATGTTTCCCCCTCGCTCCACCTCTGTCCCAACTGCTCCCTGATGCCTTACTCTCTACTCCCTTAATTATCTCCTGGATCACCCCACAACTGTGCTTTTATGCTTTGTTGTCATGACATTCTGTTGTCCTTTGATCCATGATGCTGATCTGTCATGTCAGTTGAAGTTTAACCTTTCCAGTCTCATGTCTGCTCCCAACAAACAGCCATCTTCCCAATGGATCCATTGGGTAACATCTCCATAGCATCTGATCATGTGTAGGAAGTGTCCTTCCATGCACCCATTGTGATGAGCCCAATGATGTTGTAGTATTAAGTGAAATTTAGTTATTGAGGAAGATCACCTTGTGCATTAGAACCTGGTAACACAACTGTTTGTGTCAGGTTCAGGTCCGATCTATGTCCTTTCCAAACAGCTGAGCTCAGCTGAGGCCTTGTTGTGCTAGTATTTCACCAGGTCATAAAGTAAAAGCAGAAAATGATGGAAATATTCAGCATGTTTTGCTGCATGTGGAAAGAGAAACAAAGATAATGTTTTTAAGCCTTCTTCAGAACAGGGAGAGAGTGTTTTGAGTAACAAAAAAGATGGTCAAGGTATTGATAGGATGAAAGGAATGTCCTTGAAAAGATGAGGGCAGGATTACTGTGGGGGATAAAATGTTGAAGTATTCATTTGGTTGAGTGTGAATCAGCGAAATTGTAGACCAAAGGAAGATAAAACTGGTACAACTGTAGAAAATTCCAAGCTGTTTATGCTGTGGTAGTGTAGAGAGAAAAAGAGCTGATATAACAGATGGAAGACCTGTTGTAGAATTACCTAGTTCTGTTGCAAACAGATAAAAACAAATCATCTAAAATTGTAGAACTTGATGTTAAATCCAACACACAGATGGAAGATGAGATAATGTTCTTCAAGCTTCTGTTGTGGCAAACCATAAAAGTGCAGGAGGCCACAAACAGATAGATCGAGTGGGACTGGAAAGCAGAATTAAATGGCAGGAATGAAGAAGCCCAACGTCACCTGTATTCAGATCAGTGTGTCCTGGTGTTAACATAGGGTAATAGCGTTGGATAGGAACTTGGCCAAGAAGAAGTGGGATAGATGGTAGGGAGGGGAAGTGAGACTTCCAAGAGCCTGACTAGAAGTGTGACAACACATGCCTCAGACGTGCTGTGCGCAGGCAAGATTCTCTGGCCCTGGAGCCCAAGTTTGCCTCAGTGCCATGGTCAAGTGGTAACATGAGGGTTGAGTGGCTCTTTGAGATATGGATGTTATTATCGTGAGACAATATTCCAGCTTGGTTCTGGTCAGTTGAGAAAAAATATATAACAAGCTTGAGTTTGTGTAGGGTTTGGGTGAACTTCTGCTGCATTTACCCATCTAACCATCAATCTGTATATTGCCCCACCTTTGCTGGCAAATAAGCAACTGTGCAGATTTAATCCCCAATAACAAACTCAGCATTAACACCAATATAATTTTCCTTTATCTTCTCCATCTTGGAACAAGTCATCTTATTCATCTCCTCTTTGCAGTGTTCTTTTTTTTTGACCCAAGCCCCAAGTTTCTTATCCATTTTCTTTGTCTCATGAACTTGAATAATTTTAATGTCAGTTACCAATACCAACATTTCATTCAAAACAACTATTCAATCTGCCTGAAACCTCTCCCTTCATTTCAACTCTCTGAGTTAAAATCCATGACAAATGCACTCCATAATGCACTTCTTGTCACACAGACACATCAGGTGATGGAAACCTAAATGGGTTTTGCTCCAGATGTGTTATTTTAAACCTATTGGACCTGTTGACTTTGGAATTCACTGCAAGAGAGTGACTGAGCTGGGGCAAAGAATGGTTATTAAATGTATTCATTTACAGTGTGTGAGTATTGTTAGCCGGACATTAACGGTTCGTGTTTGCTGTCCCCAAGATGATGATGATGAACTATCTTCATGATCCACTGCAGTCTGCCTGGTCAGAATTAACACCACATTCTTGTTGGATAGGAGCATTCAAGACTCTTATTTCCATGCAATAGAAGGTGAAAGGGTGGTTTACTGAGTTATAAACTGTTTTATAATAACCAAGGGCTAGATGGAAGTGTTTTTTTAAAACAGGTGCAGAAGCATGAGGGCATTCAAAGATGATTCAGTTTGGGTGATGTGAGCAAGTTAGAATGGTTGACTCTGCCTGTGATTGAGGCCACAACTCCAAAATGGACTTTACCAAAGAGACAAAGTGATTGTGTCCATGACATTCCTTGTAATTACTCAACCACAAGACTAACCTCCATTGCCCAACCCATTGCCCTTAATGTTGCCATATATAAAGTGTCTGTATTATTAAATGCGATGTTAAAAATATTTGTAGATCTATTGCACAGAGCATTACACCACAGGCCCTTCAACCCACAATGTTGTGTGGACATAGGGCTCATCCAGGACTTGAACCTGTGACCTCTTGTGTCCTCAGCAAGAATTAAACCGCTCGATCAATGAGCCTATACAAAAGAACAGCTATTACATAACTCGCAGTTAATTTATGGGAACCATCCATTAAAGTCTGCCAAGCACAACATGTTCTTCCTGATACGATGTACTCGCTATCATGTACTTCTTGAGGCTATTATCTCAAGTCAGTTAGGCCACTTTTACTTTTAGTCTTTCCAGAATAATCTGATAGCTCTGATAATCCAGCATAAGATTGGGATCCAAACTGTGGGCCAAATGCACAGTTGGAACCACAATTGGAATCTGGCACAGAAGTACTTGATACTTCCTGCTCCCTTGAAACTTAGCAGGTGTGCTGGAAAATATATTATACCTCTGTGTAACATATAAAAAAGGTGAATTAAAGGTGAATGTTGGATGTTAGTTGAATAATTTCCAATAGTCCAGAAAATCTGCTTGCCCAGTACCACCAAAGACCCAAGGATGCCAGTTTATCAGAGTTTGATGATACACGTCTCCCCTGCAAGTTACGGTCAAGATGTCTTTGGATTTCAATAATATGATCCTATTATGACATCGAATCTACCCATATTGGATTAGTGTGGCATTAAAAAGTCTCCAGTTAAGGTGATAAAATGTACCCATGTGTACATCTTGTGGCTGACGTTTGTTTTGCACAAACTAATTTTCAGCCTTTTGCGGTGTTTCAATTTTAGAGATTTTTTAAATGTAGAGATAACCTGGGGTTATGAAGTCATTTAAATGAAATTTCCTTCCTTCTTAAACCTAATCGCTAAACGTTGCTTTTGCCCAGTGCCACTCTTGCCTAAACAATAGAATCCAAAAGATCGCCAAAACCTGCTTCTCCACCTACTCCGCTACCTCTGGCTTTCCTCAGCACATATTGTCCCACTAAGATTCAGCAACACATGCTGATGGCGACACTGACAACTCTCAGCTCCACCTGGACCTACAACCATCTCTGGTAACAAAATGCTTATACAACAGTTCACTTTGTACAGTAAAACCCCTGGTACCAGCTGGGCCAGCTTTAAGAGAATTGGACCAATTGCTCCCAATTGTGCCCCATGCCTAAGGGGGCCCTGTGCTAGGGTAATATCTTGTCAATTACACACAACACATTGCAACATACACCTAACACCACATTGCGGGTTTTATAGAGAACAGCAATGATTTAAATTTTCTTCTGAATCCTTAAAAAGTAAGTTGTGTTTGTTTATACTGCTTATGTTTAACTCACGTCCACTTTTCAAGAGTACATTTTGATTGCTTTCCATTCTACCATAGAGATATATAGCTTATAATAAACTTTATTTATATCTCTAAGATTCTACAGATTTGGGTGTGAATCTGGGGCCCTGCAAAAAATGTTTCCAACTGGGCCCCACAGCTCCTAAAGCCCTGGATATCTGGCACCTATAGGGATTGGTAGATGGCGGAAAAATATATTTTCTGGTTGCTTGAGACTTACTCTTACAATGCCTAACTCATACACCTGCATTAAGAATATACAGTTTAAAAGACAAAAATACCAGTCTGTACTTACACTGAACAAACTTCATTTGCTTGAATAGATAAACCTTAAAGCATTTACTTTATCTTCACTCACATTCTTTGAAAACATTTAACTGTCGCTGCATCTGCAGGTTCCTCCCCCTCCCTGGATGAACAATAAAATTATAGATAATTAAACCCCCCCCTCCCCAAAATTTACAGATAAAGCCTCTGACCACGGCGACTCTTACGAAGCAAGGAGAACGAGACACTTTGGGAGAGTCACCCTAACAGTGAGCTCTTCATCCTGGGCGACGCCATTTTATTCAAACACAACTTTATTCAAACAGCTGCTACGAACAAAACATGACCAAGGCCCTCCACTGGCTGAATATTTGTTCCCATCTTCATTAAAGGTCGATGTGTTATTTTAGAGAACATTTATTTTTACAGTTTTAAACTTGCGTATTTTTTTTACCTGTTATATTTTTATTAATTTTAATTTTTTTTCCTCAAGTTTTTTGCCAGTTGCTTGAATTCTGGATACCCATGGGCTTTGTTGCATTAGGAACCCAAAGCCATTACAATCACCCCACTTCCATGACTTCAAACTCCTGCTGCCGATTTCTTCAAAGGGCTTAGACATTGTCATTATTGGAAAGAGTGGTCACAATCTCAGAGTCCGATTCCAGATCTTAAATATCATTAGCCAAATTACCAACACCTCCATAAGATCTATTGACTCCATTCCAACTGCTGTTTAAAATCAAAACCATTCTTTTTGTCATCTTCCCACAGCTCGTTTGTCAGCTTCTTATTTCTATATACAAGCAAATTGGCAACTCTGGACCAAATCGCACTTACCTGTTCTCTCTGAGGGATTGAAAGAAGATTCCAAATTAGTATGATTCCTATTCCAGAGATGAGACAAAAAAATCTGGATTCATTCACTGATGCCAAGAGAGTCCCAGATTTTTGAAAGGCCTGTAGTTTGGTTGCAGTATTATATCAAAAGTCTATACATCCTCTCAAGTAGCTTTAAAAATAACATGATATTGTCCAAAGAGGGACAGGAATGGTCTTCCTAGTGTTCCAACTAATGTTTATCCTTCATTTAAAAAAAAACAATCTGTTTATTGATATTTGTGGAAGGTTCCAAAGGATAAATTCCATCGTTGCACGAGTGGTTTATGCTCCAAAACGTGTTTCATTGGTTGTAACTTTCTTCAGAGTAACTTAATGAAGGGAAAGCTATTTCTTCAAGACCCCAGATTTAAAATTCACGTCCTTCTGCCTGAACCTCTTCTTGCTCTCAGCCCTTGGAGCCTGAACCTGCAGTACGATGAACTCCAGATATATTACGCCATCCCTCAATTAATATCTTAGAAAATAATTGTGGTGCAGCAACTGGGTCGTAGTGTGAAAGGAAGAATGAGAAAATGGATCAGACCTAGTCGAGTCAAAGTTCAGTAAAAGTCGTTTTACTCAAACAGTCATGCGTAGCTTTTTAAAACCCCATGCGTTCCAAATGACATCATCGGACTGTGACGTCATGACATCACTCGGAACCTCCCGAGCCGGTTCGATTAACCCTCCAGTGAGCTGCTACATAGGGAATATTTCAAGATTCAATTTATTGTCATGTAATTTGCTGTGAAGCAGAGAGATTCAACATTGGAAGAAATTGCCTGAAGCGCCTCTTACAGTCAGAGAAAGAGAAACAAAGAGAGTCCCCCCCAGAGGATTTTCCTCCAGCTCTCCCGTAGCCTCCACAAAGCCAGTCCAAACAGTCTGAGCTCCAGATCCAAACCTCCATCACAATTAAGAACTCTTTAGCGCCCTCGCCATCGTCTCGCGCCCCAGTTCTTATACCTGGTTCCCCTTCAAGCAGTTCTTGAGCCAGTCTCGCTGAGTTCCTTGCCCCGAGTCACCAACATGCCTGTGCATTTCCTCAACCAAAGAGCCCCTCATTGATTCGCTGCCATGGACACCATCCTGTGGGTCGACTACTCTGCTTCTTCTCTCAGATGGGGGATGTTCTCCCTGCATTCTGGTGTCCAGCTCCAGCCCTCCACAAAAGCAACCCCTCATGGCTGCTACCAATTATAGGCGCTGCCTTCTTGGGGGCAGACCCTGTGGACGCAGAATTTTTAAATAACAACCACTGTTGGCTCCATTTACAGGCTTTTCAAAGCCTGTGCAGAGCTGATGGCATCATTATTGATATACATCAACAAATCATGTTAAAATTCCATCAGTAAAGAACGTAAAGAGCTTTATTTTTATTTTTAAAATGGTATCAGTTTTTTGGTTTAGTAAGTTTGCCAGGGTGTCCAGATAGTTCATTAAATTCTCTTTCACACCCACCCTCTTAGCCCTTAAACATCTCCACTCCACACCCCCCCCCCTCCCCACCCCCAGCTTTCAACACTGCTGAGGCCACATTCTGAATTCTCTCCAAGACTTTTCTTCTGGCATGTTAAAAGGCACTACTTATTTACAATTGCATTGGAAAATGGCATAATGTAATTGATTCCTTTAAAATTTTGGTTTTAAGTTCCAAGGCTGCCTGCAATCTGAATCAATTTCCTTTGGTTCTCTCACTTCTTAATCAAACCACGAGAGGGAGCATTGTTGTCTAATGGACCATTTTTAACTAACATTTCAGCTCTTTAAGCATATTGGCTGGTTTTATGCAGATACTTTGGGGACAATGAGATTCAGTAAACTTTAGGGTTAATCAGCACAAAACCTGGGCTTGAACAAAGTTTAATTTGATCAGGCAAAAATAATATTTTCTTTGCAGTCTACGGATCATCATTAACGACAATTTGAATCAACCCAAAGTAATTTCTAGTGGAGCAAAGTCTCTTATTCTTTCATCAGTAAACTGGGATAATGTTATAAAGTGATAACAATACTTAGAAAATTATTACGCGATTGGGAGTATGAAAAAGATTTATGAAATGGAAAGTCCGTCTGGGGCTGTTTGAATTTATAACAGGAAGAATAGTTAAAGAGGACCAATTTGGTGAAATGTACTTGGACTTCAATAAGGTGCCACAGAAGAGATTAAAAACAAATATATATTAGGAGAAATACTGAGGATTAGGTTTGGTCAACATGCAAAACCAGAGTTAGAATTTTTGGGTTGGGAGTGTTTGACTAGTAAGGTATTGCTGGAATTGGTTTCACTAACAATATCTGTAAGGGTGGGGAACCAATGTTAGCAAAATGTAAAATAAAAGTATTCCATTGCCAGGCCCACTGGTGGTCGCAAATATTGTCCCAAAGAGAAACCAATCTTCGTGTAACCAAAAAATGTGGTATATTCATTTGAAAAAATAACATGCTCATTAATAAGTAATCAGGACATTCCTATGGATAGTGTATCGCATTCATGGTTGCAGATCTAACCAGCTAATTCATTCCCCTTTAGGAAGAATTATGATTAGTGCTCCAAAAAATAGATCTGTGTCCCAGGTCCCACATGGGAATAAATCTTTGGGTAAATCCTTGGGCACCTCAACTCACAGTGGTTTCCTATAACTAATTTGGTAACAGTATGCTTGATGCTTCTGTATTAGATCCTGATGCTTTTTGTGTATTCCTCAGGACTGAAAGTTAGGATGAGGTTAGCTTTCCCCATTTCTTCCCAGGCAGATCTCCAAAATCTCCTCATGGTTTCCCTTCCACCTGCCGTAAGCAGATTTCTTCCATCCTGAGTGTTGTCTGTCATCGTGTTATTTGTAGACGGTCATCCAAGGTATGTTCCAAATGTATCGTTTTGGGTTCTATTTGTGAACTGATCCAGAGAACTGAAGAGATGGGAAAATAAGAGGGAAATGCACCACTAATGGCCAAGCAGGGACGTGCTCTGGCCCAAGTGGAATCGAACCATAGTTCAATTCTCCACCCGCTCCATCGTCCCAGGGAGTTTACCGATGTAATTCTTTTCCACAGTGCGTAATTTCAAATCCATGGCTTTGTGATTCCATTACTGCAAAAGATTATTTCTGGAATTGAGATGGGATGTCCTTTAAGGAGTACATTTGCAATTCTGCACCACGCCAGATATACACAATAAGAATTTCTATTTTCTTCAGAGTGTACCATAAATAAAGGCATGTTCAACATGGTCTAAGTATTGCTTTCTTTTGTATGTGTATGACGCTCAGATTTCTGATATTATTTCACCTCCAGTGCCTGTAAAGATCACATCTTTTTCAGTCCTTGGCTGGTTAATAATAATATTAAATTTCTCCACAGATAAATAACCTGCTCACTGTGGAATTGGATGATGGCACCAACCCCACTTTGATCAATACCTAGTTAATTGATCTCAGCTTGTTCAGAAGCAGAAATACAATTGGCCTCCAAGTCTCCAGGCTAGGAACTGAAAGATAAGTCAAAGTTCCTGCTTCTAATTATAATACATGGCTATATGGGAAACTGAATATATTAGCTGAGCATATCAGATATGTTAACTTGGGAACATTGTTCTCCAACCTTGTAAATAACCACTGTGTTGACTGAGTTGTGATGGAGAGCTGCCAGGATTCGTGGAATCTTTCCCCTCTCCTTTGGCTGATTCATAGGGTCAGGGTGACTCTTTCTATAGGTTTGGAACAGACTGATTAAATCAAAGTGGAATATGCAGTCTGTCAGAAGTGAGGAAGGTAAATGCAATAAATAAACATGCTAGAGAAACTCAGGTCATGCATCCATAGGAAGAAAATGGCAACTAATGTCTCAGGCCTGGATTGCATCTACAAATCTTTTACACTGTCTGCACCTACTGTGATTGAGCACTCTGCATTAGCCCAGGTAAATGCAATTCCAACAACACCATAGAACCATAGACACTACAGCATAGTAATAGATCCTTCAGCCCATCTAGTCCATGCCAAACTATTATTCTGACATCTCGTTGACCTCCACCGGGACCATAACCCTCCATATTCCTCCTGTCCATGTAGTTTTAAAAATATTTCTTAAATGTCCAAATCAAGCCAGCATTCACCACTTCATCTGGCAGGTCATTCCACACAAACACCACACTCTACATGATGTTCACTTTAAACATCTTTCATCCTTAACCCATGTCCTCTAGTTCCTGTTTCGCCTAACCATAGAACACTACAGCACAGAAAATGGTCTTCTAGTCTATGTCGACCATCGTTCAGAGAGCCCCAATAACCTGCTCCCATTCCATAACCCTCCAGACCTCTCCCTCCATGTATCTATCCAATTTATTCTTAAAAATCAAGATCGAGTCCACACCCACCACATCAGATGGCAGCTTGTTCCACACTCCCATGACTCTTTGAGTGAAGGTTCTCCCAATGTTACCCTTAAACTTTTCCCCTTTCACCCTAAAGCCATGTCCTCTCGCATTTATCTCCTAGTCTAAGTGGAAAGAGCCTATTAGCATTTACTCGGCCTATACCTCTCTTAATCTTGTAAACTTCTATCAAATCTCTCCTTATTCTTTTCTGTTCCAAGGAATAAAGTCCTAACCTGTATAATCTTTCCCTGTAACGCAACTCCTGAAGACCCGGCAACATCCTAGTAAATCTTCTCTGCACTCTTTCAATCTTATTGATATCCTTCCTATAGCTAGGCGACCAGAACTGCACACAATATTTCAAATTTCAACATAACATCCCAACTCCTATACTTTGATTTATGGAGGCTCGGTGCCAAAAGCTTTCTTTACAACCCTGTCCACTTGTGATGCCACATTAGTGGAAAAAGCCTGCTTGCATCTACTCTATCTACACCCATCATAGCAATTGGTTAGATGCTCCATGCACCACCTTGAATTGATACAGTGAAAAACTTTGTTTTGCTTGCTATCTAGGAAAGTCAACCCATCCTTAAATATTAATTGATATGATGTGCATCATATTGCAGTGTGTACCATCTACTAAATTTATAGTAATTACTCCTCTATCAGTATCTCTGAAACCCAAACCTTTCTCCTGTAAACAAATCTCACTAAGTGTAAGCAGGCAGGGAGTGCTAGCAACACTGCGAGTATTGTCCTGAGAGGGCACTGATTTGCAATTTGGAAGATTTTGCAGAGACAGATTTGGTATTATTTTTCCAATGCCCTGGGATGCTTGCAGAAGGTAGTTCAGGACATTGAGGGTGACACATTGCTGCACCTGGGAAACCTGAGTTCAATCCTGAACTTGGAGGCTTTGAGTGGAGTTTGCACATCCTTCCTGTGGCAACATGGGCTGACCTTGGGAGCTTCTGACTACTTTCCTATTCAACATCTCAAAGAAGTGAGAATTGGTGGGGGTGGAGACACGAGAGACCCAGATGCCGGAATATGAAGCAAAAAACATGAAAGTCCACAAGACAGGCAGTATCTTTGGAAGCTAAGATTGCAAGAAGTTGCAAAGGGTTGTGATTATGGGTCAGTCCATCTCACACACACACACACACACACACCTCCCCTCTTTCAACTCCATCATTAACTCCTGCAAAGACTCATTTCATCCCAGCCACATTCCTCATTAACCTCTTCCCATCTGGAAGAAGATTCATGGGTGTGAGATGACATGCCACGTAATTCAAGGACAGTTTCTTTCCTGCCATTATCGGACTCCTGAATAAACATCACAATTGCAAAATTATGTTCCCTTTGCACCAACTGAGCTCTCTCACTAATTCTGCACTTCTGTCCTGTGTCTTACTGACTATAAAATGTATGAGATATCTCACTGGACTCCTCAGAAAACAAACCTTATTCATGCACCTTGGTACATAAAGCATAACAGCACAATACAGGCCCTTCAGCCCATGATGACGTACTGACCATATATACCTACAAAAAATAACTAAACCTTCCCTACTCAGAACTCTCTATTTTTCTTTCAGGAGTTGGGAGGTGATGTTGAGACTGTATAAGACGTTGGTGCGGCCTAATTTGGAGTTCTGTGTGCAGTTCTGGTCGCCTAATTATAGGAAGGATATAAACAGAGTGGAGAGAGTGCAGAAAAGCTTTACCAGAATGTTACCTGGGTTTAAGCATCTAGAGTATAGGGAGAGATTGGACAGATTAGGTCTTTATTCTTTGGAGCGTAGAAGGTTGAGAGGGGATTTGATAGAAGTATTTAAGATTATGAAACGGATAGACAGAGTGGATGTGGATAGACTATTTCCGTTAAGAGGAGGAAAGATTAAAACAAGAGGACATGAGTTAAGAATTAAGGGGCAGAGGTTTAGAGGTAACATGAGGGGGAACTTCTTGACTCAGAGAGTGGTAGACGTGTGGAATGAGCTTCCGGGAGAAATAGTGGCGGCGGAGTCAATTGTATTATTTAAGAAAAGGTTGGACAGGTATATGGATGAGAAGAAGATGGAGGGTTATGGGCATTGTGCAGGGAGGTGGGACTAGAGAGGGGTGTTTGGTTCGGTGCGGACTAGAAGGGCCTAATGGCCTGTTTCCGTGCTGTAAATTGTTATGTTTTTTTTATGTTTCATGTGCCTGTCTAAGAGTGACAAATGCCCCTGTTGTTCCAGCTTCCACCACCACCCTTGGCAATGCATCCAGGCATCCACAACTCCCTGCGGAAAAAAACTGAGCCCTGATGTTTCCCCTAAACTCTCCTCCCTTCACTATGTACAGATGTCCTCTGGGCCAGGGAAAAAGATGCTGACTATCTACCTTACCTATGCCTCTCATAATCTTGTAGACCTCCATTAAGTCACCTCTCATCCTTCTTCGCTCCAAAGAGAAAAGCCCCAGCTCTGTTAAGCCAGCCTCATAAGACTTGTTTTCCAATCCAGGCAACATCCTGGTAAATCTCTTCTGCACTCTCTCCACAGCTTCCACATCCATCCTGTAATAAGGTGACCAGAGCTGAACACAATACTCCATGTGTGGTCTCACCAGAGATTTATTGAGCTGCAACATGACCTCTTGATTCCTGAACTCAATCCCCCATTAAAGAAGTCCAGACACTGTAGGCCTTCTTAACTGTCCTGTCAACCTGTGTGGCAACTTTGAGAGATCTATGGATTTGGACCGCACAGTCTCTCTGTTCTTCCACACTGTTAAGTATCCTACCATTAACCATGTACTCTGTCTTCAAGTTTGACTGTCCAGAATCAGAATTAACTCAAGAAGAAGTCTTAGCGGGGGACATTAGGGAAGCCACGGGGGACACAATCTAACACTTGAAAACTTGCTCAGCCGGGGGTTGGGGGAATTTACCGTGTAAAATGCAGCATCCCACAGTATGGAGGCTGTGCCCTCCGACAGAAGTGATGCTAGTGGCCCCGTTACTCCAATCCATTGTGCATGCACTAGCCAGCACTGGCGCATGCACACAAGAAGAAACATGGCTGCACATGGCCTATGGACCCTGGGAAACCACAATTAAAATGGTAAATGCCCCCTTTCTGCTCCTACACTCCAAAATGGGAGACAAATTAATGTCCAGCTCGTGGTGGCGCCAAATGGAGGACAGATTACTCAAAAGTTAGACTGTCCGGACTAAATTTGGATGTCTGGCCACCCTAGCCATGGGTGGGGTTCACAATATCTTGTTTGGAGGGGCAATGTCCACAAATGCCCCCCCCCCCCACTTTGGCTCCGACACTGATCAAAATGCATCACCTCACATTTAATTGAGATTGAACTCTGCCACTTTTCCACTGAACTCTGCATCCTGTCTATATCCTGTGGCAACCTACGACAACCTTCAACACTATCCATGACACCTTCAACCTTCATATCATCTGCAAACCTACCAACCCACTTCTTTGCTCAGGTCATTTATAAAAATCACAACGAGCAGGGGTCCCATGTTATGTGACAATAAACCTGAATTTGATACACACAAGATCCTGCAGATGTTGGAGTCTGGAACATCAAATAATCTACTGAGGATCAAGAATAAGAATGGTCAACATTTCGGGCCAGGACCCTTCATCAAGAAAGAACATACAGAGGGGAGATAGCTGGTAAAACATGGACAAAGAGGAGGAGTTGGACATGGGCCATAGGATTTTAAATTTAGAGGTACAGCATGGTAACAGGACCTTTTAGCCCATGAGCCTGTGTAACCCAATTACACCCAATTGACCTACATTTTGGTACATTTTGAATGGTGGGTGGAAACCAGAGCGCTCAGAGAAAATCCACACAGACACAGGGAGAACATACCAACTCCTGATAGACAGGACGAGATTCGAACCTTGATCCCGATTGCTGACAATGTAACAGCGTTGCGCTAACTGGGATTGGTGAACCAAGACAGAGTTAAGGGTGATTGACAGAGGCAAGAGCAAACAGAGTGAGAGATGAAGTAAATTGTGTCATACAGGGTGAAGCAGGATGATGTGGAGACAAAGGTGCTGGAATCAGATGAGAAGCTGATAATAATGACAGCTGTTGGAGAAGAGCTGTTAGGAAAGGACAGATGGGACCAGATAGATCCAAAGGTGAGAGGAGGATGGGAGGGGGAAATAATCAATCTGGATGGATGAGGATGAAACCAGAGGAATTGGGATGAGAATGGGAGAGAGGAAGGGCATGGATAAGTGTGGATGGGTCAGAAATGTGTCAAAAATGGGGTGGAGACCAGCGGGAGAACAAAAGTAGCTTAGAAGAAGAGAGGGTACTCATTACCCAAAATGTGAAAATTCATTGTTCATACAAGTGCACAATAGACTGCCACAGTGTTGTTTCAGTTTACGATGGTTCTCACGCTAGCAGCTGAGAAGGCCAAGGATGGACAGGTCAGTGTGGGAATGGAAAGGGTTGTTGAAATGGCATGCAACTGGAAAGTTGGGATAGCCATTACAGACAGAGCATAGATGCTCTGTGAAATGGTCCCCAAGTCAGTCTCACTGATGCAGTAGAGGCCACATCGGGAGCATGATTAGGATGGAGGAGGTGCACATTAACGTCCCATATGATTGTTTAGGTACCTAGATGGTGGTGAGCGAAGAGGGAAGTGCAAGGAGTCAATGAAAGATGGTTGGCGAGATATGAGGGGACAAGGGAGTCATGGAAGGAATGACCCCTGTGGAAGGCAGAAACAGGTGGGAAGGTGTAGATGTGGCTGGTGGTAAGGTGAAAATGATTTTGATCTTGATGTGTCAGGTTGAGACCCTCCATCAAGAATGACAGTGCGAAGAGAAGATTTCCAATATAAAGAGGCAAAGGGAGCAGTGAGATAGGAGTTTAAAAGCAATTAGTTAATCCAGGTGAGGATGTGTTGATGAACAGGTGGAACCAGATGAGTGAGGAAAGCAGATAAGAGACTGGGAAGTGATAAACAAGGACAACAGAGGGTAGCAGATTATAGAATCTGAAAAGAATGCAAGATTTGGAAAGAATGGTGAGCAGAAGTAAACAGCAAGGGAGGGTACTGGGAACCCAGTGGGTTGTGTGTGTGATTGGAAGATGAAACCACATAAGGAGGGAAAGAAACTCTGCAATATTGGGCTGGGAGGCTTGAGTTTTGGAAAGAAGAGGTACGTAAGTGGACCTGAAATCGGATAATCATTGGGCTAGAGACTACCCAGTGGGCAACTTGGTTAATTGGCTTCTATAAATCACTCCTAATGTGTAGGTGAGTGGTAGTATCTGGGAGAGCTGATGAGAAAGGGGGTTGAATTTTTAAAAGTAACTAAAGTAAGATTAGTGTGAACGAATGTTTGATGGTGAGTACAGAGTTGGTGGGATGAAGAGATGTTTCTTTGCTATATCTTTCTGTGGCTCTCAATCTCAGATGCACACAGGAGCGTGAGTCTGTATGGCTTGGCATGACAACACCACCCACAAATTTGCTGTCAATGCCATTGTAGTGGGTAGTATAAAAGGGAGTGATGAGTCAGGTATACAGGAGGGACACTGAAAACTTGGTTGAATGGTTTACTGACAACAAGCCTGCATTCAATGCCATCAAATCCAAGGAGCTGATTGCGGACATCAGGATGGGAAAACCAGAGGTGTACTATCCAATGATCATGGGGGGAATCACCTTTACTTCGTCAGGAGTTTGCAGAGGTTCAGTATGATATCTGAAACCTTCTACCGACCGATGTGTGATGGAAAGTGTGCCGACCGGCTGCATCATGGCCTGTTAAGGGGACACCAATACATCTGAGCAGAAAGCCTTGCAAAAGATCATGGACACAGCCCAGTATAGCACAAGCAAAACTCCCCACTATCGAGAAAATCTACATGGAATGCTACCATAGAAGGATCTACACCACCTAGAACATGGTCTATTCTTTATGCTGCCATCAAGAAAGAGGTATAGGTGTCACAAGACTTGTACCAGGTTCCGGAACAGCTGCTCCCCCTCCACCATCAGACTCACCAACAATAAACTCAATCAAGTACTCATTTAAGGACTCGTACTTTATTTATTACTGAATACTTTTTTTCTGTATTGCACAGCTTGTTTACATTTCTCTCTTTCTTGAGTTCCATTTATTGCATTACCAGTAAGTAGAAATTTTGCCTGGTCTGCAGGAAAAAGAATTGCAGGGTTGTATGTGATGTTTTGTACGTACTCTGACAATAAATCTGAATGTTCAACTTTGAACAATCACTGGTAGACTCTGAATTTTGTTCAAGTCTGAGGTCTGCTCCTTTATCAACCAGAGGCAATGCTAAATCTCAATGAGACGCACGAGATTTCAGATGTTGGAGCCAGGCGCAAACTCATCATCAGTATGGAAAGGGGTGAATTTTTTTCCAGCCTTTATTGCCTGAGGCCAATGTGGTGCCACAGGACACATTCAATAAAGGACCTTTGATTTGTGGACATTGAGTGTAAAGCCTATATAGCCTGAATATACCTGAGATTATCCAGGACGGGTCAGTCCTTGGAGGGAACACCAGGTGCTGTAGGTTTCTGTGAGGGGCGCTGGACAAAGTGGGGACTCTCCGTCTGCCTTTATGGTAGACAAAAAGTGAAAGAATTCCAAATGTATGACAATAACGGAATCGTTACCTTTCTATCGCAAGCCTCAATGGATGAACGGTTGACTGTCCATTTCAGTCCATGAACACTGCCTGACCTGTGGAGTCCTTCCAGGTTCTCGTTGTTTGCTCAAGATTCTGGTGCCTCCAGTCAGGGGTATCTTGAAGAAAAAACACACAGAAATGCTGGAGGAACTCGGCTGGTCTGTATTTTTGTGTGTGTTTTGATTACAATCTCAGCATTGCAGACCTTTGTGTTTCTCTCCCCAGGAAAGACAGCAACTACTGTCAAGAAATTCATTTTGGGAAAAACTTGCTGCTTTGCAATATTAAAAATCCCTTATGGTGACATGGAAAAAAATCCCCAGGTAATGATTTCTACAGAATGACTGGGGGAAACGATCTCCAGCACCAGTTGGGAGCGTGGAGGGGCTGGGCAGAGCCGGCCGCTTCTGCGCGACCGTGGTTCCCGACTGCGCAGGGGCTGATCCCTGCAAAATCAGGCGGACCAATGAAGGGGAGGCGGGCCTCTGGGGGACCAATGAAGGGGAGGCGGCCCACCGGGGGGGACCAATGAAGGGGAGGCGGGCCACCGGGGGGGACCAATGAAGGGGAGGCGGGCCACTGGGGGGGACCAATGAAGGGGAGGCGGCCCACTGGGGGGGAACCAATGAAGGGGAGGCGGGCCTCTGGGGGACCAATGAAGGGGAAGCGGGCCTCTGGGGGGGACCAATGAAGGGGAGGCGGCCCACTGGGGGGACCAATGAAGGGGAGGCGGGCCTCTGGGGGACCAATGAAGGGGAGGCGGGCCTCTGGGGGACCAATGAAGGGGAAGCGGGCCTCTGGGGGGGACCAATGAAGGGGAGGCGGCCCACTGGGGGGACCAATGAAGGGGAGGCGGCCCACTGGGGGGACCAATGAAGGGGAGGCGGGCCACCGGGGGGGACCAATGAAGGGGAGGCGGCTCCTTGCTATGGCTTCTAACCCTCTTCAACTTTCCCTGCGTTCAGCGCTGAAACCAGTTCATTGGGATTGAGGGAAAATCCGCCCCTGAGTGCGATGCTTTAGAAACAAACCGATATACATTTGCACCTTGAAAAATGGCAACCAAAAGTTTCGAGGGGAAGTTGTCGAACTGCGAGGAAAGTCTTCCCACAAGCGGCCCGTGCACGAAGCGGTGCAACCACGGCGGCGTCTTCCTGAGCGTCCTTGTGCTGTCGATGTGCCTTCACCTGGTCACCCTGCTCTGTTACTTGGAGCTCCGATCCGAGGTGAAACGGGCACTGAAGCAGCCCCAGAGGAGGAGCGAGGGGTCGCGTTCTACGGGTCGGCCAGCTCCTCCCGAGGTGAGCCACATCCCTTCCCCAACCTCGGCCAAAGTCACGGCGAGGCCATTGCACTATTTGGGGGGGGGAGGATGTGTTCTTTTTCCAGCAAAGAAATGTATTCTCATCAATGAAATTTGCATATCACAGTAAAAATCGGTTCCTTCCAGGGGACAACATGAGATGGCATCTTTAGAATGAGCGTCCAGATTCAATTTATTGTCAGAGTTATAAAACAGTGTCCTATTACATGAAATTTTTTCTTTTCCCTGCTGCAAGGCAGACAGATTTGCCACCAGAAGGAATTGCCTAAGCACCACTAAGCACGGGGTCCAGTCCAAACCATTGGCAACCCGAACTCCAGATCCGAATCTTCGACACGGTCAGGGGCCCTCCAGCACTCTCGGAACTTCCTCCCATCCCAGTTGCGATACCCCAGTTCAAGCCAGTTTACAGCAGTCCGCAGCCCAGCGCGAGTCTTCTGACCGCAGGCCACAGCTTCCATGGGTTCCTCGCCTTGAGTCGCCAGCAACCCACTGCATGCACTGGTCCCTCAACCGCAGAGCTCCCTCATTGGGTTGTCACTGTGGCTTGTCTCCTCCACTTGTCCTTCTCAGACAGTGCGTGATCTTCCTGTCCTCTGGTGCCTTGCTCCAATCCTCAGCTTCCCCACAATCTGCAGCCCCTTGTGGCTACAGCGGCTCTGGCAGCACTGCCCTCTTGGTCCAGGTTGGTAATGATAGGGTGGACATGGAGAGGATGTTTCCTAGGGTGGGTGAGTCTAGGACCAGAGGGCACAGCCTCAGAATACAAAAAATGTCCCTTAAGAACAGAAATGAGGAGAAACTACTTTACCCAGAGGGTGGCAAATTTGTGGAATTAATTGCTGCGAGCAGTAGTGGAGTCCAGATTGTTGGGGACTTTATAAACTCCAGTGTCATATGATGGTCTCCAATGCCGGCATTGTTAACATTCTCTGAATGGTTTCCAACATCCATCCTTCAATAAGAAGACAAATAGGGTACCCTGTATTCCAGGTGTGGCTCCATTGAAGCTTAATCTCCTTACTTTGTTTCCAACTCTGTTAGCTCTCCTGCATACTAGCATTGTGTGAATCACACGTTAGGGTATCAAATACCTCTACATCTCTGAGCTCTGTGATCTTTCACCATTTTGAGGTTTGTTTTTTCTGTGAATATATATACTTTCACATTTTCCAGAAGTCAGATATTCAGACTTCAGATTTTTGTCAAGAGTACATGCATGGCATCAAATACAACTTTGAGATTTTTTTTCCCTGTGGGCCAGGCAGAATTGCCTCTTATTGGTTGCACAAAAAATTCTGCTCAACATACAACTGTAAACAAGTAAAGAAATTAAAACAAACTCTGTAATACAGAGATTTAAAAAAATCAATGAAGTGCAAAAGTACAAGTCCTTAAATGACTCCCTGATTGAGTTTGTTGTTGAGGAGTCTGATGGTGGAGGGGAGCACCTGCTCCTGAACCTGGTGGTGCGAGTCTTGTGGAACGGATACATCTTTCCAGATGGTAGTAGTGTGCTAGCTGGTATGGATCCTTTATGATTGCTGTTGCTCTCTGCCAGCAATGTTTCCGTGTAGATATTCTCCATGCCTCTCATGTCCTGGGTTGTGTCCACTACCTTTTGTAGGGCTTTGCGCTCTTGTATATTGGTATTTCTATACTAGCCCATGATACAACTGGTCACTTCTGTCAAATCCAAACCTCTGCAAATTCCTGAGGAAGTAGAGTTGATGACATGCCTTCTTCACAATGCCATTAGTGGGTTGGGTCGAGGAAGTTTCGTCTAAGATGGTGACTCCCAAGAACTTAAATTTGCTCCACCTCTGATCTCCTAATAATATGGCTCTGCTTTTGCTTTCCTGAAGTCAACAATCAGCTCCTTGATTTTGGTGACATTCAGTGTGAGGTTCTTGTTGGTGCATCATTCAGCCAAGTTTTCAATTTCCATCTTGTATGCAGACTCATCCCCTTTTTTATACAACCCATACAGTGGTATTGTCAATGAATTTGTAGATGGTGTTGTACAGAGCTACATTTTCATAGGAGGGGGTGAAGAATGCAGCCCTGTGGGGTTCCAGTACTAATGGAAAGTGTGGAGATGTTCTTGCCAGTCCTTACTGATTGTGGTCTGTAGATGAAGAAATCCAGGATCTAACTACACAGTGGGGTTTTGAGTCCCAAGTCTTGGAGCTTACTGATCAGTTTTGAGGGGATGACAGTGTTAAATGCTGAACTGTAGTTCATAAAGTGCATCCTGATGTTTGTATCTTTGCTATCCAGATGCTCCAGGGCTTTGAGTAGAGCCAGTGAGATGGCAACTGTTACTATGGTAGGCAAATTGGAATGGATCAGTGTTGCCACTCAGACAGGAGCTGATATGGTTCCACTCCAGCCTTTCAAAACCTTTCATCGTTCTCACTTTCCTTAATTTAGTCAGATTTTTGCCCACACAAGTACCTGAAAACTGTAGTAGCCTTAATCCAAGAAATTCATGGAAATAGATAAAACACTAATCTCTGTGGTACAGCACACATTACAACTTGCTGACTTGATAAGGATCTTTTGTTTTCTGTTAGCCAGCCAGACTTTATCCCTGCAGATACATCATCTTCTACACCACAAACTTTTATTTTCTGCATCAGCTTTTGAAGCCATATCATTTGAATTGTTTTGTGAAAAGCTTATTGCATTGATCACACTTTTATTCATTGCATGGAGAGACCTGGTGATGGGTGGGGTGAGTGAGTGGGAAATGTGTTCTCTAATTTACTGTGTGTGTTTGCGAGGGAAGTAGGATGAATTGAATTGCCTGTTGTAACGTGTACCAAACTACAGTGAAAAACTTTATCTTCCGTGCTATCCAGGCAAGTTGACCCACACTTAAAAGTGCAGCAGATAGTACATTAATAAAACAAAAGTACAGCGTCAACAAGTGCAAGGTATAGTGTGAAACAGGAAGTCTGACACTGGGATTGTCATAAGTTCGCAAATGTGCCTGAGAAACTCTGCAGTCCCATATCGGTCAAAGATCTATATTAAAACCATGCTCAGGGCCTGAGCACTTCATTAAGGTACACTAGAACCAAGTGCAGGAGATAAAGAAAAGTTTTCTGAGAGGAAGTCCATTCAAGAGTCTGATAACAATAAGAAGTGGAGAGTCAGATTTCCTGGTCATTGCGAGACACTTCTTGGCCACAGCAAAGTTGTATACCCATGGAGAAAATTACTTGTAATTTAAAGAATGAGTATGATACATTCATTAAGATATGGCAACCATAGTTGGATTATGTAGGGGTCAAGGTGGTATCCTTGAAAAATTAGACCTTTGACGGTATGTGAAACTATATTTTTGTACTCATGGGGGGGTGGGGAGGGGGATGAATTTTGCAGATGTTTAATAGATTTGATGCATATAAAATTTTAAAGATTGTGTGATTATATATCTTGTTTATATTAATGAAATACTCAAAACAGTCTGATAACAGCAGGAAATAAACCACTTAAATCTGGAGGCTTGTGTTTTCTATCTAATAGAAGGGGAAAGAAGAGAGTGTCACTGGAGTGGTTGAGTGGAAAATAAAACTACCTCTCAAAAGATATTTTGCTAGTGAATATCGTTCGGAGAGGATCTAAAACCATTCAAGCTGATGGGTGGCACAGTTAGCACCAGTGACCCGGGTCCAAGTCCATTCTCCCTGTGTCTGCATGGGTTTCCTCCCACCCTTCAATAATGTACAGGGGTTGTAGGTTAATTAGGATATTTGGGTGACATGGACACGTGGGCCAGGAGGACCTGTTATCGTGCTGTATGTCTAAATTTAAAAGCTAATATTTTGCATGTGGATTTTTTTCATGCTGCTGCAACTTTCAAGGTCTCCAGATTTACCATTTAGACTCTTGCTTCTGAGGTCTGTTACCTGTTCATATCCTGCAAGAAGATAGGTGGCTTATTTGCACAAAACAAGCTCCTACAAACTGTAACCAGGAGCAGGTTAAAGAAGAAATTCGAGGGCAGAGAAATACAAGGAGAAGTGACAGTAATCGGCAACTTGACAACAGATATAGCAAAGAGTTTGAGGGTCGTTTCATCTGGTTATGCCTGAACAGTCAGATTACAATACACTTGAACTTGAAAAGACCCAAATTGGAAGGATACAGAATTTAAAATTTAGTTAATGCTGGGAATCCAATTTGAGAGTAAGTGGCTACAATAAATCAACCCAATTGTAGGCAGGTGGAAGGAGAATGAACATGTGGGAGAAAATGGGTTGCAGGGAAATCAGTTGGGGAATGGGAATGACAGAGTTGGTCTGAGAACTGGCACAGATTTGATGGGGCCCAATGATCTCTTCTGCATTATATAAAATTGGAATTAAAGTACGGGTTTTTTTGGGGGTGGGCATCAGGAGTATGCTTTTACAGAGAGTGGTGAATGCCTGGAATGCATTGCCAGGAATGGTGGTGCAGTCGGGTACAATAGGGTCATTCATAGTCTCTTACACAGGCACGTAGAAGCCAGAAAAAGAAAGGTGTGAGGTAGGGAAGGCTTAGATTGTTGAGTAGCTTCATGTAAGTTGGCACAACATTGTGGGCTGAAGGGCCTGTGTTGTACTGTTCTCTCTCTCTCTGTAATGCCTATATAATATGGTTTTATTTCAGTTCGTATATTACTGCAACAAATGTCTCTTCAAATGCCTTTTCAAAGCAAATGTCATAATAATAGTTTTTTTTTTAATTGAGGTGGACATCTGAAATTAAGATATTAGTTACATCTCAGCAACTGTATCTTTGGATTTAATGACAGAAGTTTGCATTTTTGTAGTACATTGATGTGAAGAATACTTGCATAATTCATAATCCCTGTAGTCAAATAAAACTAAATTAACATTTTGGTATCGGCAAATATCTGATTGAAACCTATGTAATTATATCTTCATCATTGTCTTCATAAGGAGTTCCATTTTGATTAGCTCAGAGATGACTATTCAGAATGGTAGAACAAGGATCAGAGGGTTTCAGTTACAATTTCCAACATCCATTTGCCTGCAGGCTAAAGCAACCATTTCCGTTTTATTGGTAAAACACAATGGACCTGCTGCCTTGCAGCACTTGTGACCTGGATTCCTCCCTAACCTTGGGTGTTGTCTGTGTGATGTTCCCTGTAACCACATAGGTTCCACCCACATTCCAAAGACATGGATGCCTTAGTGGGGTGAATTGAAAACATTAGAGTGGGGGTGGGGGAAGAGTTGAGGATGTGGGGAAAATACAAGTTTGGATTGATGTACATGGAGTCAGAGAGAAAACCGGCTTTTCGCCCCAACTTGCTCATGCTGGCCAAAATGTCCCACCCACACTCGTCCCAAAAGGCTGCGTTTGCCCCATATCCCTCAGAACCTATCCTATGGATGGGTGGAGTTGTGGTTGATGTTCACTCAGTGGGCAGAAGGGCCTCTTTCCATGTTGTATTTCACCAGCCACTATCTTGCCAAATTTGTGCAACAACTAAAATTTTACAAGAAATGGATAACAATTTTTTTAAATTCTAGAATTTAAACTGAATGGATTTAAACAAGTGGAAAAGCTGGGTGGGACTCAACTGTTACTGGATCCCGGACTTCCTCATGGAAAGACCAAGTTTGTCTGGGTCGGTAGCAGAGTGTTGAGCACTGGTGCATCTAAGAGTTGTCTGCTCAGCCTGCTCTTGACCCACTTCTGCATACCAGATCCAGCTCCAACAGTGTCATCAAGTTTGCAGATGGCACAAACAGTTGTCGGCCTCATCAGCAACAACAATGAGTCGCACTACAGAAAATCTCGTGAAATGGTGGGAGAGCAACAACCTGAGTCCCAATGTGGCCAAGATGAAGGAGATGATCAAGGACTTGAGGAGGACCAGGAACATCCACCCTCCGCTACACATCAACAGCTCTGTAACAGAAAGAGTGGAGGGCTCAAAGTTCACTTAACTAGTGACCTATCCTATTGTGTGCACTCAACATCTCCTCACTTGTCAGGAAGTGCAAGAGCAACTGCACTTCCTGAGAAGACTGAAATGGGAAAGGTTACCAGCCACCATTTATGTCAAACTTCTATAGAAGCTCTATCGAGGGTGTCCTGGCCAACTACATCACAGTCTGGTACAGATGCTGCAGAGAAATTGATCAGAGATCAATCCACAGGACCATAAGAGTGGCAGGGAGGATCACTAGAATATCCCTCCCCTTTCTCTCCCCCCCCCCCCCCCCCCCATGATGTGATCTACTCTGATCGTTGTCTGAAGAGGATGCACAAAATCATCGAGGACCCCCTCCAATCTGCACATAGCATCTTTCAGCTGCTTCCATCAGGGAAAAGATACAAGGGCCAGCACCACCAGGCTGAGGAACAGCTTCTTCCCATGGACAGTGAGAATGCTGAACGACCAAAGGAACTGCTCACACTAACCGTCCGAGACTGCCATGTTCATGAAACAGTAATTATTTATTTGTCCTACCTATATATTGTTTGTGTATGTGAGCTTTCTTTTTGCACCGAGGACCGGAGAGTGCTGTTTTGTCGGGTTGTATTTGTAAAATCAGTTGACAATAAACTTGACTTGATCTCCTGCATTGCACATTGTGGTTATTTTTTAAATAAATTCTTGTTTCATTCATATCCTGCAGCCTGATCTTTCCAATTTTACTCCTACTGGCAAATTCAAAGCTCTGTACATGTTGATCAGATCCCCTAATCTGTGACGGTGTCACATGCCTACAATGTTTTATTCCTCACAAGTTTACACTGGCCTTGAAGTGGTCATTTGTGCATCTGAAATGACTCTTTATGATGGTGTTACCTCAGGCTACTGCTGCTGTTATGGGGAGCAGAATTAGGAAATGAATGACAATTCTTCAAAGCAAATATTCCTAATGGAATATTGCGTGATGGCGTACTGAGGTAGGTCTGGCTTTGTGTGTTCAGGAAATACAGCATATACCTTGTCATTGTCATTTGTCACAGAGTCCAATGATCATCAGACAAGTTGGCAGGACAATCAAAGAAAGAGAGATTAAGTAGGACAGGCTTCTATTTGTAGATAAATGAGAGGTGACCTCATTCAAATGTGCAGAATTCCCAGAAGGCTCGGCATAGCAGAGAGAGGGGGCAGTGCAATGCACAAAAAGCTGGAGATACTCATCAGATCCTGCAGCATCTATAGGAAGCAAAGAGTAACCAATGTTTTGGGCTGGAGCCCTTCAAGGTATGAACAAAAAGCAGGCAAGGTACCGGAATAAAAAGTGGGGGAGGAGAGGAGGGAAACAGGGAGCATATTTACATTACAGTAAAATCTTTTGCGTTTAAAATCTTTTGCGTTTTATAAGAATCTATCAGAATTTATTGTCACAGATGTTGCAAAATTTGTTGTTTTGCAGCAACATTATTGTGCATTACATGTACAAAATTGCTAAAATTAAATTTCCAAATACAGAATTTAAAACAAATAGTGCAAAAGAAGAGGGGAAAAAGTGTCTGTGGTTCGTTGTCCATTCAGAAATCTGATAGCGGAGGGGAAGAAGCTGTTTTTGTACAGTTGGGTGTTTGTCTTCAGGCTCCTGGACCTCCTTCCTGATGGTAGCAGTGTGAAGATGGCATGGGCTTGGTGGTGAGGGTCACTGAGGATAGAGGCTGATTTCTTGAGACATTGCCTCTTGTAGATGTCCTTAATGGAGTGAAGCCTGATACCCATGATGATGCTGGTTGAGTTCACAATTCTCTGTAGTGTCTTCCTGACCTGTGCATTGGCACCTCCATACCAGACAGTGATGCAACCACTCAATGCTTTCCATAATACACCTGTAGAAATTTGCAAGAGTCTTTGGTGACGTACCAGATCTTCTCAAATCCCAACGAATTACAACCACTGGCGAGATTTAATGATTGCATTGACACGAAGGCTCCATCATAGATCTTCAGATATGTTGACGCCGGGAATTTAAAATTTTTTACCCTTTCCACTACTGACGCCTCACTGAGAACCTGTTTGTATTCTCCTGGATTCCCACTTCTGAAGTTCACCATCAGTTCCTTAGTTTTGCTACATTGTGTACAAGATTGTTGTTATGGCACCACTCAGCTATTTGATTTAACTCATTCCTGCACTCTTCCTCAGTGCTGGCTATAATTCTGCCGACAATCATGGTGGAGGGAAACAATTAACCTTAATGTTGACGAATCGCTAGAAGGCCCATTTGATGAATGGTCTTTGACCTGATAAATTAATTCCATTTCCTTCTCCACTGATGCTGTCTCATCTGGTGAGCATTTTTAAAATTTAGGTCATAATTAACCCAGGTTTATTCCCAAAATTATGGGCAAGTCTTGCAGAATCCTAACCCCCATCTTAGTTTCTGCTGCTGTTGGATGTGAGGTCTTCAGTTTGTCTGGGCACAAATCTATTTAGTTGCTTTGAAATCTGGGCTACTTGAAATCTACCTTAAATATCTGGGAATGGAAATGCTGGAATATAAAGTAACGGGTTTCCTTTCTTGATACTGGCCAGGCAAACAAACCTGAGAGGATACATCTGCTGGAACACGGGTCGAAATGAAGAAGATCATTCAATATGAGTTATAATAAAGGAAAGTTAGACCCATGTTCCAGCATTTGCATTCAATGCCACTGATTGATGGTAGTCCAGGTGAGAAGCACCGTTACATCAGCTCTGCTTTAGAATATGTATACTATCTCTTTTGCAGTTTTGGTTTTGAGCAGAATGCGGCCATCTTAAAAATATGAATGGCACCTGGAAGTACAATGTGTGCATTTGAGACAAATCTTTCAATCTAGTTTTAGGTGGATTTCTGATTGGAGCATCAGCTTTGCCATACACCTTATCTCCACAAAGGTGACCTGCTCAGTTTGATGTGGATCTCTATAGATCAGGAGGACTCAATCTCTGATCATCAAACTACGTTCAGATATTTGGTTATCATAACAATTAAACATACTTTAGAGCAGTGGATTTCAACCTTTTTCTTTCCACTCACATACCACTTTTAAGTATTCTTTATGCCTTCAGTGCTCTGTGATTAGTAAGGGATTGCTTAAGGGGGAAAGTGGGTGGAAATAAAAAGTTTGAAAACCACTGTTTTAATCATCCCTAATTGACTCGTTATGTGCAGGGTTTCCAAACTCCAAAGGAAATGGGCCAATGACCTTTTTCTTAAGCAAAATATTTCAGTATCAATTGGGTCTAGAGGAGTGATTCTCAACCTTCCCTTCCCACTCACATCCCACCTTACTCAATCCCTTACTAATCTCAGAGTACTGATGGCATAGGAAATACTGAAAATGGTATGTGAGTGGAAAGAAAAAGATTGAGAACCACTGCTTCAGACATGCATACAGCACAGTCACAGGCCATTTCAGCCCATGAGCCTTTGCTACCCAATCTACTCTCAGTTAACCTACACACCTGGTACATTTCAAAAGGTGGGAGGAAACTGGAGCCCCTGGGAAAACCCATGCAGTCATGGGGAGGATGTACAAACTCCTTACAAACGGCATGGGATTTGAACTCTGGTCCCGATTGCTGGTGCTGTAACAGCGTTGTGCTAACCACTACACCAGCTGTGCTGCCCTGTATGGAACAATCCCAAAATTCCCATGCTTGTTCACAATTCTACTGTAAGAATTCTTTGTTTTACTTCATCGTGACATCCATTATGAGGTCACATATGTAGGTGTTCAGTAATGAATATTCAATATTCAATTCGATTCACAACCCCTCTGGAAATGAAACAAATCAGAATTTATCGTCATGAACAAGCCATGAAATTTGGTGTTTTGCGGCAGCGTCATGGTTCTGTGACAGAATATAGATATGTTTTTGGGAGATAAATTGGGGCAGGTTTTTTTAATGTAGGTCACACTTTAAAACGGACCTCTGCTCATTCTAGACATGTTGGGGCCTGCAGTCTTTGCAAAAGCTTTGCAGAGTGCCAAGGTGACTTCACTAATGGATTGTTGTTACAAAAAGGCAACAGATGAAAGAACTTGTCAGAGCTGCAGACAGTCTGGAGGGAAATTGCTGTTCTAAGAGGGTCATGTGGTTTTGCAAGCAGAAAGAGGTTTTCTCTGTGTGTGTGTGTGTGTGAGAGAGAGAGAGATCAGTTCTACAGAATTACAGTCAGCAGCAGCAACTGGGACTGGAACAGGACAAGCTGACAAGCTTGTGGAAAACCCCATTTTGGAAGATGGATTGTGAATGCTTAGTTCAGCCTGGTCAAAGCCCTTGTGGTTCATGCAAGAGGAGAGGACTGGCTGTCTGATGTTTCACTTGAATTAAGAGAAACAAAAAGGCACTCTGTGGTGACCTGAGAGAAAGAAGTTATCATATGGAGAATCCTGAGGGGGCAAGTTTCTCCTTTGACTCATGGATATCCAGCTATGCCTGCCTTTCTGTTGGCTATGTGAGCAATCTGCAAGTCTATACAGGCAAAGCCCCTCAATTAACTCCACTATATCAATGACTACTTTGGTGCAACCTTGTGCACCAAATACCTATTCAATCCCATTGGAAATTCGAGATCCAGTCCTGAACCCTCTGATATGATCAGGAAACCCGAGCTCATTGACCTCATCCACTTTGCTGCCAACGTCCACCCCAACCTCAAATTCACTAGGTCCATCTCTAGCAACCCTCTCCCTTTCCTTGATCTCTCTGTCTCCATCTCGGGATCCTCTCAATTCCTCCCATCTCTATCGCATCTGAACCCAGGATGAGGGCTTCCATGCCAGATCATCAGAGATGTCCTCCTCCTTCAAACAATGTGGTTTTCCCTCTACCGCCATCAAATCAGCGCTCACCCGCATATCCTCCATTACCTGCCCATCTTCCATGGCTCCCTCCACCACCATGTGCAAAATGGACAGGACTTCCCTTATCCTCACCTACCACCTCACCAACCTCCACATCGAACACATCCTCCTCTGCCATTTCCACCACCTACTATGTGATTCCACCACTAGATGCATATTTCCCTCTCCACCTTCCACAGGGACCTCTCCCTCCATGACTACGCCTCCCTTCCTTGGGACTTACCTCTGTGACCACTGGAGATGCTCCATTTACACTAATACCTCCTAACTCACCAGCATTCGAGGCCCCAAATAGTCCAACATTTCACTTGTGTATCTGCAGGTGTTATCTACCTCATCTGGTGCTCCATTGTGGCCTCCTCTATATCTGGGAGGTTGCTTTGTTGAGCACCTCGCTTCTGTCTGCCACAATATCGTTGATCTCTAGGTGGCCACCCATTTCAATGCCCCATCCCCTGCTGGCATGTCTTTCCATGGTCTCGTGCACTGCCAGACTGAGACCACGTGCAAATTGGAGGAACAACACCTCATCTTTCGACTGGGGACCCTCCAACTGGATGGCATTAATATTGATTTCCCTGGCTTCCACCCCTCCCCCAACTTTCTTCCCCCATCGCCTTCCCCCAGCTCTGACTCTCTCTTCCCTGACTCCTTTCGCACAGACTTGATAAATTTTTACCTCATCCTTTTGTGGGTCTGGATTCCTCCTCCAGCCGGTAATGTCTGAATTCTGAGATTTCCTGCTTTTAGCTCATTCTATCTATTCCTTGAAGAAGGGCTCAGGCCTGAAACATCGGTGACATATATTTGCTTTTTATAGATGCTGAAAAGACCGGCTGAGTTCCTCTCGCATTTTGATGTGCTTTTTTTGGAACATTGACCTGCCAGTCTCGCTCCTCCTGCAACCAAATCTCATTAATGGCCATAATGTCATAACTCCAAGTTCTGATCTATATTCCAAGCTCATCCACTTTTTCTCTAATTCCCCTTGCATTGAAATAGGCACAACTCTGAACATTGTTCTCATTTTGCTCAACCTTTCTATTACTGTCTTGGTCTCCAGACCAAACAACTTTTCCCACAACTTCACTATCTCTGATGGTGCTGTGGTTCCCATCCCCCCATAATTCTAGTTTAAACTCCCCACCCCCGCCCCTGCCTAGAGCAGAACCTCCAGTCCTGCTGGTCCAATTCCAGAATCCTGTCTGAGAATTTCTTTACAACCTGCCTTGGCTCTTTTGAAAAATTCTATTCATGCATACCTGGGTCTGTCTCTGTTCCTGTACTTCCTAACAAATTACATTGAATATTTCACATTACCTCTCCTTTCCAATAGGAATATCATTTTACTCTTTATTGAGTTTTATTTGACCTTCATTCATCCATTTCACTAACCTGATAATATCCTTTTGAAATCTATTGCCGTCCTCAATGTTTACTGTATTTCCAGGTTCCAAGTCAACTTACAAGCGCCAACATTAAACCAGTAGATTTCACTAGTAGTCACTCATGTCTTAACTTGCATATAAATTCTGGAGATAATAGCTGAAACTTTTTTGTGCATTTCGAAGTAGAGATAAAGAGTATTTCACAAACTACATTCATATTCCAAACTCTGGAAGGAAAAAACAAAGCGAATGTCAGATTCCGGTCAATCTCCTGCTTTATGTCTGAGCAAACAAAAAGGAATTGAAAGGCTCGGGGGTGGGAGTGGGTTCCACGTCTGCTGCTGAACCTTCCGAGTCCCTCCGACTCCTCTTTGTTTGCTCAAAATTCCAGCACTTGCAGCTTTTCTTGGAAGGGTTGCAGAGAAGATTCATGTGAATGTTTTTTTGGACAGGAGTGGTTGAGTTCTAGGGAAAGGTTGGATAGAACCCTCAAAACACTACGGCACAGCAGCAAGCCCTTCAGCCCTGAGAGTCTGTGCCAAACTATTATTCTGCCTAGTGCCACTGACCTACACCCAGCCCATATCCCTCCATGTCCCTCTCATCCATGTACCTGTCCAAATTGTTCTCCACGTCATTGCAATCATGAAGAAGATTCGCCAGTGGTTGTATTTCTTGAAGAGTTTGAAGAGAATTGGTATGTAACCAAAGAACCAAAATTCTTCAGGCATACCGTGGAGAGCATTTTCTCTAGTTCCATCACTGTCTGCCTAAGTCAGGAAAAAAACTCCAGAGTTGTTAACTCAACCAGCAACATCACAGGACTAGTCTTCACTCCATCGAGGACATCTACAAGAGGTGGTGCCTTAAGAAAGCAGCCTCTCTCCTAGAGTACCCCCACCACCTAGGCCATGCCCTCTTCAGACTGCTTCTTTCTTTCTTTGGCTTGGCTTCGCGGACGAAGATTTATGGAGGGGACTGCTACCATCAAGAAAAAGGTACAGGAGTCTAAAGTTGAGCACCCAGCGGCTTCTTCCCCACTGCCATCTGATTTCTGAATGGACAATGAACCACAGACTTTCTCACTTTCTCCTATTTTTCTTGCACCATTTTTGAAATTTAATGGTAATACTGCTGCAAAACAAAGAATTTTGTAACATGCTCATGACAATAAATTCTGATTCTGAAATGTTAATTCAGTTGGCAGTTCATTCCACTCTGCATAAAGAAATTCCACCTCATGTTCCCTTTAAACTTCTCCACTTTTACTCTTAGCCCATGTCCTCTAGTTTTTATTTCTCCTAACCTCAGTGCCTGCATTTACTCTGTCCATACCCATCATAATGTTATATAGCCTGGGGGTTTATTCCCTATATTGATGGACAGTAAGGAAGGTTTTAAAGAGACTTATAAAATCAAGGTAGGCATGGACAAAGTGAATACTTACATTTTTTTTCTCAGGCAGATGATTCTAAAACTAAAGGGAATATCGGTTTAACGAGAGTGGGGAAAGATTTAGGAGGGACCGGCGAGGACGTATTTTTTACTCCGAGTGTGTCCTGCATTTGGAACATCCGAAAGGCATTTGGACAGAATTATGGATGAGAGGCTTGGAGTGACCAAGGCAAATGGGATTGGCCCAGAATGCCATATTGGTTGGCATGGACTAGTTGGGCTGAAGGGCCTGTTTTAGGTTGTATAACTCTGACTTCTACACCTGAAGAAGGTGCAAACACTATTCTTCGTATGGTGATAGACAGAAAGCAATCACATGCACAAACAAGTTGCGAAAGTCTGCCAGTGCAAAGGGAAGTGAACTCCTCTGTTGAGAGAGGGAGAAGTGAAGAAAACACAGTGTTATTTTTATTTTAACCAAGGAAGCCTACCATCTGTCTTCTAGTTATTTTGTTTTAGGAGCTGGAGTTCCAGATAAAATAGATGTCGGTGTCCAAACATGACATCACATACAACTCTGAGATTCTTTTTCCTGTGGGTGAGGCAGAATGGTCACTTACTGGTGGTGCAAAAAAAACCACTGTCCTCAACATACACATGTAAACAAATAAAGAAATTTAAACAAACTGTAAAACAGAGAAAAACTCAAAGTGCAAAAGTATGGGAATCAATCTATTTCCTGAGAGCTGCCTTTGAGCGCCAAGCTTAGATTTGGTCATATCTCTTGATTAGGGTTTGAACAGAATGTGTTTCCATTGAGCCAATAATGACACCATTTGATGAATGAATGAAACTAGCAAGCTGATGTAAGTTAGACATTAAACTGTGGTGGAGAGCCATGCACTGTAGCAGGATTTATAATTGTACAGTTGCCTCTGTAATTTGGAGGCAATGTTCAATCGATTAACTGATGAAGCCACTTCATTTTTCTCTGATTTATTTCATGACATATGAGCTAACAGGGGCCTGTGAAAAGCAAAAACTCCTTCAATGGATAAATGTGTGTACACAGCTCTGCTAGGGATACTGCCTCAGCCCCATGATGGAATATGGCACCTGCTGGATCCCGACCCCGAGGCAACACAGGCTGAGCATTATAACGTAAGCTTGTTGGAAGTGCTCAGTGGGACTGTCAGCAGCTTTGCCGGAGGAGATTGATGGGGGTTGGGGGGAGGAAGAAGGAAAATGGCAGTTCAGGTTAGTGGCCTTGGGTGTAATGCAGCATACATTCAGATTTGCGAAACAAAACCTGTCAGATGGAAGTACATGTTATACAGCTATTAATCACCTATCTTGCCATGCTTATACTGTGGCGACTCTCTCTTTTCCCCACCCATTGTTGCTGGTCTTTTCACCACACATTAACATTTCCTGATTCTCTTGCCTGAGGGCTGTGGCTTGTGCTAGTTGTCAGAGTGCTCTGCTGCTCAGTGATATTGTGTTTCCAAGAGCATTATTTGTTTGATTCTCAGCTTTCAAAGAAAGTGCAGTAAATTCTCATTGTCTTTCACCTTCCATCCTCCCTCCTTCATCTTAAGGCTTGGAGCCAATGCTTGCTTTTCTGACCAGGACTCCGTGCTCTGTTTTGCTCACTTGGAATCTTTCTGGTCAGATCAGTTAACTTGTGTGCGATCTATTTAGGGGAGCTGATCCTTGTCTTTACCCCTAAATGCATTTCCTGTCATGTTTACTTCCTCTCTCTCTTACCTCCCCATCTCCACCAATGTCTCACCTGGCTGAAAGAAAGAAAGAAGCACTGACGGCTAATGTGTCTGATTATTCTAGAATTAATAGTCTTATGAACGCTGCAGACTTTATTGGAAGCTCGCTTGATAGTGTCATTGTTTCAGAGCATCCGCCAAGTGGTGATATATGTCAAGGGCAATAAAGGGAGACTCATCCTTGATGGTAATTTTGGCAGTGATTGTTAACATCATGTTCATAGCTGCATAATCCAGTCGATATGTTCATGGGGGAAGCAAAGAGGAGACGACGAAACAGAATCAGGTTATTGTCATGAACATATGCCACAATGTTGGTTGTTTAGTGGCAGGAATATTCTGCAAAACGGTATAAAGTTACTATAAATTACAATTCTGAAAATGCAAGATTTAAAAATATCAATAATTAGTCCAAAAAAAAGAAAATAAGTGGGGATAGTGTCTGTGGTTCACTGTTCAGAAATCTAGTGGCGGAGGGGAAGAAGCTGTTTTTTGTCACATTGAATGTGTGTCTTCAGGTTCCTGTACCTCCTTCCTGAGATAAGGCCATGGCCTGGGTGGCGAGGATCCTTGATGGTATAATCTTGATTTGTATCACATGTGGAAACTTGTCAGTGTTTTAACTGGATTTTGGGTGGTGACAGAACATGCAAATCAACAAATCAGGGGTAGGGCACTTGACCCCCTAGTAACCTGAATGCGCTGGGATTGTCTGATCTCAGAAGTTAAGCAGGCTCGGGCCTGGTCAGTACTTGGAGGGAAGGCTAACCAGAAACACCAGGTGCTATAGGTTTCTCAGAGGGGCGCTGGACAAAGTGGTAACTCTTTTTCTGCCTTACAGTAGACAAAAGTCAAAGAATTTCATGTATTCTAAATGTGGTGTTACATGACAGTAATGGAACTTTTACCTTTGATGAGCAGGTTTGCCTGTTTTTGTCTGCTTTCTTCTCCCCTTCCCACCCACCCTCTTTAAATAAAGAAGTTGTACTTACTGCTTTTCTGCCTCATGGAATCTTTTCTAAATTTATGGAATGTTGGAAAACTTAAAATCGTTGCATTAACCAATTCACTGGCAACTTTTTAGACCCCATGAGGAATTAGCTGGCAGCTTTGACAGTTTCCCTCCCTCACCACCATTCGGGGCCCAAACCGTCCTTCCCAGAGAAGCAACACTTCACTTGAGAATCTGCTCCCATTGTGGGCTCCTCGACCATCAGAGAGACTGGATGCAGATCATTTGGTGGAGGACCCTTCGCTCTGTCTTCTGCAATAACAGGGACCTCCCAGAGGCCACCCATTTTAATTCCACATTGACATGACTGCCCATGGCCTCATTCACTGCTAAACTGAGGCCACTTGCAAATTGGGGGGGGGGGGAAAACAACTCCTTGTACTCTCCTACCAGAAAGCATTAATGTCAACTTCTCCAGTATTTGTTAATCCCCCTCCTCTGGTTTCTCTTTCCCTACCCTGTCTCCTTTCCTCCAGATCCTTATCCCCATCCCTTCCTTCTCCTATTAGAGACCTACCCTCTTCTCATCACTTTTCAGCTTTCTATTGTACATTCTCACCTGTATTCACCTCTTTCCCATTAGCACGTGCTCCTCTCGCTCCCCTCACCATTTTATTTAGTTATCTACCTGTTATTATTCCTCATGACATTGGCTGCTCTGGAAGCTGCATCACATGCTGAGTTTCTCCAGCACATTTGTGTATTACATTCAACCCCAATGTCTGCAGACTTTCTTGTTTAACATCGTTTTTATTTGTTGATGCTTCCAGATAGCATTATTGACCCTTTCCTTCTATTAAAAGATTATGAGAATAAATTGTTGTAAAATCACAAATCCTGGAAATGGTAGTTTAGGGAACATTTGCAGACAGAGAAGCAGTGTTAACATTTCAAGTTGATGAAATTAAAATGGGCAAGCAAATACAGAAACTGGGAAAAGGCTTGTTATCTGAAATTATTGGATTTGTTGTTGAGTCCTGAGAGCTGTAACTTGCCTCGTTGGGAGCCTCTGCTGGAACAGTGCTCGAGTCCAGAGACGGAGTCTGAATGGGAGGGGGGTTGGATAATTTCAATGATTGGCATCCCTTGGAGACCGAATGGGGTATCCCACAAAGCATTCAACAGATTTGTGTTGGATTTCTTCATTGTAGAGCAGACTAATTTATGAGCACCAAACCTTCCTACCACCAATGAACTTTTATGTTCTGCCTTGTGCTCATGTTGTTATCAAAGTGCAAAACCTCTCCATACATCTTTCCACTCACCTCCAACCAGGGCTGAGAGGGATGTGAACCAAGTTCTATAAATGGGACTCACTTGGCCAGCTGCGAAACTCTATGACGGTGTAATCTTCCAACATGCAACTCCTCACACTTGTTCTGGTTAAACTCCATCCTTTGTCAATACCAATTCCACTATTAATCTGCTAATAGTAAGTTAGCCATCTGCTAACTTACTCATCAGACCACCGACACTTATATCAGCAAGTCGTACAGTTTCACACCACCTCGTCAAGGAGCTATGAGGGATGGACAAGAAATGGTGGCCTTGCCCATGCTGTGCAGATCACAAAAGGCAATGAGATGTGTTGGAAATCGATAAGGTCATTCCCCTGTTTTTTGAAATCTGAGTACAGTATTGTTTGCAGATTCTTATCATTATAATGTTTACATACACCCAGACTTCATCCCTAACATCGAAGTACTTCATCCCTAACGTAGAAATACTCGAGATGGCAGAGGCCGACAGCATCAAATCCACGCTGCTGAAGATGCAACTGCGCTGGGTAGGTCACGTCTCCAGAATGGAGGACCATCGCCTTCCCAAGATCGTGTTCTATGGCGAGCTCTCCACTGGCCACCGTGACAGAGGTGCACCAAAGAAGAGGTACAAGGACTGCCTAAAGAAATCCCTTGGTGCCTGCCACATTGACCACCACCAGTGGGCTGATATCGCCTCAAACCGTGCATCTTGGCGCCTCACAGTTCGGCGGGCAGCAACCTCCTTTGAAGAAGACCGCAGAGCCCATCTCACTGACGAAAGACAAAGGAGGAAAAACCCAACACCCAACCCCATCCCACCAATTTTCCCCTGCAACCGCTACAACCATGTCTGCCTGTCCCACATCGGACTTGTCAGTCACCAACGAGCCTGCAGCTGACGTGGACATTACCCCTCCATAAATCTTCGCCCGCGAAGCCAAGCCAAAGACACTGAGAGTTTTGTGGTGTAGGTTTACAGCATTAGTAGATAGAACATTTCAGCACAGTACAGGCCCTTCGGCCCACAATGTGGTGCTGACTGATATATACCTATCCTAAAAGAAGCCTTCCCTCCCTCCCTTCCATCCATATGCCTAAGAGTCTTAAACTTTACCTTATTGTTCCAACCTCCAACCACCACCACTCCTAGCAACGCATTCCAGGCACGCACAACTCCCTGTGTGTATATATCTTTTTTTAAATTAACCCTGATGTCTTCACTAAACTTTCCTCCCTTCAATTTGTGCAGATGTCCTCTGATGCTTCCCTATCCTGCCCTGGGAAAAAGCTGCTGGCTGTCTACCTTCTCTATGCCTCTTATAATTTTGTTGTCCTTTATTAAGTCCCATCTCATCCTCCTTCGCTCCAAAGAGAGAAACCATAGTTCCGCTAACCTTGCCTCATAAGAGATATTTTCCAACCCAGGAAACATCCTGGTAAATCTCTGCACCCTCTCCATAACATTCTAGTCTTTCAATAACTAAATGACTCCTACCTTTGACCAATGTCATAGAACTATTCTTTTTACGCAGTACCATGTTCCAGGACAATGGAGATCAGTGGGATCACCTAAAAGATAGAGTACACTGAGCCAAAATAAAATCAAAGTCCCCTGATTGACAACTGCAACTCACACCTGGAAATTTGTGTATGAAACTTCTCTATTTGATTCTTCTTTCAAGTTACCAGTGAAAATCCCCATATGGGTAGACCCACAAAGTAGTGGATGGAATTCTCGTTTGAAATTTGGATGGTGTAAAACAAACTGCTCCCTTGCATCAATTAGCTATTTTAAAAAAAGCAGTTAACAGAAATGAGGAAAATTAATTGAACCATCAGTGTGGTTCCTTCCTTTTCTTTGTAAAGCAAATTTCAGGGAGTTCCTCCAGTGGACTTTTTTTGCTTTTGGATTTTTTTCTTCTACCATTCTGTCCCTTGATGTGAATATGAACTTCTTTCCAAAATCTCTGGTATGCCTTCTTCCTTGTCACCTCCTCTTCTTTTACCACTGACCAACACCCCTCTGCCTCTGTCCCTCTACTACAGTCAGCCGTGTCATGAGTTCCTGGCAATCTTTATCATTCCGATGTGGCGGGACGTTTAGAAGAGAGAAATCAATGTCTCTTCTCACATTATCGCTCAAACTTTCTTACATCGTGGAAGGAAGTCACTCAGCTTGATGAACCTGTGCTAGCTCTCCAAGAAATCCCATCTGTTTCCTCTATAACATATTACCTGTTCCCTGCTGACCATCTCTCCCCTGTTCTCAAGCCACGCACCAACCTTGGGGATAATTCACACAGCCAGTTAAACTACCAAGCAGTGCATCTTTGGGCTGCGGCAGGAAACCACAGTCCAAGGGAAAACCTGTGTGGTCACTGAGAGAACATGCACACTCTCTCCATTAAGCACCTGAGGGAAGGCTCGAACCTGGTGCTGTGCAACAGTAATGTGACCTCCTATGCCAATAATAAATTATTAATTGCACATTATTTTATGTTCATGCAATCTCTGAAGGAAGGTAGCTGATAGAACATTAATTTTTGGACTATGGATGATGCACAATCAATGATACAAAGACTGAAAGTTGCTGAAACTGAAGACTTTCATTTGCAAGAGGATGGACTGGATCCTAATGTTGGTCACTCACATGGTCCCGGACTCAAAGTGGGGGAAGGCATGTGGCATGATGTCCTTTATAAGGAAGAAAGGTGGAGGAATCACGAGCTGGCCAGTGAGAGCAAAGTCAACAAGGAAAGGTCATGTAATTTACATATGACAAATATGTACAAGAATGGTTTCAACACCATGGGCTTGTGAAGTAGCAGGCATATCTGAATGATCAGCTGTCTGCTAATTTGGTGAAACCGTGGGCACCATTGGGTCAAGCAGCATTCCTGGGTGGAAATGGTCAGCCAACGTTTCAGGTTGAAACTGTTTATCCTTTCATTGAGACTAAAGTAGAAAGGGATTACGTAAAATATATCAGGCAGGGGTGGTGTGGGAAGTCAGAAACTTGGGAGAGTTGAAGAGGTGATGTAGTGCTGAACAGAAGAAAAGAGAGGTAAAGTAGTGGTAGTGAAAGAGACCACTTGTGATTGTAGTAAAAGTACACCAAAGTGCTAGAGAATCTCAGCCGGTCTTTGACATCTTTTAGACAAGTTATATTGCCGATGTTTCAGCCCTGAGCCTTTCTTCAAGGAATAAGCAGAAACTCTGCTTGACCTCCAGGAACAAGAACCTCCGGGTTATATGTGATGTCATGTATGTGCTCTGTCAATAAACTTGAACTTTGATAGCAACTCCTGTGAATTCCACGGCCAATCCAAGTACCTTGAAAGGAGAGGCCCATGACCTTATAAGGTGATAAGGGCAGGAACGGGTGCTGTGGAGTGTTTGCTGAATTTTTCCCCATGAGTCCGTGCCACACAAAATACCCCAATTAACCTATAGTTTTGAAGGTTGGGAGGAAACTGGACTACCCAGAGGAAACCCACGCAGACACAAGAAGATCGTACAAATTCTAACCCACTTCACTAGTGCTATAACGGTGTTGCGATAACCGCTACACTAACCGTGCCCACTTGTCACTGGCTGTTGCCAGCATCTGCCTCGTTTCTTACCTTCTCCTCTTTAAACTAGTTATCTTCCCTCTTCACGCTTTGTCCCATTGTAGGGTCTCGACAGGAACCCTCGATGATTCCTTTCTCTGCGCAGATGCTGCTCAACCTCCAGCAGCTGGATGTTTTTCTTTTTGCACCAACTGCCAGCATCTGCAGTCTCTTGTCCCTCAATTTCTCAGCGACAATTGTGTTCAGGAGATTATCATTGCCATGAAATTAACCTCCGAAATGTGGTTTCATGCAATTGAAGTATCAAGGATGATGTCTGAAAGTGAAAATCTAAAACTATGCTCATTCACTGCTTTATTCAGCCTCTTCTCTCACTCTGTACAAATAGCATAAAAGAGAACTGAAATAATATGGTCTTGGAGTCGTCTGAGAAAGTGGTTGATTGCAAAATTCTCAATAGTATTTACCATCCACTTGAAAGAAATGTTAAAGTTGTTGGTGTCCTTGTGATGTAAAGTGATCAACGAATCTCTGCTGTAATGATCTGGGGATCCCACAGATTAGATTTTCAGGGGTAGCTTTTAGCTTTTCATGTTTGGTACAGTGATCAAGGACAAATATTTCCCCATTTTTCATTCAGACAGGCGTCAGTCTTTACGGCACGGTCAGCACTTTCAGATAATGATCATCCTCCGGACTTCATTTTATTTTTGTTCTCCCATTAACCCCATTCATTCCTTTTGTCCTTTAAACTTTTCTGCAATATCTCAGATTTTGTTCTCTGCTTTTACCCCTCTCTGCATTTTAGGATTGTACACCCGTACCCTTCCACATTTCTGATGTGTTTCTGTGCATCTCTCTGCATGGGCCATTTGACCAGCCTCATTTGCATCCATTCTCCAGATGGGATGCAAGACGAGGTCATTAAACCCATGTCAGCTTCAGAGTCTCCTTCCTTCTCCCCCAATCGTAGATGCTGCAAGACTGGCTGAGCTCCCGCAACATTACTATATTATTCCTTCAGTCACAGCAGACTTTTGGGTTTCACCCTATTTTTTCAGCCAACCAACTTGCCTTTGATTCTTTTTGTGATTACCCCACCTATAGAGGAGCCAATTAATCGGCTGGCACATTGGCAGAGCTGCTGGAGAAAGCCCATGCAGTCTCCGTGTACCTCAACTCAAGTCAGGAGCAAACCTGGGCCTTTAGAGCTGCAAGGTCACCAACACCAATAGTGTGGCATTGGCAGGGTTAGATACCATTGAAATAGTGGAGAGTGGACCAATGGCACTGTTGCAAATTTCTAAAGCCAGGTTTCGACGTTGAACTGATGACGTTTCCCTCATTTATGTTTTGGCAGCCACACGTGTCAAATTATTTACCCGTCGAAAATCAGGATCTGTACTATGGAAATCAAGTCAAGGTGGTTCATCGGACGAAACGAAGTCAAATCAAAGAGCCTGGAGAAAGAGGTGAATAAGTAGTCAAAGGGGATAGAGGTGAGAACATGGGTAGAGAACAGATTGGTTTTAACGGATCGTTCTGATAACAGCCAGCTGCAAACTTTAAACATTTTTCCAGAGTTCTTAATAAAATTCACGTAATCTGAAATTAGAATGTACTTTTCCAATTGTTTGGCTCTCGTTACTTAACTAGGATCCATTATTGACAGAATCTTTAAAAGTATGTCCGTCAATGAACTGGTGACGACTGCAATCATCTCTCCCAGCACTCGACGTTCTTCCAGTTTTCCAACTCTGAGACACACTCCAATATCCTGCCACATTGCTTGCACACCAGAGCATGGTGAAAAGGGAATAATTATCCTATTTTGTCCACTCACCACCTGTTGCTTGGATTGTTTGAAGTTTTATTTTGTTCACACATACTTCAGTTTTCCAGATTTATTCATGCAATGTTTTTGGACGACCGTCAGTGAATTTTTTCCGGTACGATTTATACTGCAGGCTTCCTCCAAAAAGTTGTAGGGGTCCTGCAAGATAAATTGCGGTGCAGGAATTGCCTCCTTTTTAGACTGTCCGTGATCGGGCCATGACATGCCTGCAGTTCTAAAACCATAATTGACAAAGGAATTTTACCCACATCCTTCACTTCTCTGAACAGAATCTTTGGTTGTTGTTTGGTTCTTCTAAAACATGCTTGGACTTTCTTTTAATTTACTGAATGATAATTTGTCCATAGAGAAATCTACAGCACTGTACAGACCCTTTTGGCCCCCAGTGTTGTGCTGACATCATAAACTCCACAGATTGCCTGGAATTTCCCTGCTGCAAAACCCTCCATTTTTCTCTGTTCTGTGGACCTATCTGTTGCATGCAAAGAAAAATAAATTCACTCAAATTTGGAAAATTTAGCCAATTTCATATTTTAAAATATTACCCTAAAATGCTTTTGTCAGAAAATGCAGCTTGAGCAACTTTAGCAGACGATCTTCACCCTTGTATCTCCTTCAAGTTTTAACTTTTATTCATTTCTTCCTCCTCCCACCTGTACTCAGCCATCAACTGCCAACCTGTGCACCTTCTCCTTCTCCTGCCCGCTCCCCCTGCCACCCTTTTATTCAGGTGTCTACCTATTTATTGCTATTCCTGGTGAAGAGCTTTGGTTTGAAACATCGACTCTTGCCTTCTATTGATGCTTCATGACCTGCTGAGCCCCTCCAGCGTTTTGCGTGTTTCTTCAATCTTTTGCTTCCTCAGACACAGAAATTGCAGAACTTGTTCCCACATATCCTCCCACACCTCCATTCAGGGCTGCAGACAAATCCTCCAGGTGAGGCATAACTTAACATGCTTGTTGTCCAGCCTAATCTACCACATTCGATGTACTTCAGTGAGACAAAACACAGATTGGGTCACTGCTTTGGCAAACATCTACAATCTGTGGGTCTAAACTTGGGGGCTTCTTGTAGCCAACCATTTAAACTTCCCCAAATCTTTCCTATGATGCCTGAGACCCTGACAATGGATGAGATTTGTCCTAGAGCTCATACATAGTAAGGGTGAGGCCAAATGTAAACTTGGGGAATAGCACATTTTATTCCCCTGGACAGTCTTAAACCAAATGGCATGAGAGTATTTTTTCTAATTTTAGCTAACCCCTACCACCATCTGGTTCCACTAATTCCATCGCTTTTTTAATATACGTATTTCACCGCCTCTCTCTAACTTTTCTTCCCCCATCCTTCCTAGTGATCTCTCTGTCTTTGGATACATTCTGTCCTATTACCTCAAGGCCCTTCCCCAGCTACATATGTAAAATGATCCCTTCCCTTGTGATAAAGGATCCAGATCCAAAACATTAACTGACCATTTCTATCTACAAATGCTGAGTTTTTCCAGCAATGCTTTGTCTGCACAGAATATTTAACACCCATCATTTCACATTATTATTTCTCCTGGTCTTGGCTTCAAAGAACCAACAACTGTTAAGCCCTGACATTGCTATCAGATTACTCAGAAATCCCACACGGTTAGCGCAGTGATTCACACGATGCTGTTACAGCGCCAGCAACCCGGGTTCGAATCTAGTGCAGTCTGTAAATAGTTGTACGTTGTCCCCGTGGGTTTTCCCCAGGTTCTCCAGTTTTCTCCCAACATCCAAAATGTACAGGGTTGCAGATTAATTGGATGTCATTGGTTTCGAAGGCCAGAATTACACCAGCATGTTCTAAATAAATTTTTTAAAATCCAAATGGCTCAGCATCTGGGTCAGCAGACTCCATTTCCTGTGTTCTGTTCATACCCAGGAGGGGAAAAGAGCTGGTGGGAGCATGAGTGATGATTGGACAGAAGGTGTGAGAGATTACCTTTATGTTTCTCCCTCTCCCTACCTCTTCACCTCTCATCACCTCTAGGACCTTCCCCCTTTATATATGTAATTTTATCTTTAGTGCTCATCAATGGTTTCAACTCAAAACGTTAATTGACCATCTCTGACCTGCTGAGTTCCTCCAGCTCTTTGTTTGGTCCAGATTCTTCAGCTTTTGTGCTTTTCTCCTCTATCAGTTCACCAAGTTGCTGTTTACACTGTTTGGTCGATTTTAAGTGTTAAAAGAATAAAGAGACCAATTGAAAAGCCAAAAATAAGAGATACTGGAGTTGGAAATAAAAACCTCCAACATGAACTTCGTTGTTCTCTCCCCCATAGCTTAGCCTTCCAGTTACTACTGCTTCAACGTTTCATGGTTCTAGCATGTAATGTGTTTCTCCTGTCACATCTTCTACTTGCACTCCCTCACACAGATCAGCTGTGATTACCACGCATTCATTTCCCTGCAGCACCAAACACAATTGGGCAACTTGTGTCTCCAACATCACAGACATTTGCTCTGATATCTCCACCTCTTTTCTACAGTTTAAAAAGTGTGTTGACTCATGTTTCCAGTCCTGATGAGGAGTCCTTTCTTTCACTTAATTAGGGAAACCGTGGAGTTGTTATAAAGATGGTGTGGAGAATATGATGTGCATTACCTAGAATAGTTGTGGAATTGTTTTTGTGAATTGTTGGTCTAATCCTCACCCCATCATCAACCCCTTTCACACTTGCTTGTAGTCCCAGGAATTGTGAGAATTATCCAAAGTGCTGTTTTAGAAAAATGTAATAATCAGTGTTAACGATGGCTGTACGGAGATGAGACGTGAGTGAAGAAAAGGGGGGAGGGGGGCTGTCTGCTGGAATACAAAGGAAGGACAGTTCCTGCAAGAGATTGCAGGCAAGGCCAACTTGATATATTTTAAAAAACTGAAAGAAAGGGAACGTGAGAAAGCAAATAAGGATAAGAGTTGGGGTTGCAAAAACCATGGGAATGGGAGAAGTAAACGAGGGTGGGCTTTAAGGGGTGGGGTGGGGGGGGAACAGCTTTTGATAGGTTAAACTAACATATCAATTACTCAGTTAACAAACCAATTGAATTAACAAAGGAGTGGTTATTAACACAAAGAAATGTATAAAAAGGTTGTTGAATATCAGTGAGTGTGCCTTCTCTGAAGGATACCTGCCCTTGCAAGAACGTTGAATAAAAGGTCATATCGCTTCACCTACTGACTCTTGAGAAATTATTTCATCAGTGAGCTGTGTTTCTCACAGGAATTAATGGGCCAATCGGCTTAAAAAGGGTCAAGTGTGAAAGCAAAATTGTCTGAACACTGGCGTGAAACGATGTCGTCTCATGCCCGGGATAAACTGCCCCGACCCCTACTGCAATCCCCAGCGTCTGTAGATGCAGGTGTTGAAGTCAGCCAAGAGTGAAACTGAGAATTGCATTTGGACTCTTCCAATTGAAGGGATGGTTCCTTGTCCCGGTTAAGAATGGCCAAGGGTGAACAGCGCAAAACATTATTCCTAACTGGGACACTGAATGGCCGATTTACTGGGACACATGTGTAAAAGGGGCTATAGATGGCCATTCTTCTCCTTACAATGTCGACCATTTAATAATGCTTCCTGGGTCAAAAAGAGAGATTCAGGGGCTGAGATTTACACTTCATGGTATGAGCTTTTGATTGGCTAAGATATGGCAAAGATGTTTTCAGGCTGGCCATGACACACAAAGGAAGAGTTAAAACGTAGCAAAGAGAATAGAGTTTCTTTAACATTACATTTTATTTACAACACAGTAGAAACCGATTCTGGCCATTGAAACCCATGCTAGCCAATTTCACCCAATTAACCTGCAACCCTGTACATTTTGGAGGGTGGGATAAATCCCAAGTACAAACTCCTTTGAGACTCAGGTCACTGGCACTGTAGATAGGTGCTGCATTAACCTTTCCACTAACCATGCCGCCCATCATTCGGCCCACATTCAATGCAGAGCATTATTAAAATGCTTTCCGTTTTAGTCTTAGCATCTGGAAGCACTGAGAGATTTATTATTTCAATGTGGCTGTGCAAATCTTTTCTCGTATTGCTTACAGATATTTCAGGAATAAAATTTGCCTTAAAGTGGCTGGAAATAAAGAAAGCCAAGTAAATGATAACATTTTAAAGGATTTGCATATACAAAGAAATAATTGCATAAAGCTTGTTAAGACTTTCCTTCTCTAACTATGTTTGAGGTATTCCTTAAAATGTACACCATTCACTGTCAAATTTTGTTTGATAATGCTTTTGGAATACAATATCTCTCTCACACCACAAAGCCCCTAATCTGCTTCTTTCACTGGATGATGTGTGACTTTCTTACTGAGACTTTTTTCTACTCTCCATTTATATGAGAATAATCTTAACTTTATCATGGTTCACTTGCTCTAACCCTATACATTGATAAGCAATAATCCCAGCCAAGTTTTATGAGCTTTCCATGCCCTGAAAAACACTTCTAAGATTATTATCTTCAAGTCACATCAGACTGCCTCATCCTGTCACATTTCCTCGATCAACACAGCCTGCACTCACAAACTCCAGAAAGTGGCCACACAAACAGATAAGATGGGGAAGAAGGTGTGTGGCGCGCTGGCCTTCATTGAGCAGGGGCATTGAGTATCAAAGTAAAGAAGTCATGTTACGGCTGTATAAAACTTTCGTTAGGCTCTACCTGGAGTATTGTGTGCTAATCTGGTTGCCCCATTACAGGAAGGTCGTGGAGGCTTTGGAAAGGGCACAGAAAAGATTTATCAGAATATTGTCTACATCAGAAGAGTTACACACAATTAGCGCAATGCCTTTACAGCGCCAGTTATTGGGGTTCAAATCCAGCGCTGTCTGTAAGGAGTTTATACATTCTCCCTGAACTCCAGTTTCCTCCCACCATTCAAAATGTACAGGGGTGTAGGTCAATCAGGTGTAATAGGGCGGCGTAGACTCGTGGGCTGTAATGTCCTGTTACTGTGCTGAGAGTCTAAATTAAAAAAAAATAGAGGGTATGAACCAGAAGAGTTGACCAACTTCGGTTGTTTTCTTTGGAGCGTCAGTACTGAAGAGAAAATGAATGGAAGTCCATAAAATTATGAGAAGCACTGATTGACCGGCAGATTCTTTTATCCAGAGATAAAAATGTCACATACATTTGAGGTGAGGAGGAGGGAGTTTAAGGGACATGTGGCAAGTTTTTTTTTTATACAGAACTGGTTGCCAGAAGTAACAGTGGAAGCAGATGTAGTATTTAAGAGGCTTATAGATAGATGTTTCTTAAGCAAGTAGCAGATTTAGTTTAATTTGGGCATCATGTTCAGTGCAGACACATGGGCCAAAGGGCTTATTCCTGAGCTGTACTGTCCTGAGTTGTATTTGTACTACTTTTGGTTCCCAGACCTAACAAAGGATAAACTCACTTTAGTGCTGTTATATTTTCAATAAATTGACACAATAAAATCCCTGTTATCCAGAATTCAAGCAATCAACAATCTCAAGTAACAGGCAAACAAATCATAAATTGGTAAAATAAAAACCATGAAAGTTTAAAATTGGCACCCGTCGCAGTTGGTTCGCCATTCATGCAACACGCAATCTCAAGTAACCAGAAAATTCACCTGTCCGGCATCTACCAATTCCCATAGGTGCCAGATACTGGGGGTTTTATTGTACATGGTAAAAGTGGGATTGTGGTGAGAAGAGATTGTTTGAGATTGACAAATAGTCTTGAAACTTGCAAGAGAATGCATGATCTTATTGAAATATGTAAAATTCTAAGGGGACTTGTTGGTACATAATTGGAAGCAATCCAGAATTAGTGGGCATAGTTTCAGACTGAAGAGATCATTCATTGAAGACAGAGATCAGAGGGGTTTTTTCTCTCTCAAATTGTCATGAATCATTTTAATGCTCTAGTTCACAGAGGCCAAATCATTGAATATGTTCAAGCTGAGAAAGGCAGATTTAGTGGCAATTCTGAAAGGAATTTGGCATGGGGAACGGGCAGGAATGTAGAATCGAGGCCACATCAGATGGCCTATATAGCCAACTCTGAGTGAAATACAAAAGTCTCCACATGCTGCAATTATAGTAAATGTCAGTTATATATCTCTTTCTCCTATGGATGTTGTGAGACCTGCTGACTTCCTGCAGCATTTCAGAGTTTCTTCGGCTAATTCAGATTTCTGGTTTTCGAATTTTCTTGTGATTTAATGTAGACATAGAGATTGAGAGGGCTGTTTCCACAGACTTATTTGTTTGAGGACCAGTTACAGAGCAGCGTTTGCCTCTTTATTTGTCACAAAATACCTAATACTGTGAGAAGGGTTCTTTGAATTGATCACCGGTTACCTCTTGCATTACATACAGCTGTATAGAGCACATTCACAGAGCACAGGATTACATTGAAAAAGATAATTAACACCAAGCAAGGCCAGTGTGAGAGCAGGGAAGAAACTGTCTTAAAGCCTCTTGGTGTGTGCTTTCACAATTTTAAACCTTCTTCCCAATGGGAGGAGGGGAAAGATGTGTCTGGGGAGTGATGAGTCCTTCAGTATGCTGACTGCCTTTTTCAGCCAGCGAAGAATGCAGATGGAGTCCATGGAGGGGAGGGGAGTTTGCGTTATGTTCTACTTTCTGCTGTTCTTGAACAGCATCAAAAAGGCCTAGAATAGAGCAATGTTTGGAGCTCTTTGGCCAAAGACTGCTAATGCTCGATTATACTGAAAACAACTGAGCTTGCTAAATTTTAGAATAAGGGAAACAAAAGAAGTGTTAATCAGCAAAAATTAGGCAAAAAAACTCAGCCATGATTTTTATTAAATGGCAGAAAGAACATAAAGGCTATGTGGCTTATTCCTATTTCATCTAAAATTTGATATTTGGCCATGCATTAGATTTGCAGTCATTCAAAGCCAATGGGATGAAAAGGCAATGGATACAAAACTGGCTGAAGGAAGGACTGTCAGAAAAGAGGCATTTGAACAACTGTTTCACGGACCAAAGGGAAAAAAATACAGCATTTACCCGTAATCACAGTTGCAAAGTCAATCGTTAAGGTGGAGGAGAACATTTCACCTGCTCTCTATTGAGCAACAGTGCCAGCCCCTTTCTGCCTAAGCTCTTTCTGAAGCCCTGCCCCTCTGACTTCCTTTTCTATTTAGAATATTTTTATTGAATTTAATTTATAAACTTGCAAACAAAAATCAGTGAGATATGTTACCAGTAATCTCATATGCCAATAAATAAAATCAGAAAGAATAATATGAGTGTTACCAGTTGCATATTCATATGAAAAACAAAGCAATTAATAAATTCTTTATGTACATAATTAAACCCATTTATACACGTTACATACACATGCGCTTAGAATTAGAAGAGGGTAAAGTTAATAGTAATAAGTTAAAGTTTGATCCTGTTTTTATGTTTAAAGAAAATTAAAAGTAACTTTTATTTAAGTAACGATTTGTCTTGGTGAATTTCTATTGCTGCTGGGTTTTGGGGCCCTCTGGGCCCATGACACCCATCACATTAAATCTCTTCCCCCTCCATCCTTGAACAGATCCCTGTACTTGCTCTGTCTAGACCCACTGTGGTCTTGTATCTCTCTTCCATTGACCTTCATGGCTCCAAGAAGGAATGCTCACCTTCATTTGGTTGTCAAAATCTCTCATCCCTGGAACCATTTTGATAAATATTTTCTGTTATTATACTTGAGAAATGGTTTTCAGAAAAAAGAAGAGCTGCTGACAAATGGGCACTCACTGGATTAAAAAAAGGAGCAAAAGAAGAAGGGTTGGTGTGAGGATGTATTGTAAATCTGCGCCGTGATCAGGAATCACCTGACTGAAAGTTGGTGGAAACTATGTGGTAACTTTCAAAACAAAATTGCACAAATAATTTAATTTAAAAAAAAAAGCAAGGATGTGAAGAGAATCTTGAGGACAGAAATTAATGAACTTTCAGATCAAAGAGCTCACCTTCTGTGGTATATTGATCGAAAGCTAAATATTAGCTGGGAGAAAGGTATCTTGATGAAGGGGTTAGGCCTGAAATGTTGGTTGCCTCCTCAAGTCCTGCTGAGTTTTTCCAGCTCTTTACTGCAATCTTGGTGTCTGCAGACTTTTCTTGTTTCACTCCAAGTGGAAGAGTACTGTTTTGACTCTGTCAAACTGAAAACTGGAGATAATTCTCTGAGTGAAGAGAATATGCATAAAACAAGTAGTTGGAAGCACTGCTTTGAATAGGAATTGAGCTGGGCCAAAAGGAGCAGATGCCTGTCAGTGCAAGTAACCATCATCCCTAGATGAGAATGCACGTTACATCTGATAAATCAGCAAATGGCACAGCAAAATAATTTCCTGAAAATATATTTTTTCCAAGAAATATATTTTAAAAATGCATTCATCCACTGCTATTTGTAGTTCAAGCAAATCATTTGATTAATATCCTATCAGCATGACACCCAATTTTCTTCCTTCCTCATTCCATAAGAGATATCTTCAAGGGGATTTGTACACATTTTAATTCCTTGGTGATCACTTTGGGGGTTGTGTCCTTAACCTTATGCCCTTTACCTCTATTGACCTTGCAGAACCAGAAACTGGCCTCTTCGGCCCTTCTAGTCTGTGTTGAACCATTTTTCTGCCTCGCCTCTCTGTCCTGGACCCGGTCCATAGTCCTCCATACCTCCATCCATGTACCTGTCCAAATTTCTTCTTGAAAGTTCAAATGTTCAAATCACCACTTCAGCTGGCAGCTCGTACCACATCCCCACCATTCTCTGTGTGAAGAAGTTCCCTCTCATGTTCTCCCTAAACTTCTCCCCTTTCATTCTTAACCCATGTCCTCTGGTTTGTATCTCACCTACCCTCAGTGGAAAAAGCCTACTTATATTTACTCTGTCTATCCCTGCATAATTTTAAATAACTCAACAAAATATTTAATATAGCTCCATCAATAATGAAGAATATGCTTTTAGACTCCTAAACCCCAGCCCTATCCTCCAAATGTTACATCAATTCATCCCTCAATTATTTTTCTTCATACTAATTTCTTGAATGGAGCTTTGATTCTTTCATTCAGGTGTCAATGTCTTTATGATGGCATTTTTTTCCCCCCGATTTCTCTGAAATGTCTGAATAATTTTGTGTACGAAGTATACCTTTGGTGAATAGGTCATTCTTGGGAAGCAATTTTAATTGCTAGGAAGATAGAAACTGGTATGTAAACCTCCTCAGAGGAGTAAAACATAAATCCAAATCAAATATTTTTTACAGACTTTCGACATGATTTGAAATATCAAAACGTATCAGGGTTGTTGGTTAATTGGGTGTAAATTTGGCAGCAAGGACTCGTGCTGTATGCCTAAATTTAAATTTTAAACTAAAAGTTGGTTTCTGTTTTTTCCTGCATCTCAAGATGTTTCAAGACATTTAGATTCAGATTTATGTGGAATAAACCTCCCATGCATTTCATCCCAGCTACAACAGAGGCAGATGGGAAAGTCCCTGGGCTTAAAGTACCAACAGGTTAGGAGTGAAATGAGGGCCAAAGTAGAGTTGGTCGACATTGCCTCCTTCAACCAGTCCAACACACGTCGTTATAAACTGCCAGAATGTCAACATCCTTTGGAATTTAGGATTTCAAATGAGTTATTATGTAAATTAAGGAAGAACTTAAATTAATTTGTCCAAGTATGACACCATTGAAACTGAAGTAAAAGGCTGTTAAACAAAACTTTCTGATTTGGGTTTGTTTTCTTTTCCAGGTAAAGGCAAAGGGAAAGGGAAAGGTAAGATTAAAATGGTTATCTTATGACAAACTTAGCACAGAACATTGAAACTAAAATCGGTATTCTCATCTTGAACCACAATGTGGAATGAAAAATTGTTATCGGTAAAACAATTCAAGAGATGCCTTCCACTCAAGCCCACCTCCATGACACCCACCCAGTGCAAGAGGCTTCTGTACCTGTGCTGAGAAGTTTGCTGCAGAGGATAGTTAAGAATTCAATAGCTGATTGAAATATAAAACTTTGGTGCTGGAAGTATGCAAAAAATGAATGCTATTCTTTAAACAATACAGTGGTCAAATAGTCAGTGTCTGGACATTTAAGTCATTTTGTCTGAAGAACTGCAAGTTATGAGAATTTTTTTGATGTGGCAAATTGTTATAAATTTAAATTTAGCCATAAAGCGCAGTAGCAGGCCATTATGGCCCACGAGCCCGTGCTCTGCCCAATGACACCAATTGACCTACAACCCCCAGTACATTTCAAGCGGTGGGAGGAAACCCCAGTCACTGGGGAAAACCCACACAGACCAAGGGAGAACGTACCGTACCAACTGCTTAGAGACAGTGTGGGATTCAAACCTTGGGCCCGATTACTGGTGCTGTAACCACGTTGTGCTATCCGCTACACTAAGAGTGCTGCTCCATCTATCCATCTGAACAAGGAGGGAATGCAGATTCGTAATAATGATCAAAGATTCATATTTCCAGAATGACCAAGGAGGTTTAACTAAATAACTCTTCCCAAGAACTGTTTTTAGACAGGAAAGGTGTTTTTTCTTTATTTATCTTTTTCTGCAGCTTAAAGTCTTGAGTAATGGCAACAGGCAGAGCCCCAGTTCACTAGGTGCAGTGAAGTACAAGTATGAAGTTATCCAGATGTTGAGGCCTTTCTTTGTTGTTGTAACAGATTATAAGATAAAAGCCTTTAAATTATAAACAGAGACTATAGATTGGAACAGACTTTTCCCAATAACTCAAGGACCACAGACCAGAAGTAAATGCCAGGAGAAGCTACTTAACACAACTTGTGAGAACACAGAACTTATTTCTCTGTAATCTGGGTGCAAGTCTGTGCAAGATTGATAAATTTGTTTTGTTAATAAACTGGGGTGGCGCAGTTAGCGCAATGCTGTTACTGCGCTAGCAACCTTGTTTTGAATCTGGCGCTGTCTGTAAGGAGGTTGTACGATCTCCCTGTGTCTGCTCCAGTTTCCTCCCAACCTTTAAAAATGTACGAGGGTGGAGGTTAACGGGGGTATTTGGGTGGCACGGGTTTGTGGCTGTTACTGCTGTATGTGTAAATTAAATAAAATATTCACTATTGATAATATTTCTGAAGGCTACAGGTTTCTAGTAGCGACTTTGATGCTTTGTGAGTTGGGAGTACTTAAACTCCCATTTGCAATTAGAGAAAATAATGCAATTATTAACCTCCCACAGTCTTTGAAATCACATGAATAGTTTTGCAGAAATCTTTTCTTCCAACTCTTGAGGGTCAGGGCTCATGCTGTGACATGGGACAATGTATTCTTTGTGTGCAAGATTCCTTTATTTCATGTAATAGAGCAGAACGTGATATTACATGAAATTGCCTTCTGCCTGCCATAGGCAGTCACAGTTGGTGTCAGAGAGGAAGAGAAGCAAAAGTGAACCCCTTCAGAGTCACTGCGTGTCTGTGGATATGCCTGCTCCTGTACCATCCATTAGCAACCCAAGCTTCTGATCCAAACCCCTGACAAATCAGGAAGCCTTTCAGCACCCAAGGTCCTTCAGGTGTCCTTCTTGCCCTCAGCACCCGCTCAAATCCAAGTTCCAACACTTAGTTCACGTGAGCCAGTCTCCGGTGCTGGTCCCCTGACCGCGTCACCTGCAACCTGTGTGGGTCCTCCAGCTGCTGAGACATTGGCCGGTCCGCAGATGTGGTCACTGACCTGTAGCGTCATTTCCACTGCTTCTCAATGGGGGGTGTACTCTCCAATCCAAGGCAGTAAAAATTAAAGAGGTTGTATGACCATGAATTCTCTTTAACCCAGCCTTATCGATACCCTTGCTCAACAAGGATATCGATAAGGCTTACGTTCAATTCTAGTAGGATTGTAAATGGGAAATGCTGAGTTTCTCCAGCATTCCATTCCATACTTTTTTTTTACCACACTGCTCCACATTTTTATTGATCATTCCATTTGTTAAATTTGTACCACTCTGGGATATGAGATGCTAGAAATTTGATGCAAGAACAAAAAAATGCATGAACTACTCAACAGGCCAGCAGCTGAGCAATATCAAATTTAGAGTTGCACAGTATCCTTTCTACAGGAATATATCCTAAGATGGGTGGCACAGACTCATGGGCCAGAAGGGCCAGTCACTGTGCTGTATGTCTACATTTAAAAATTTAAAGATGCTTAACAAAGGTGAGGCGGAGAAGGGAAGGGATTATGAGCACTGCACACATTAGAGAACCATGGAACATTATAGGGCAGAAACAGGCCCTTTGGCCCTTCTAGTCTGAGCCAAACAATTATTTTGCTGAGTCCTCTGACTTGCACTGTCAATAGCACTTCATACCCCTCCTATCCATGTAATTGCAAACATTTTTATCTATTGTTAAAATTGAGCCCACATTCACCACTTCAGCTGGCAGCTCGTTCCACACTCCCACCACTCTGTGTGAAGATGTTCCCCCTAACCTTCTCCACTTTCACCCTTAACCCATGTCCTCTGGTTTGTATCTCACCTACCATCAGTAGAAAAAGCCTGCCTATATTTACTCTGTCTATACCCCTCATAATTTTAAATACCTCAAAAAATTCTTCTACACTCCAGGAAATAGTCCTAACCTGTTTAACCTTTCCCTGTACCTCATTTCCTGAAGTCTGGACAACATCCTAAATTACTAAATCGCCTTTGAACTCTTTCAATCTATTGATAACTTTCCTGTAGTTATGTGACTAAAACTGCACACAATACTCCATATTTGACCTCAACAATGTCTTTACCATAGCATCCCAACTCCAATAATCAATAGTTTGATTTATGAAGGCCAATATGCCAAAAGCTCTCTTTACAACCCTCTCTATTTGTGACACCACTTTCTGTGAACTATGTATCTGTATTTCCTGATCCCAATTTTTTACTGCACTCCTCTGTACTCTACCATTTACCGTGTATGTCCTTTCTTGGTTTGTCTTTCCAAAATGCAGCTCCTCGGACATATTTGTATTAAATTTCATCTACAATTTTTCAGCCCATTTTTCTAGCTTTGAAGGTCTTTTTCCCTGTCTACAACATATCCAGTCTTTGTCTTCTCCAAACTTGCTGATCCAATTTACCACATTATCATCTCTAGATCGTTGACATAGATGGCAAACAACAATGGGTCCAACACTGGCCCCTGAGGCACATCGCTAGTCACAGGCCTCCAGTCTGAAAAGCAACCATCCACACTTCTCCCGAATAACCAATGTCGAATGCAATTTACTACCTCAACATTAATTACTACCTCAACATTAATACCGAGCATCTGAAACTTCCTGACTTATCTCCCATGTGGAACCTTGTCAAAGGCCTTACTAATGTAGATGTAGACAACATCCACAGCCTTTCCTTCATCAACTTTCCTGGTAGCCTCCGTCAAAAACTCTGTTTCAGGGAACTAAAACCTTGATTGATGGAGTGAGCTTTAAAAAGATGGTTTCCAGAGAGAGTCAGTGAAATTTCAGATGAAAATAGCAGTTGTGGATGTGATTATTTAAGAAAAATTGTGATATCATTCATGGCAAATACCTTCTATTGTCAACAGTGTTTACTTGTCAGGTGTGGAATTTGTGTTATCTTTGCCTCATTTCAATGGGAGGGAGGATTACACGTTTGCCCTGGGGCCAGAGCAATTTAAACTTGGTGCGGTCTGCCATCTGTAAATGTATTTGAAAATCTCTGTGACTCCAACAACTTCTCATCACCATCCTCAACATGCTTTTAACTTCACACTCTGATTTGAAGCATTTACTGTGAACCTTTGGTCGATGCCACATTGTTCTTCAGAGGATTTAGATCCTGGTCATGCTTTTCAAATTCAGTTAAGTAACTGGTAATGCATGGCAGACTCACAGCTTTGGTCTTGGAATCAGGCAGAGCAAGAAACACAAGAGACTGCAGGAGCTGCCAGCGATGGTAGTAGAAGCCCACCGAAATGTTGGAGGAACTCGGCCGGTCCTTTCAGCATCTATAGGAGACAATAATATATTGCCAACATTTTGGGCCTGAGCCCTTCTTCAAAGAATAATTATTCCTTATTCCTTTTGGTGTGATTTTATTCAAGGGGTTTTTAAAACCAAAGTTATTGCCTGCTCAAGTTTTTTTTTTTTAAAAGGGCATATTTACCTTTTATGCAGAGGATGGATCGTGCTGTCCTTTTATATATCCCAGAGAAGTGTGCCTGCTTCCCCGGGCAAAAGGGGCAGGATGTGTAGCACAGCAGCAGCTGCCCTGCGACAGCCCCACCCCGCTTCCATCCTCCTCCACCGGCCGCTCTGTGACAGTGCAGCAGGGCAACAGGGCAGTCAGTGCGATGTCAATCGTCTTGCCTACTTGTTTGGAGCCACTTGCAGCGGCAGTCCTTTTAAGCAGGAGGTGGAGTGAATTCCCTCCACCTCTGACACTACCACCCTTGGCGGAAGGAACCCGGAGCTTGTTGGACCAGCCAATCCACCTTTGGACGTTTTTATGGAGGTAAGTGGAGCGTCTTAAAGGCAAAGGAAACTTGTCTTTACAGATTACTAAATTTCACTATAAAAGGGCCTTCAGAATCAGAAACAAGCCTTTCAGACCAACTCATCTATACCAATCAAGTTACCCATATAAGACTGTCACATTTACCTGTGCTTGACCCGTATCGCTTTAACCCTTTCCTGCCGAGGATTTTATTTCTATTGTAACTCATTGCTTAATTATATTGCAGTCAGAAAAGTGGGACCACCTGGGCCGCAGGGGTCCCAGGGCCCTCCAGGGGCTCCTGGGCCGCAGGGCCCCCCAGGAATCCCAGGAATCCCTGGAATACCGGGAACGGCAGTGTTGTCAGCCCCTGGACCACCAGGTCCACCTGGCCAGCCAGGACCTCCAGGGCAGCGAGGACCCCGAGGTGAGTGGGTGATGATTGGTTCGATGATGTGGAGATCCACCAAGGGTTTTGCAAGTCCACCCAGAGGGCTTAACTGTATTTGGTTAACCTGTACCTGGGGAGAAAAACATTAGGTCAAGTATGCGTTACTTTTCTGTTCAGTTATTCTTCTAAAGAGAGAGAGGAACAGCATTGTTATGCATTGTCCTTCTCCAGGAAGCATGTTAGAATAACAAAAATTAGACAGGTGATAAGTAGTCATATTTCTTAACAAGTAAAATGTATTGAGCAGGATAGCTCCCTCTACCACCTTCACCATGAACTCTATTTCTTGGGCAATTTCAACTTTGAATGACTGGCCGTCTCGAAGTCTTTGACGTGATTTGTTCCATGATTTACTGTCGGACTCTGGCTTTATCTTACCCTCAATTTAGTCTGTGTGTCGTCTGAGTCCAGCATGCTCGTTGAATGAAGTGATAGGAGAAGGTATTCGGTTCAACAATCAGTTTATTAAACAGCACAAGAATAAAGCGTAACAGAGCTCTGGTTCAGTCGTTAGTTCATAGGTCACCTGCTCAGTGAGCTATTCCCCAAGACTGACTCCTACTGTCCAGTCTCTTCTATTTATGTAGATCAACATTATTACACTGAACAAAAGTTGGCTTTCTTTGCGAGATTCCTTGCATAAGATTTATCTCAAGCAATTTCCTGCTCTGCAGTTATCTAGGGTGTACCATCTTAATCTTCAAGGCCAGAACATCCTGTTGTCTTGATCAGAAATCAATTCAATACCCCACATATTTCTAATTATTTCTTTGTTCTCGGCTGGCCATAGCCTGTTCTACTCAACACCTCTTATGCCTTAACCTTGCTACTGAATTGGTTTATACATTTTCTTTGTCTCCGACATTCTCAGTCATGATACTCTTTGTTCTCGTCTGGCCATAGTCTTCTGTTCTACTCAACACCTCCTCATGTCTTAGCATTCCTACTAAATTGGTTCATACATTTTCTCTCTTTTGTGTTTGGAGACAGCAAATTCTCTTTCTCTCTTTTCTCTTTGGCTTGGCTTCGCGGACGAAGATTTATGGAGGGGGTAAAATGTCCACGTCAGCTGCAGGCTCGTTTGTGGCTGACAACTCCGATGCGGGTCAGGCAGACACGGTTGCAGCGGTTGCAAGGGAAAATTGGTGGGTTGGGGTTGGGTGTTGGGTTTTTATTCCTTTGTCTTTTGTCAGTGAGGTGGGCTCTGTGGTCTTCTTCAAAGGAGGTTGCTGCCCGCCGAACTGTGAGGCGCCAAGATGCACGGTTTGAGGCGAGATCAGCCCACTGGCGGTGGTCAATGTGGCAGGCACCAAGAGATTTCTTTAGGCAGTCCTTGTACCTCTTCTTTGGTGCACCTCTGTCACGGTGGCCAGTGGAGAGCTCGCCATATAACACGATCTTGGGAAGGCGATGGTCCTCCATTCTGGAGACGTGACCTACCCAGCAAAGTTGGATCTTCAGCAGCGTGGATTCGATGCTGTCGGATCAGCCAACTTTTCTACATACTGTGGCTGTTCCTTAATTGCATTAATATTTCCCTTAAACAGTATAATTGAAGTAAATAGTAAATTGTTACATAGTAATGGATTAATGAATACGTAATGAATAGTACATAGGCATATTTTCTATGATTACTTAACCCCTTGGTTCCAACAGTCCCCAATCTGTTTCTAATTGCTAAATGGCAATTTGCCGTCATTTAGTTTGCTTCCAGTCAATGTGAATTCACCAGAATGGAAAGGTTTGGTTGAAGTGCAAAATAATGTGCTCAAGTTCAGCTTCTCAATTTCACTCTCTTGGGTTGGTGAAGTTATTCTGAAATAGGTGTTCACCTCAAACTCTGAAGCTGGAATTAACTGGGGGGGTGTGGACCCCCATTAGTTGAAGAGGGAGTGACTTTACCTCATCTGTTGCCAGTGGATCCAAGCAACAGTCGCATAACAATAGGAGTAGAACCCCACAAGCCTACCTCGCCAATGAGTTTGATCATGGCTGATTTGCCCCAGTCTTCATGTCCTCTTCAATGCCCAACCCCCACAGTACTCAATTCTTCTTTAAATACTTCCCAAGATCTGGCCTCCAGAACCATTCAGATTAGATAATTTCAAAGACCTTCATCCTAGGTGTTTTTATTAAAATGAATGCATTTAAAAGTTTTAAGTTTGTTGCCAGGACTCGGGGCCTGAGCTAAAGGGAGAGAATGAACAATCTTGGGTTTTGTTGCTTGGAGTGCAGAAGGATGAGGTATACAAAATGAGAGGAATAGATTTGCCCAGAGTAGGGGAATCTGTAACGAGAGGACATAGGTTTAAGGTGATGGGGAGAGAAGTCATAGGACATGGGGGGTGATTTTTTTTTTAAATCAAAATGGTGGTGGGTGTAAGGAAGTGGTTGAGGCAGGTACTATTGCAACATTTGAATGGGTACATAGGACAGATTCAAAGGCAGGCAGGTGGGATTAGTGTGCATGGGACATTTTGGTTAGCATGGGTACGTGAGGCCAAAGGGCCTGTGTCATTGCTGTGTGACTATGACCCATCCTTCCACTCGTAATGATGGTGTCGGTAGGGATTTTCATTGCCTTTTGCCTGACTGTTTCCCCTCCCACGTTTCTGCATATTCCTAACTCCATTTGTCCCTCTCTGTCTTATCCCTGGCCCAGTCCTCTGACTCCATCTGGGCAGAAGCCCAGTCGGCTCTCTTAACCTTGAACCAGTCCTCTATATTCCTCTATTCCCTACCATTTATTTTTCCTTCCTTTCCTCCCTACTCCCCAGCATCTAATGTTCCCTGCAACATTGGCAACAAGTTGACATCCCTGTCCAGGACCTCTCTGTAAGGAGGCCAGGACAAAACCCACTTTGCTATCCTACTTTAAGATTAAAAATCCTAAACTTGGTCTTGTTTTTGTCAGATTCAGTAGCCAACTGAACCACATGGAAAAAAAAACTTCCCAACATTATTGAGCAAAAAGCTTTTTGGTCTCTTTCTTATCCCAAAGACATCAGCTGAGAAACACCTTCTTAGCCCAGCAAGTGCTGAACGACCATAGAAACTGCCTGCACTCACTATCCGAGACTTTCATATCTACGAAACAATGTTAATTTATTTGCACATATGAATACTTGTCCTGCTTATGTATTGTTTATCTTCATGTTGCGTGCCTGCATGGTTTTGCACTGAAGGACCAGGCGACACTGTTTCATCGGATTGTGCTTAATGCAATTGGATGATAATAAACTGGAACTTGACCATAAAAGAAATTTATCATGAATAACGTCTTACAAACTTTCTTTATTTGCCAGCTGGTGAAAGCCCATGACATTCCCTCTGCTCAGTTGAGGCTAAAGATTGCAACGAGGGGTTCAATGGCATTATCAAACTTAATTTCCATATTTAAATAGGCCTGTCCAGAAATCGGGAATGGTGCATCTCAAATACAAATTAGTTGGTGAAGTTGTATTTGTGTTTCACCATTTAAACATCTGGGTGAGCAGAGTTAATTTTACTTTCTGAAATAATGTGTATACGTAACCATGTTGGAAACAAATTATGGATAATTTTGCAAGGAATGATCCTAAAAAATTTAAAGTATCTTTATTTATTTCCATACAAATATATTTTTCAGGTATTTCAGACAAAGGCACAGACCGCCAGATATCAGTAAGTTAACTGTTATGTGTATTTCATTCAACTTTATTTGTTGATCCATGGTTATTTATAGAGGACCCTGAGTCCATGGAGAGGATCATCCTCTTGGACCACTGGTTCGAATCCAGCACCGACTGTAAGGAGTTAGTATGTTCTCCCAGTGTCTGCATGGGTTTCCTTTGGGTGCTCTGGTTTCCTTCCACCCTTCAATTGGTTAATTGGTGTTTTTGCATAGCATGGGCTTGTGAGGTGGAAGGGCCTGTTATGTCGAAATTAAAAACAGGGTGGAGGGAAGCTACAGTGATTTGCGCTGTGGCTGCCACCATTGTATCTTGAATCGGAGTCAGCCATAGAATTTCCAAGTCTTTAATTATAAAATTATGGAAGATTTTGCCACGGTCGGTTGAAGCAAACTATTTCGAATGGCTAAAGGAAATAAAATGAGGAAACAGATAAACATTAGGTCATTGGCTGGATGGTTGAAGTCAATGGGGAAACATTGGACAAGTGATCTTGGACCAATTTGTTACATGAATCATATTTTGTTGAAGGATTTACTTTGGAGTTTTAAATTTAATAGATTTCAAGGATAGTTTTTGATGTGTCCTCCAGAGTATTGAATTGTAGGGCAGGAAGTCAGGTTATATCACCACTTTGGACATTCAGTGTGGCTCCAGTGAGGTTGATATTAATGCTTCAAGATTCTTTTGTCATGTAATAAAATAAATGTAATATTACACAAAATTATATTTCGTCTGTCATAAGGCTGACAAAGATTCGCCATCAACAGAAATTGTCCGCTACTCCTTACAGTCAGAGAAAGAAGCAAAAGAGAGTCCCCCAGAGTAGCTGAGTGTCCGTGGATTCACCTCCAGTACTCCCGCAGCCTCAGTAGCTATGCAGAGTCCAGTCCAAACCATCAGCCCCCAAGCTTCGGATCCAAACCTCAGACACAATCAGCTCCCACAGCATCGTCCTCTCACATTCCGTTTCCAATACCTGGTACCCCTCCAGCAGTCTGTAGCCTGGTATTAGTCCTTTGACCGCAAGTTGCCATAACCCCAAAGCCTGTGTGGGTTACTCATCTCGAGTAATCAACTGCTTTGCTTGCCTGTGTGTTCTTCAGCCGCAGAATCCCTCACTGATCTGCCACCGCAGTCACTGTCTCATTCGGTCATCTCCTCCTCCTCTCCTTTTTAAAAGGGTATGTTCTCCCCTTTACTGATACCCTGCGCCAGTCCACTGCTTCCCAGAGACTATAACCCCTTGATGCTTCTATCTTGAGCCCCATCAATGAGCTCACAATCCTTCCTATCATCTGGCCTGCTATCTCAACTTTTATTTGCAAGTCCCTTCCATCTGTTAAAGAATACAAGATAGTCTGTGGGTGAAAAGAGGATAGCCTTCTTAAAAACTTGTCTGTGGATCACAACTGCTGGTCCAACAGGAATACTAATGGATAGAATCCTATACTACTGTGGGAGATGTTCATTTTGCCTTTATGCACATTGTTTGCAGTTCTATGCTAATTCACACAGAATGTTTGGTCAGTCATTCTCGTGCAATTTATTAGGCATTTGTCAGAGGTTCACAATTTGCAGAACCCCAAGCAAATCCCTGTGCCTGCAGTTGAGATTTTACATCTCTCCAGCGCCATGACATCTCTGGTTTTGTACATGTATACTTACTGCTTTTCAATATATTTTGAGCTCTGCTCAAATCAGTCATAACTCCAGGCTCAAAAGGCTTTCCCCCATTCAGAAATCCAGATTTACTTAACAGCCACAGCTGGAGACTTAAACAGTTGATCACTCTCTCTCTCTCTCTCTCTCTTTAGGCATTCCCTAAAATACCAAACAAAATTATAATTGACCACCAAACACCAAGAATTATAATTACAAGGTGTCAAAGCCATGATTTCAGACTCTATCTGAAACAGTAGGTAGCTGACTGAACATTTGCTGATGTGTCAAGGCTGCTCTACATTAACAAGCAGCAATTCACACGTAATTGTCCCTTTCATATTCAGTGAAAGACCATATTAATGCCATCTAAGGTAAACACTACTAGGAAGAACAGTGAGAGATATAAAGAGAAGAAAGGTTCCATGCTGGGTCCCTGGCCATTGGTGAGAGATTATCTTGGCCAGAAAAGCAGAAGATATGGGGAAAGTTGGAGGCAGAAATCTAAAAGTCTGCCAATTAAAAAGAATCTTTCAATATTTACAGTAGATTTAAGGCTGGAAAGGGGTACTGATGGTAGTGATCAGCCATGATCTGTAAAATGGCGGTGCTGGCTCGACGGGCCGAAGGGCCTACTCCAGCTCCTATTGTCTATTGTATCTTTGTCAAGCTGCCTGTCTGTCAATCCTATTCCATGGGAGTTGAAGTGACAAGTTCGGAGATTCCGTGGGAGGGAATGGAGGAAAGCCTTTTGAGCCTGGAGTTATGACTGATTCTCATACTTCTTTCTTTGGCTTGGCTTCGCTGACGAAGATTTATGGAGGGGGTAAAAGTCCACGTCAGCTGCAGGCTCGTTTGTGGCTGACAAGTCCGATGCGGGACAGGCAGACACGATTGCAGCGGTTGCAAGGGAAAATTGGTTGGTTGGGGTTGGGTGTTGGGTTTTTCCTCCTTTGCCTTTTGTCAGTGAGGTGGGCTCATACTACAGGCCAAATAAATGTGGTATTTCCTGCCTCACCAATATTCTCTTAATGACGAAGTGGAAGGGAATCCGGACCCAGAGGGTGAGTCTGATAGGTGCACCTTGAACCAGTGGGTCTGTCCGACAGATAGATGGCTTTGGACAAATAGGTTATGGAGGTTAGAAATGACTCAGAGGAAGCATGTTTCAAAGCAAGGCACACCTGAAAAATCGAGGCAAGTAGGCACGAGGAAATGCTATGATGATGTGAATAGACTGTTTAGTTTTGCACAGGAATGGAGATCCTGCCGGACAAGGAACAGCAAAAATAATCCTCAACACAAAACACTGGAGAAACTCGGCAGGTCACACAGCGTTCAGAAGAAGCAAAGATATACAACCAACATTTCAGGCCTCAGCTGAAGGCTGGGTACATATCTTTGCTTCCTATGAATGCTGCAAGACCTGCTGAGTTTCTCCAGCACTTGTATGTGTTGTTCTACACCCACAGTATCTACAGAGTTTCCTATTTAACTTTTCTGTTTAATCCTAGACATCCACACTTCATTGCCATGTCAGTCATTCCTTGTTCTTTCAAGTACTGACCCTCCCTAGTGTCCTGTCAGGCTTGGAAAATGATGTGTGCATCAACAGAACTGTTTATGTGACAGGACCTTGTGATTTCCAATGGCAAAGAATTTCTGTCTGACCTCAATGGTCTGTTTCCAGTCCTTTCACCATTCAATTAAAGCTAAACAGACCAGTATCTTAATCTTATCTCCTGCCTCCTTTTGAAAATCAACTGTGGAATTGCTGGAAATGGGACAACTCGAGAGCTATTTCACACAGAGTTGGTGTAATTGCATCAGGTTTGTGCCACAAAGCTCAAAATTAAACTATTAATTATATTAAGAGGGAAACTAACTGCAGGGAACTGAAAATGTGAAAGCATAAATATTGGCAGCACGGTTAGTGCAGCAGCTAGCTCAACGCCTTTACAGCGACAGCAATTGGGTCCGACCGGACTGATCAGGGTTCGAAACTTGCGCTGTCTGTAAGGAATTTGTACGTTCTCCCCTTGTCTGCATGGGTTTTATCTGGTTTCCTCCCACCATTCAAAATGTACTGGGGGTGGGGTATAAATTGGGCGGCACAGTCTCGTGGGGCAAAATGGCCTGCTACTGTGCTGTATGTCTAAATTTAAAATTTAAATTTAATATCTAAAGGTTACAGAAAAGGAAAGATTAATGTCAGAAGCAGGAAGTAAATTAACAGAAAATTGTATTGTGCATTGGTTCAGCAAATTGAATTGCATGCCGCACGATTTCATTTCCCAGGAAAGGAGCTTAGTAAACCATCCTGTCTACAAAATCGATTGATATGCAATTAATTTTCCTTTTTATTTTAATTATAAGACTTTGCACTTGTTATCTTCGAGCTGATGG